>NC_071119.1:18870000-19209000 GCF_024256425.1 Clarias gariepinus
CCGGCTTTTTTCTTTGTCCTCATGCTGACCAGACGTGGTCAGAAGAGAGCATCAAAGAAGAATCTACTGTAGATCCTTTCTTCTACAGTACGTGATTTTAATGTTGGCACCATACAGTATAGCACCATATATGGAGTGAAACACCGTGGTGTTTCCTCCATGTATTCGGGTTTCCTTCCACAGTCCAAAGACATGCAGGTTAAACTAATTTTCCAACCGTTTCCAAACTGGCCATAGCATGTCAGTGAGTTTATGTATGTGGCCCAGAATGGATCGCCTCCCTGTCCATGGTGTACCCTGCATAGTGCTCTCAATCCCTTGGGATAAGCTCCAAGCCTCCCTCGACCCTGTACTGGATAAGCGATATAGAGAATGATTGAGAGTGAGAGTAATTCTAATGTTAGCACATCCATAGAGAGACCACAGCTCCTTCTAAAGTGCACATGATCATGGTACCAAAAAACGTGACATTTAAGATTCGTTAACACTCAAACTGTAGAGAGGAGTGAGATCGAGGTCAAACCCCTTGATATTATTTTAATTAAAATGTACTGTAGTTCGCTAGGTGAAATCTCTAGTCTGAATTAGATACCTGTACGGGTGTTGCAGCCGCATCGAGGAAGATATCTTATTCATATTATCCAAATGCAGATTTATAAAGTAGTTTCAAAATACATTCTCAGCATGCAGCAATAATAACGAGTGGTACACATTTCAGAGTTTTAACACGAGGCACCGACGAAACACGCACAGATGTTTTTTTCCGAGACATATTCTGTCTTGATAATCAATGCAAAATATTTTGTACTGTATCAAGACCTGGGCAAGCTGCTAAATCTGAAAGTTAATTGCGCAGTCCTAATGTTTAACGACGCGCACGTGTGGCCATATGGAGGAATGATCCTGCAGTGATAAAAACAAATGGGCTTTTTTTTCTCATAACAGCATGACTATTTGTATTCCTGGACAATGAATAAATAAAAAGGTAATTAAACCCTTTCATGGAGCAGGAGAATATATCATTTTAACCAAACATCTCACCACTGTTTGGTCTTTCTTTTTCTCTCTCTCTTTTTCTCACTTGTTCTATCAGCCTTCATGTGTAAACTTAGATTATAATGGAGGATATGTCGACTTGGCTCAGATTAATGGACGAACCTCATCAGAGGAGCACGAGCGCATTATTCGCACCATGGCTCAGGTAATACACACATGCTGAATGAAGGATAGTTTACTTTCTTTGGAGTTAAATACAATTATGCAGTTTAGGGTTAAGCATCTCGTTTAGGGGCACAACAATGGAAGTTGTGCCTAACCCTAGGATTTGAACCTTTATCCAGTAACTCGTATCCTTAACCACTTCTTATGCTGTTCATTTAATGTGTGTGTGTTCATGTTTCCAAACAGGGTCGGTACGTGACTCATGTTGACTTGTCGAAGCCGGTATCAGGAGGCCTGGGCTTTAGCGTGGTTGGACTGCGAAATGAGAACCGAGGAGAACTTGGCATTTTCGTACAGGAAATACAGACAGGAAGCGTTGCACACTGGTAACTATTCTCATACACAAACGTAAACGAGCACTTCCATACTAACCTGCCCCTCCAAGATGATAAATCTTTAAATTACCGCACCCAGAACTGCTGACTTCTGAAATTGTTCGGAAAAGATATTCAGAGATCCGACCTCGCAGCTTTCAGCGGAGAGTCCGGTTTTGCTCCTTAATAACTCTCTCTCCTTTGTGTAGCAGCAAAGGCAGGCAAAAGCGGTCGTGAAAATAAATTATGGTGTATCTACCCGGGGACACGCATGTTTTTCTGCCCCTTCTGTCTAGTCACAGTGTTGGCGAACAGAAGGAGGTCAACAATAAATTACTTCTCCATAGAACCCGAGCAATAAATCGCCGGGAATAAAAATCCGGCAATAAATCGCCCGACTGTTCTGAGTTAAATTTTTATCCCCGGTTATTTCTCTTCTCGGTTGCACAAAAAAAAAAAAAAAAATGATGAAAGAGCAAGATCAGATCTCAGCAACTTCTTATTAGGCATTTGTGTCAGGACCAGAAGAAACAAACATGTACAAGTGAACACGTCACACTGCATATTATTTGTGTGCGTGTGTGTGCTTTGCTTATCAGTGACGGGAATCTGAAGGAAGGAGATCAGATCCTGGCGATAAACGGACAGCCATTGGACCAGAACATCAGCCATCAGCAGGCAATCGCGCTGCTGCAAAGAGCATCTGAGCATGTACAGATTACGGTTGCCAGAGGTGCAATTCCTCAGCTTTCCAGCCCAGTGGTGTCTAGAACTCCCAGTGCTGCTAGTACACTCTCTGCACACTCAAGTGGGGTGAGATACTATAGCACACACACACACACACACACACACACACACACTTATACATACGCATACATATGTAGATGCAATTATACCTAGACTTACAAAAAATTATTGATCTATTAATTCTCACGAATATACAGTGACTATCCAGGCACCTCAATAACATATTTGCTGATTTATTCATTTATGCATGCATTTGTTTTATCGTCCATCCATCCATCCTTCCGCTCATCCATCCAATAGTTTATTTATGTATCTAATCTGCGCAATCACCCATCTATCTAGTTTTCGATTAAGTAGTATTATTTTTATTTCCTTATCCATTTATTCATCTTTCTTTTTATTTATTCATTTATACACTCCTTTATACATCCATCCATCCACTCACCCACCCAACCCTAATTAATTTTTAGTATTTTTTTATTATCTGTATTTATACATCATTTTATTTAACCTTTTTTTTTTCCATGCATCTAATCTGCCATTCGTAATGATCTATACAGATCTATCATTTTTCTTTTTTTTATTTCCTTATCAACTCAATATTCCTTTCACATATCTATCTATCTGTACTGTATATTTATCTATTTCTTTATTTATGTCTTTATTTACTGGATCGTTCATCGTTCATCCACTTTTCCATCCATTTCTCCATCAAATCTTTTACGCATAAAGGTAATTAATTTAAATAGCTAACATGGTATCGGTGCTAAAACTGTGTCTCACCTAAGACCAAAAGTGAATTTTCATATAATTTCTATGAACTACTAACTATGATCATCATAATGATATAATCAATTTACCAGAACACATTTTCTAAATACAATTTTCACAAATTTTGCAAATACAATTTCATGCTCTGTATTTGTTACAGACATATTTCTATGTCTGTAGTGTCTGTTAAAATTCTAATTCAAATTGTCTGTTAAAATTCAAATTCAAATTGTCAGTTAAAATTCAAATTCAAATCGTCAGTTCATGTTAAATCATTCAGTGATCTTGAATTTTATCTGAACTGTCATTTAGATGAAATGTGGACAATTTAGGATTCACATGAAAAGACATAAACCTAAAAAAATTTTTTATTCCAAAATGTAAAACTGTTAGGATGACTCAACATGAATTTGACATTTGTTACGGACACTACAGATTTTTTGCTTTTTAAGCTTTTACCAAAAAACGGAATGCTTTAATTTATGCAACAGTTTTTATAGTCATATGCTTCTAGAAACTTACACCAATTTCAGTATAAATACTCATAAAGAAATTTTTTGTTTATTTATTATAGTTTGAAGCAAGACAGTATAATGCTGAAAAAATTCAAGTTTTTGGCACACATAAAATCATCTTTTTAAAATGGCAGGAGTTAGCAAAGTTAAAATTTTTAGGAAAGCAAGATTGGTCATTTTCATATTGCATTAACTTCAGAAGTACTGTAGCTTCACACACATTTTCTGTATTATATGTATAACATAAAAAAACCAGGAAGAAAAAAAGCAGCAATACTTTGTTTTGCCCAAATTTCTCCATGTTAATCCATTATATCTCATCAGTTTCTTATCAAGTACTCCACCAAGTATTTCAATCATTCATAATTTATAAATCATTTAATTATTATCCACCCATCCCCCATACCCATTCACCCATCCATCCATCCATCCATCCATCCAAACATCCTTCCATTTTTATATTTATAGTCATTTATTCATACATTTTATCTATCTATCTATCTATCTATCTATCTATCTATCTATCTATCTATCTATCTATCTATCTATCTATCTACCTATCTATCTATCTATCTATCTATCTATCTATATAATCTTGCATTCATTTACATGTATCCATCTTTAATGTTAATTGATTCATACATTTATTCATGCATCAATCAACCCCTTTTTTTCCCCATTAAGCCCATCTTCTCATCAATCTGTTCAATGATCCATCCATCTGTTTATCTCTCCAGCCAGTATTTCGATCATCTACCTGTCCATGCATCATTATTTACCCATCATTATTTATTATTCACTATTCATTAAGTTATCAGTCAACCAGCCCACATGTCCATACACCTGTTTCCCTGTGTCATTAATCCACTTTTTCATCAATTTACAATTTGAACTGTACTGTGCAGACTCACTGGACACACATGGAGACCATCGAGCTCGTCAATGATGGCACTGGTCTGGGTTTCGGCATTGTCGGGGGTAAAACCACTGGAGTCATTGTCAAGACCATTCTACCTGGTGGTATTGCTGACAAGGTAAAGGTTAAGCACACTGTGTTAATGCCACTTACAGTTACCGTTACAGTCCTTAATCTATCCACTGACTCTTTCTCTTACAGGACGGTCGCTTGCGCAGTGGGGATCACATCCTGCGTATCGGGGACACTGACCTGTATGGTTTGGGCAGTGAGCAGGTCGCTCAGGTGCTGCGGCAGTGTGGAAACAGAATCAAACTGCTCATCACAAGAGTAGCAGTGGAAGACGCCTCCCCTCCGCCCGTAGTCTTGCCAACAGTTACTGAGCAACAGGTGAACCTGAACAAGGCATAACACAGACACTGTACATGTTACTGAAATTGTACATCACTGTCTTCACAATATTTTAGAATAATCCTAAAAATGTGCAAGGATAATTGGATAAGAGACATTATTCTGTACACCATATTTAAAAAAAGCTATTAACATGGGAGGAAATTTAAAATGTTATCTTATTTTTGAAAACATAATTGCATGTAGTCCCTGACTTACGAACATTTAAGTTACAAATTTCCGCAGATAAGAACAGACCGCGATTCTATGAACATTTGTAGATGCGATCAAATTACGGAAGCAGCTTACGTGTATTGTACAAAAAGACACTGCAGTGCACCAGATACCAATATTTACAATTATATACAATATTTTTAGTGTGTAAGTGAATTTATAAAATGTCTAAAGTCTGGTATGTTGTATGTGTGTGTGTGCGGGGGTGTGGGAAAAATGAGTCGGCCTTACCAGTTTCATTGACTCAGTCCGGGAGCACGATAATAGATAATAGTCTGTCCTGCAAAGTTGTCCTGATGGTGAATGATCTTAATTTTAGAAAATCCTCAATGAGACAGAGTTCACAGTCCAATACAGTGGAAAAGAGCCCTGAGACAAAATGGTGTCTGGGATTACTCACTTTGTCAGACTTAAGAACCAACTCAACTTACAAACGAACATGCTCTCGAAACGGGGCTTGTTTGTAAGTGAGGGACTACCTGTAGTACAAAAATGCCAAAAATATTGATACTCTGTATGTTTTTTATTTTAAAATAAGTTTCATTTCTTTGCACTAAGTCTTAAAGAGCTAATTTTAACTTTAACCAGTACACTTTGGGCTATAAACAGGAGATGCACACATGTATCTCCAGGTAACTGGTAATTGCCTACAATCTGAACAAATTCAGCAGTTAATACAAACGCATTTACTCAAACTCTGCAACAATGAGTAACCACCGGATGACCCAATCTCTTCTTCTGTCCTTTTGTCTCAGGACAATGAAGAAGAGGAGCAGGACGCAGTCGAAGTAAGTCTGACGAAGAACTCTCAGGGACTCGGCATCACCATCGCAGGATACGTAGGAGACAAGAATTCCGGTGAGCGCATACTTGCTGATGTTTTAATGAACTTTGTCGTGCTTTAGCTTCATGTCAGGACATTTCTGAGATTTACGTAATACAGCAATAAACCACCGAGTTTTAAAAAGTGCCTACTGCTGTGCGTATCCATTAACTTGAGTTACTCTCAGCTCATTGGAGTTGGCTTATTTATTGCTTTGCTCTCTGGTGGCGCTAATCTCTTGTTTCAGCTTTGCCAATGTTATGCTTTGCTTATGCCGTGTCGTGTGCAATCTGCCGCAGAGGCCTCTGGAATATTCGTGAAGAGCATCACCGCAGGAAGTACGGTGGAGCGGGATGGCCGCATCCACGTTGGAGATCAGATCATAGCTGTGAGTCAGCCATAAAAAACCCCGCAAAAAACTGAATTTATTTAAAGAAAAGTCTAGTCAGTGTGTTTTCGAGGGACAGTTTGATATTTTACATGGTTTAAGATGAATGTGTGATGAATAGCACAACAGTTAGCAATATCCTGGATTAGCTTTAAGCTTCAAGTACTTGTTAGCAATATTCTCCTCTGAGCTACAGTGCAAAACATCTGTCGCTTTAAGCAATGAAGCTTGTTTCATATATTAATTTCTTTTCCTCCTAATTTATGTTGAGAAACGTGCAGTTCACATCATTTCTGTTTCTGTGTATAAGAGTTTTTCGATATGTACCCGATAGTCTGCGCGCATTTTAGTGTACGTGTCTGTCACCGATTATCTGTATGCAAAAGCAGATGTACAGTAGGCATTCCTTGGTGCTGAGTTTTGTTCTCATGGCTTGTGTGTTACTCATGCTCGTATCCGCCCCCTACAGGTGGACGGCGTGAACATACAGAGCTACACCAATCAGCAGGCCGTGGAGCTCTTACGTCACACCGGGCAAACGGTCCACCTCAAACTCGTCCGTCATGGCTTCAGACCAGGGGACACTCTCCTGCCAATCACACCCGCGACCCCCGAGGCTAAACCGTGTGCCTCTATGGAGAGCGTGCACGGTAACGGTTAATATTAAATAGATACGTGATAGATTCATCACTGAAGAGACTTAATAATAAACCACATTTTTCCTCAGCATGTTTTTAGAAAGATCTTTTCAAATTATAGCTTTCCTCTACTCTAAAGTGGGGTCATAACTTTTTTTTATTGTAGGTCTAGAAAAGGGGAGGGGGTTACTGTTTTTTTTCTGTGTGGCTGTGCATGGTTTTCTGTGCCTGTGAGTGCATGCTTTTTTCCCTCTTGGACCATAATTACCACATTAGATTTAGACCCCTAGACAAACCCAGCCTGGAGTTTACTCATCCCATCATCTTCTTCATTCCCAGCCTGTGATTACTGTGGCAGAGTAGGAGAGCAAAAACACAACTCAGTCATACATAATACAGTGTTACGAGAGACTTAGAGATGGACTAAGATAGAGGGACATGAATGAGATGTAATATACACTTTTGTTTGGTCCATGTGTACGTGTAGACCCTATGGAAGCATCCAGACCTGTAGTCGCTACTGCAGCTGTTCTGCCGTGCACGCCAGAACGAAAGAAAGGTAAAAAAAAAAAAATAATAATTTTATAAGTGTAATTAGTTTTGCAAATGTATGTGGTAGATATATTTCTGCTACATTGTGGAATTCTTGCAGGGATCAAACTAAACATTGATGAGGAAGACGAACTGAAGATGAAATGGCAAAATACTCTCGGTCCTAGCAACAAAGTTATCGTGAGTTATTTCTCAATGTTATTCAATACATACCTGTTTTACATCCAGTACTACAGTATTTTCCCCCGATCAATAAATTTTTTGATAATGTATTCACTTAACGGTATGGGTTTTAAAAGGATCCATTTGTCCAGTTTGTCAAAAGTTTTATTAATTGAACTTATTTATGGTAAAATATCCTACAGCATTACATCAGTTTCAAGTAATACTGCAAAAACATTGATACAGTATATTATAGCACATCAATCTCTGTGAATCAGAAATATTTTCTTTAGAAAAATTATCATTTTGAATTTAAATTGCGTGACTTTTGTCTGTAATTATGCATCGTGCACGTCCATAACTTCCCACCTTGTGTACAGGCCACCAGTTATTAAACAGGTATGTACAGTATGTGTGTGTTTGTTTGTGTGTAGGTGGTACAAGTTGAGAAATTCAGCGAGAGCAGTGGACTGGGGATCAGTTTGGAAGCCACTGCTGGTCACCACTACATATGCTCAGTTTTACCCGAGGGACCTGTAGGCCGTTCCGAAAAGCTCTACAGCGGAGACGAACTCCTAGAGGTGCAGTTTAATGCAAAAATAAAAATCGACATCATCAGACCTTTCATGTTTATTACTTACATAACCAGCGCTCTCGTGTGTTTATGCCGCGTAGGTGAACGGTATACCTCTAAGAGGTGAAACACACGCGGAAGTGGTGAGCATTCTTAAGGAGCTGCCTATCTGTGTGTACATGGCCTGTTGTAGGCCCGCCCCTGCGCCCTTGTCTGACAGTCAAACCGGCCAACCAGACCTGAAAATAGCGAAAACAGAAGAGTCGACAGAAAAGGTTTAACAAATGATTGTGTGTTATATTCATATTAATGAATATACAACTTGAGAAATCATACATTTTTCATTAGGGGACAATGAAGCATTTTTTCATTGTTCATCCTTAAGAACAGTTCAGTTTAATAGCTGATAAACTTGCTGCCCCCAGATGGATTACATCAGATTATTTCATACAAGTGGAAGGATTATAACCCTAGCTTTAATGCAGAGACACTAAGAACGATAAGGAGAGTCGAGACAAGAAACCAGTTACGTTGAATAGAACAGCTGCATGAGGATTATTGTATATATAAATGTATGTGATATAAATAATATTTTTCGAAGGAGTTTGATGATGTCGAAGCCTTCCTCATGCCTGGTGAATCAGAGACGGGCCTAAGAGACCTGGTGCCAGAAGAGACCATGGGAACTTCATTAGCAATGTGGGAGTCAGACATCCAGGACATCGAGCTGGAGAAAGGAGAACGTGGGCTGGGTTTTAGCATCCTAGACTACCAGGTAAGGAACGATACGAAGTTAGAGGAGCCGATGAAGGATTTAAATAGCTGTGACTCGTTGTAAAGGATTACAGGCCTGAATTTAAATTGATCGAAATACAGTGATACTGTACAATTAGCAGATTATAGGATGTCATGTTTATTAGATGTGGTGTGTTCCTTTTCACAGTTATTACTCAGCTCTGCATCATACACTGCTCAGGCAGCGGTGCATCACGTGGGTTACCGATTGGGTTAAGATTGGGGGGTCAAACCCCGGCAGCAGCAAAGTTGCCGCTGTTTAGCCCTTAAGCAAAGTCCTTAATCACATCTGCTCCAGGGGTGCGAAATATGCAAAAAACAAATTTTATTTACATGTGACTAGTAATTAAATCCTAATCTTAATTAGTAGGTTGCAAACTGTATTTAAACCAAGTGGAAATATTACTTAGAGTAAACCATATAATACGTATTATGATTGATATGGTCTAGAGTGGATTAAAGGGAAGTCTTTAAATATGGATTTGAATAAAGACGTTTATTTATGAAGTTTGTGTTTGACCAATCAACAATGTGCAGAAGAGTACACCCCACCCCTTTTGTTCCGGACAAATCCCTCCAGTATATATAAAATTAAATAAAAGATGAATTTCTGAAATCCGTTCTATGGGACGTGTCTTCACTGTGTGCATGCATGTGTGTGTCTACATCTGCATGTAAAGGACCCTCTGGACCCAGCTAAGACTGTGATCGTAATCCGATCTTTGGTACCTGAAGGCGTGGCTGAATTGGATGGACGTTTGTTGCCAGGAGACAGGCTGATGTATGTCAACAACATGAATCTCGAGAGCGCCAGTCTGGAAGAAGCAGTTCAGGCGCTAAAGGGGGCCAGCTTAGGCACCGTCCACATCGGAGTAGCCAAACCACTGCCTGTAAGAAAAATTTGTGTGTGTGTGTTATTTTTTGTGTGTTTGTGAGTGAGAGAGACTATCTGTGGGCATGCTTCTTTCTTACTGCTACAGTAACCTGATTCTTCTGCTGGTTCTTTAAATATTTCATGCTTTAAACAGAGCCCTGCATGTGCCTGAAATGTTAAAGCTCAGTTTTTTTTTGCTTCATTTGAACCCAAAAAAAAAAATGAATTCAACGTGCGTGCATTCTTCAGCCAAAGGATCTTTTAAAAATCTTGCATGGTTGACTCTGGATCTTTCCGAAGGCCATTACTGCTTTTTTTTTGTTAACCGTGGTATCATTTTTGCGTTCCTCCCCTACACACATGCAGACGCTCATTCTCTCAAGGACCACGCGCACGGTGGGTTGTCTTCTCCATTGCCAATGTTTAACTCCAAATTCCTGACTTTAGAATTTTCCCGTTTTGTTCAAATTCATCCAAAGTAATGCTTTGAAGGTCGCATAACACATGGCTAAGCTCCAGAGAATGAAAAAGATCCACAATAATACTTTTTAATTCTCTCTCTCTCTCTTTTTACTAAATTTCCCGACAAATCCACTTCCCGTCGTTTATAACCCAAATCAAATTGAAATCAAATCAGCAGTCGGAGCAGAGAATTAGTCGTTGCGCTAACATGCCTTGCACTACTAATTTACTTAATCAAACATGACTCTTAATCAAATAATTCTTCTAAATCCAGAGCCATCTAACACATTAGACGTTATCAGGTTTTTTTTTCCCCAGGAAGAGCTGTTCATGTGTTAATTGTTCAGAACAAGTTTTTACAGCGCTTTTTTCGCAGACTCCCTCCTCTATCTTCTCGGGTCTGGCGCGGATGGAGAGAGATGAGGATGTGGAGGAGGAAGAAGTCTTATTTCGTGCCGAGCCAGTACTGGTTAGTGCTTGTGGCACATGCTGATACCAGAAACCTTCAACTTTAAGGAATTATCATTTTTTTACTTGCTAGGGTGGTAGAACATTAACAGGGTAATTTCTTTATATGTTGCAGCAGCTACAAAAACATCCATTATCACTGAAACAATCGTTTCTTCTGTCTCATGGCAGGATAAATAGGCTCCATGAATGTTACAAAATTAGTTATTTAGCATTGTTACACTTTTGGACAGCGTCCATAATCAAGTCCCTCTGAATGAATTGTTACTAAAGAAACGATTAAAGATTAGAACAAGTACAGTACATTAAAGGTCCCATATGTTACCATCGCCTTTAAAAGGATTACATAAGTCTTAGAGACCCCCCTAAAGCTTCATTTGAAATAACCCTGAGATAACAGATTTTTTGTTTTCACAAAGCTGAGCAACAAGCCTTGTTGGAGGGTATTTTATTATATGAGGTCACATTAGGGGAAAAGAAAGACACAAAATCAGGGATTTTTTTATTTTTTTTATCATGTTTTTGTTTGTATATACACACTGGACACCCATCTGAATGTGTAAAAAAAAATAACAACAACTTTGCATAACATGTCTCCTTTTAATATACATAAACCTGTTGTCAGAGCTGAAATGAAAAAAAAAAATATTCTGATATATTGAAGGAAGTTACTAGTGCAAGGCAAAATGAAGTAAATAAAAAGCAGAGAATTGGGCTTCCCGGACCATAACCGTTTAAAGAGAAACCAGCATAGTTTAAATTAATTTCTTATTAATATCTATATAAATTTCTAAATGTCTCTCTATATATACAGTACTGTGCAAAAGTCTTAGGCACCATATTATATGCTGTACCAAGTTTGTTATATATGTTTATCATGTCTGCATAATTATGTACAAAATCATTCAGTACTTCCATATACAGTATAACAAAGTACTAGAAGAACTCATATTCTCCAGCAAGCGCGGTAAAACCTAACAACTGTTATTATAAAACTGCACAAATCTTTCTAAAACTCCTGATTTTAAGCAATGAGTTTTCACCCCAAATATTGACTGTTTATTTTATTACTCTTTATTGCTCTTTATGGAAATATTTTCAAAACATCTTTTGCTTATGCCATATTTTTTATGTGCCCAAGACTTTTACAAAATACTGTATCGTATTGTATATAGTATCTATATTGTATTTCTAAGTAAAACAGTAGTTAGGTTTTACTGAGCATGCTGAAAAATATAAGTTCTTCTGGTAACTTTGTCACACTCACTTCTTTCTATTTTTATGCAAATCCCAGGAGCATACATTAGGTTTTTTTGTTTCCATCTGAAAACTGGTCTGTCTTGTACTATATATTTTTTTCTTTACAGTCATGCATATCTTCTTCTTCTATGTCTTTCGGCTGTTCCCTTTCAGGGGTCGCCACAGCAAATCATCTGCCTCCATCTAACCCTATCCTCTGCATCCTCTTCTCTCACCCCAACCTCTCTCACTGCATCCATAAATCTCCTCTTTGGTCTTCCTCTAGACCTCCTGTCTGGTAGTTCCAACCTCAGCATCCTTCTACCGATATATTCATCATCTCTCCTCTAAACATGTCCAAACTACCTTAATCTTGCCACTCTGACTTTATCTCCAAAACATCTAACATGGGTTGTCCCTCTGATGAACTCATTTTTGATCCTATCCATCCTTGTCACTCCCAAGGAGAACATCAACATCTTCAGCTCTGCTACCTCCAACTCTGCCCCCTGTCGTTTCTTCAGTGATACTGTCTCTAATCCGTAGAGCATCGCTGGTCTCACCACTATCCTGTACACCTTTCCTTTCATTCTCGCTGATACTCTTTTATCGCACAACACACCTGAAACTTTTCTCCACCCATTCCAACCTGCCTGTACCTGCCTCTTCACCTCCTTTCCACACTCTTTATAGTCATGCATATATTCTCCTGTAATGTTATTTATTTATTTTCAAGTTATATATGCAAATACTGAATGATTTTGTACATTATTATGCAGACATAAACATATATAACAAATGTGGTACATCATATAATATGGTGCCTAAGATGTTTGCACAGTGCTGTACATAAATCTATGAGCCTTGAAGTCTATACATGCTTTAAAATAACAAAAGGAGACAGGCACAGTTTAAACCTGGAGCCTCGGTATATCTTCTTATGATCAAATCTGATTAGCATGACTGACACATTCCAGATTGACACTAGCGACTTGGACCTGTCAGACGAGAAATTCGATCGTCATTACGACGGCGAGGAAGATGACACGTTCCAGGCGTCCATGATTGCCCTTCACGGAAGCACCTGCGATGCGGATCTCACCTATCAGATGACCGTGGAAGCCTCCTCCACCCCTCAGGTACATTATTTATAGCCAAGTGCAAAGTATTTTAGCACAAACAAAACGAGTAAAGTTGCTAATTTATTGATTTTTCCCCCCACTCTATACGTATATATTTATCTACTGTATTAGTAACCCTACCATTTTCCTGCTAGAGCCATGCCCCAGTAATTGTGTGCCACCCACAATTTGTCCTCTGGGGTCCATATCAGCTAGTGTATCATCATTTGAGAGCCACGATCCCATCTCCAAATTATCCCTCTCTCTTCCAAACGACCCCCATGACCCAGCGAGTGACATTATCTAAAGCAGCCCATTTCCCACCTCCCGTTCGCAGGAAACACTTCAGCCTGCCGTTCTGTCTCCTGTATAATGGCACTCCATGCCGACATTCTGGGCTATATTGCAGTAAGGCCCATCAACCCTGATTTTATTTGAGACTTTATTGGTCCTCGTGGGTTCGGTTACTGTTGAAATTTAGTGCAGAGCCTCTGCTGAATCAGTTAGAGAAATGGGAGGCGTATTATTGCCGTCTGAAACGCTGCCAGCGTTAGTAATAGGGGTATTTGGCCTGTGTGATTATTGTCATTTATCCTCCATTGGTTTGTGAACAAACTTCCCTACAACACTGGTCCAGGTGTTGATTAGGAAATTATCACCCGTGCATCCGGATCAGGATCAGGATCATAAAAGCTCAGTGTGCCGCAGTGTTGAAGTTAATTTCTTTAGTATTTGTCTTATCTAGAGAAATCCGTTCATGGAGTATCCTTTCATGACGGCATCTGAAATCAGGCAGGAGGACAAGGTGGCGACTATTATGCTCGACGCAGGAGTCGTACGATTTGGCTCCACCCACTCCAATCCGATCACGGAGCACGATTCACAGAGAATTTATGCTTCTCAAAAGGAGGTAAAGAGTTCTGTATTAAATCATTCGAGAGAAATCATTACGATCTTTACAAACTGGTCAAAAGCAGAGTTAAAACCAGTTCTCCTTTCCTTCTTGCCCATCCCTATTAGAAACTATGTTTACTTCAGATCCTTCCAGGTAGTTTTCACCTCTCTCTATCTTTCTCTCTGGACTGCATGACCTTGCCTTCAGCAGCAATTTTTGTGTGTGTTTTTTTTTGTTTAGCCTGGTGTGATTTTAGTTTTTTTTTTTTTTTTTGTGCAAAAGCTTCAGGAAGATGATTTCCCAATGGATAAAACTCAAGAGGAAGAAACCGATCAACAGGAAATGACTCCAGGGAGCAATTTTGAGAGGACCATCACTGTTGTCAAGGGCAACTCAAGTTTAGGTTTGTTATTTATTAATCTAAAAAATATATATCTTATATATCTTTTTTTTAAGGCAAAGGTATTAGATATTTGTCTTTTTTTAAATATATATAAAAAACCAGCATGTATTGTTTTGCTATGTAACTATGGCACCAGTTACATATTTGTCTTTTAAGCAGTACTACAGAGTGACTGATTTCCCTCTGTTCCAGGTATGACTGTGAGCGCGGTGAAGGGTGGCGAGGGCATGCTGATCCGCAGCATCATTCATGGCGGCGCCATAAGCAGAGACGGCCGTTTAGGCGTCGGAGATCTCATCCTCGCCATCAACGGGGAAGCAACCGGGAACCTGACCAACGCACAGGCGCGCGCCATGCTGCGCCGACACTCACTCATCGGATCGGACATGGGGTGAGGAGCATTCACAGTGTATCCATAAAGAAATGAAAAAAAACTGTATATGTGTTATATTTTAAACCACAGACTATCCCACATACAGTATGTAGTTCTTTGCACTATATTATTCAAACGCTTTAAGCAGATAATCAGTGAGTTTCCTGCATGCAGAAACCGTTAAACCTTTTCACGGTTTCTGTGACTTTGCAAGAGGATTTTGGTCGAATCATGAAACACACCTTAGTTGTCGAGTGCTGCTGATTAAACCCGCCTGTGTCAGCAGCAGCACTTAAACAGATTTCAACATTTCTAGATCTTCAGTTGCTCCGGATGAGGAGCTCTGCCCCTTTTATATGTGAGTATGTCTAACTCCTACTGAGTGCACAAAGTTGATTCGAGTGTGTCAGTCTCACTGCATGTCTAACAATTTTTTTTTTTCAAGATTATCCACATAAATAGAGCAGCTGATTTTCTAACATATACCAAGATTAATTAATAAAACGTACTAAAACATCAACTTTTATACCAAATTCTTATAACAGAGTTACTTACATTAGATTTGTTTCATCTAATAAGAAACTTGCAGCATAAATATAACATTTCCGTCTATTTTTTTGTATAAAGTCACATACCTGAATGACAGGGAAAGCGTCGCCTTCTGAAGCGTAATAGCTGTCCTCTGTGGATAAATCGGATTAACCACTCTCGAGGAAGTCCTAGTGATCAAGTTAAAATTCCAATTTGATGGCTCTGCTGCTCATATCTGGATAATCACATTTCCAAAATGCAATTACTTAACACTCGAGCCGCATCTCATCTACACCTCGCATGCAGTCGCGTGTCGTCCGACGGCGTCCTTATTAATACAGTCACAGTAGGTTGTTTATTAATTTGCTTGCTGAATCATTTAAACCCATGGTATTGATTTCGTCATAAACAAGCCACTGCTGTTTGATTGACACTTCAGCTAACTACGAGTCACATAACCGCATACTAATATCTCGTTTCACTTTCATATCTCTGATCCATCTTGATTTTTCTTTTTGCTATACTTTGCTATAATTTTATTCATTTTGATTGCCCAAACACTCATCACCTTTTAAAACATTTAACTTTTCTTAATTCTGAGTTATTTCACTTTTCTTGTCCGATTCATTTTACTCGCGTTCACTTTTTAACTCCCTTTTCTGAATGATAATTCACTTTTGCATTTTCACATTTTCTTTTTCCTCTAACTGAACCCATTCATTCATTCTGTTAATTCTCATTCGCTTCATTTGTGTTAACTTTGATTCATTTATTGTAATATTTGATTCATTCCACTTTTATTAACTGATTCATTCACTTTTCCTAAGTGAGCCATTTCACCTCGTCCAAACTCTAATTTCCTTTCCTTTTATTAACCTTGATTCATTCAACTTTTGTTATTTCTAAATTATAACTTTTCTTAACTGATGCATTTGCATGTTCTTTTTTATTTAACCAAACTGATTGATTCATTCTCTCAATTTTCATGAATTTTACTTGTATCACCTTAATTTTACATTTCTTAATTGCGATTTATTCTACTTTTATTAACTGATTTATTCTTAACTCTGATTTATTTTACTTTTCTCAACTGATTCATTCACTTTTCCTAAATGAGTCATTTCACCTCATCCAAACTCCTAATTTCCTTTGCTTGTATAAACCTTAATTCATTCAAATTTTATTTTTTTCTGAATTATTCACCTTTCCTAACTGATGGATTTACATTTTTCTTTTTCATTCAACCAAAGTGAATCATTTTCTTAATTACGGTTAATTTTACATGTATAAACTTAAATTTATTTTACTTTTCTTAATTTAGATTTTTTTTCCACTTTTATTAACTGATTCATTTCACTTTTCACATTAAATCCGATTAATAATTTTTTTCTACCTCAGATTCATTTTATTTGGATTAAATTTTTTTCTTTTTGTCGTGTCATGTATGTGTGCATGCTGCACTTAAAATCATTCAAATGATATGTGATTACCTTTTGTTAGATCTGTCATCTTTCTTTAGAGTCCAAAAGTCTTCCAAAACAGTAAATTGTTAATTCAATTTCTGAACCAAGTCCTCTTATCAAAGTGGCTCTTCGATAAATATATGATTAACCTCTCACAACTCACAGATTTTACTGAACACACGGCAAGAGCCCAGATAACCATTTAGTGTGTGATGAGAAACTTACTGTACAACACTTTTTTTGAGAACAGTGTACTGCCAGATTAACAATATAGTGATATTTACCATCTGGTAAGATGTTGCATTCATTGGTAAATAAATTTGAAACATTTTTTTATGCAGAATATCATTCCAGGTACCATTTTTTTTTTTTTAAATGTCAGTTTTTGACCTGCTTTTCTCCTGACAGACTGAGAAGCGAGCACTCTGCATTTAAATATCTAATATTATAAAGTCTAAGTTGATACTATGAGAAGCTTAAAAACACTTCCTAGTTTATAATAACACTGCCTAGTTTATCCCCAAGCATGTACTTTCATCAAGCAAATATAATTTAAATATATACAGTACTGTGCAAAAGTCTTTGGCACCATATTATATACTGTACCAATTTTGTTATATATGTTTATAATTTCTGCATAATTGTGTACAAAATCATTCAGTATTTCATATATACAGTAACTTAAAAATTAATAATTAAATAACATTACAGGAGAATATATGCATGGATGTAAAGAAAAAAAAAATATATATATAACAAGACATACCAGTTTTCAAATAAAAACAAAAAAAAAAACCTAATGTACGCTCCTGGGATTTGCATAAAAATATAAAAGAGCGAGTGTGACAAAGTTATCAGAAGAATTCATATTCTCCAGCAAGCTCAGTAAAACCTAACAACTGTTTTACTTATAGTACCATGTAAAAGTCTTGGGCATACAGTATACAGAAATATGGCATAAGCAAAAGATGCTTTTGAAAACATTTCTGCATAAAAGAAACTTTTATAAAGAGCAATAAAATAAACAGTCAATATTTGGAGTGAAAACTTGTTGCTTAAAATCAGGTTTCAGACACAGATTTGTGCGGTTTTATAAAAAATAGTTGTTATGTTTTACTGAGCTTTTTTCTTCTTTCTATTTTTATGCAAATCCCAGGAGCGCACATTAGGTTTTTTGTTTATTTCTAAAACTGGTCTGTCTTACTTTACTATTTTTTTTTCTTTACAGCCATGCATATATTCTCCTGTAATGTTATTTATTTATACATTTTTAAGTTAGATATGGAAATACTGAATGATTTTGTACATAATTATGCAGACATGAAAAACATATATAGCAAAATTGGTACAGCATATAATATGGTGCCTAAGACTTTTGCACAGTACTGTACCTCATGTATATTGGATATTTATTGTGTTCAATTTAATATTATGGTTGCGCCATACAGCACCAGCACCAAGATCCAATCTTTGACCAGGATTAGCCTCGTCTCCTCGCTCAATGGCTGATAAGCACATATCTCTTGTCTTTTTTTTTTTTGTCTGAGAAAAGCTGATAAAAATGTCTTTCAGGTTGTCTGTTGTCACATCCCCAGGCACATCATGACACAGGTGCGATGTCACATGCATGAGCTTTGTTCTGCAGTGCAACTACTGTATATCTCCCCATATAAAAAACAAAACAAAAAAAAAAAACAATTGTTACACATTTGTTTTTCCCAGACACTACTAGCAGTCACACTGTGGTCTGTGATAGGCAGAAAACTCATTAAATCCAGACGATGCTTGTTCAAAGACAAGCATGTCAGTGAATACTAATTGTTTCACAAGGTTAGATCTCCTCACAAGTGGAGGGTAAATAATTACAACATTAAGCTGTTCATTTTTTTTTTCCTACGGGGTATAAGCTTGTGATGATGACATATCTAATAGCTGAAAGGTGTGGAAAAGTGTGTGCGTGTGCGCTGTTTTAGGTTTGCTTGGATATACGGTAAGTGTGCATGCATGTGATTTAGTGGATGTGAATCTATGGCTCTGCCCGTGTTTCACAGCATTACCTATGTCCCGGCGGAGTATTTAGAGGAATACAAGGCTCTTAAACAGGACAGGGAGGAAGACTTTGCAGTGGATGCATCAAGCACACCAAGGTTATCGCACGTTTTATAAAACTGAGCACTGAGTTTTTAAAAAAAAAATATATATATATATATATATATATATTTATATTGCTTTAACAAAATAAGCACCGATTAACTGCTGGAATGTGTTCAGGTCTGTAGCAGAGCTTCCCGAGAGGGAGGATGGTGAAGGGGAGGAGAGTGAACTACAGACGGCAAACTTCAGCAACTGGAACCAACCAAGGAAGTAAGTATACGTATACACACAAACACACACACACACACACACACACACACACATAGATATGTCTTTCCCTCCAATAACACAATTAGGATTTATAAAAAGACTCTGCGTGTGTGTGTGTGTTTTAAGAGTGGAGCTCTACAGGGAGGTAGGAAAATCGCTAGGTATCAGCATTGTCGGTGGGCGGGGCATGGGCAGTCGCCTGAGCAACGGCGAAGTAATGCGGGGCATCTTCATCAAGCATATCTTGGAAGACAGCCCTGCAGGACGCAATGGAACTCTGAAAACTGGAGACAGAATCGTCCAGGTAACACACACACAAACACACATACACACACACACACACACACGTAGGTATGATGTCACACTACACAGGAAAAATTAAATATCATGACAATTTATATCAGCACATCTTCCATGACACTTTTACAACACAGGACGCAAGTAAAATTTAAGGCAATGTAAACGTGTTACAGTCCCGGGGAGCATGTTCGTAAGTCGAATTCGTTTTTAAGTCCGACAAAGGAGTCTTATACAACTTTGACACCTTCGAATATACAATAGCTGCGTTCACAGGGTGCTCTGTTTGCAGGGAATGTCGGTTAAGGGAATTTTCCCTTGACCAAACTCCACTATTCGGAGCACCCTACGAAGTCCCCAGCGCAGACTTCACTTCCTTCGTGCGTTACCATGATAACATAAACACCTCGGATACCTGTCGCTGCTGCCGTGAAAATTTCACACTACGGACATTAAATATTGAATATTTATTGGAACAAAACATTATTGAAACTTGTAAATAAATTATTGATTAGTGATAATAATTGATTAAAGATGTACAGAGATTTATTTCTTTTTTTATTTCTTGACTAAATTTAAATGTACATTTTTATGTCCTTTTAATATGATGTCATCCGCGATAGTAATGATAATAAATATATAAACCCTTTTTTAAGATCAATTTTTTCGATGCCCCAGCGTGACGCATTGACTTATGGTAATTTTTTCGCGGTAAGGTAAAGACCTGTTGTTCACTCATTCCCTACATTTGCGGTTTCCTTTGAACTAAACATTTTCGCTCCCTGCGGTTTGGAATCACACTTAACATGGCTGAACACCCTGTGTACTGTACTGTACTTCGCAGGGTACTTCAGGCCGATCAGAATGCACCTTGTGTAAACCCTAGCAATCCGCCAATCCAAAATCCCTGTCACCTTTCCCCACACTCCCATCATGTGGTGAGAAATTGTAACCGCACCTAAAGAATGAATCTCAAATGTGAAATATAACTGTGTATAACAGTGCTACGCCTTTAAAATTGCGAGGGGAATCCTGGACACCATTTTGTCTCAAAACTGTTTTCCACTGTATTGGACTGTGAACTAAAAATTAGGATTATTTACCATCAGGATAGCTTTATTGGACAGTTATTTTCTATCATCGTGCTCCCGGACTGATTCATTGAAACCGGTGAGGCCGAACCATTTGTCCCACACCCCAGCACACACACACATACTGTACAATATACCGGACTTCAGGCATTTTATACATTTACTTCCACACTGAAAATATCATATATAATTGTAAATATTGATATCTGCTGCACTGCAGTGTCTATTTATTATACAATACACACGAGTTACTTCTGAAGTTTGTTCGTATCTACAAATGTTCATAGAACCCGGGTTTGTTTGTATGTGTGGAAATTCTTAACTGTAATGTTCGTAAGTCGGGGACTACCTGTACATGTTTTCAGATCAATATTTCGTGTTTGTGTTTCAGGTGGACGGTGTAGACCTGCGAGATGCCAGTCACGAGCAAGCTGTAGATGCCATCCGTAAAGCCGGCAACCCTGTCGTGTTCCTAGTGCAGAGCATAATCAACAGACCCCGGGTCAGTGAATGCGACAACGCACCCACACTACACACACACACACACACACACACACACACACACACACACACAGACATATCTTTAAAGATAAATATACAGAAACCTGTCCCATTTTATGAGGCTTGCTCACCATTTCAAACACTCCTGTTATCCGAGGTACACAATTACATCTGTTATTTCTAATGAACTGACAGCTTAATGAGGATCCCAAGCTTTTTGTTAAAAGGCTATGCCACGACCCCACTAATTCACTCATCAGACTAATGGAGGAAATTTGGGGGTCTTCCAGGTTTCGGAAGGCTGTAATGAACTGGAACGAACAGCACGGTTAAGAGATATCAGACAAGAAATGTCCACCTCAGCCTTTCAAGAGAGCTCAAAGCACGCTTTGAACTCATAAACCCAGTCTTAAAAGCGGATAATTTCTATCAGACACCTCATTCAGGTTGACGTGTAGCATATTTACCCTCACTCACCCTCCCTTTCTCTCCCTCTCTCTATCTCTCTCTCTCTCTCTCTCTCTCTTCCCTTCTTAAATTGTTTAACTGAACTCTGTAGCATTTTTCTTCACACTTATCTGTAGAGAAATAAACATTCTGTCCCTTTAACACTTCCCGCTGTTAGCATGTAATATTTAGTTTAACGTTTTTTTTATGGTGGCTAAGAAGTGCAAAATAAAATAATAAAATCAGAAAACAAAAGGAAAAAATCCAAAAACAAACTAAAAACAAAAAATATCTAAAAACTAAATAACAAAACCGAAAAAAAATGAAAATTTCGAAAACAAAATAACAAAATTAAAAACAAAATAACAAATTCAAAAAATGAAACCAAAAACTAAATAAATTTTAAAACAAAATGACAAAAAAACGAAAAAACTAAATAACAAAACCGAAAACAAAACAACAAAATCTAAATATCAAATTCAAAAACGTTGTTATTTTGTTTTCGGTTTTGTTATTTTGTTATTCAATTTGTTATTTTGCTTTTAATTTAATTTTTTTTTTTGAATTTGTTATTTTGCTTTTGAATTTATCTTGTTTTTGGTTTTGTTATTTTTACACTATTTGTTATGTTTAAAATTGTTATTTGTTATGTTTGAAATTGTTATTTGTTATGTTTGAAATTGTTTATTTGTTATGTTTGAAATTGTTTTGTTTTTTTAGTTTTTTTTTTGTTTTGTTTTGTTTTTTGAATTTGTTATTTTGTTTGGGTTTTGTTATTTTGTTTTTCAGTTTATTATTTTGCTTTTGATTTAATTTTGTTTTTGAATTTGTTATTTTGATTTTGTTTTTGCCATTTTGTTTTTGTATTTGCTATTTTGCTTTGCACTTCACCGTAGTTTTTCCCTCGAGTATCATTAGATATCCATCCGCATGTCTTGTTCATCTCCGTTAAAGGTGAATTAGCCAGCAAATTATTTTTGAGTGCTTTCTACAAGAAGAGAAATCAAACCAGGATTTAGGATCCTAATCCAACCTGGGCTTCAAGCCTTTTGTCTGCTTCGAGGTTACAAAGACCTGTTTTTTTGTTCGACTTGAAAAAGCAATCTGGATGTTTTTCTACTCCTGTCTTGAGGAGCACTCATGGTGTAATTTGTTGGCCCTGCACTCTTGTAGTGTGGGTTGCAGAGGATTCAGTAGTGCCTTAACACCCTGTCTTGTGCTTATAGAAGCCACCTGCTCCCTTTCTGCAGCTAAACAGCAGCTCTAACGCACCCGGACACTTTCTAAACACCTCACTGCAGGTTAGAGCAACACTGAGTGTGTGTGTTTATGTTTGTGTGTGTGAATATGTCTATCCCTGCTGTCCTAATGCATTGGTGATTTTTTACTCCTTTCTACAATGTAAAAAAAAGAAAACAACTGACTGTTGTTATTGTTGTTACATAATTACCTAATTGCATACTGTATGTTATAGAATGTAGAAAATAAATCACTAAACTAAAACAAAGAAATTTGCAAGTTTAGTGTATATGTAGATTATATAAATAAAAATTATACAAGTTTGGATTTTATTTTCTACACTTTAGAACAATACAGGATTTTTTTTTCAGAACTATGAATAACACATATTACATCATATCATTAACTAACAACAACAATCAGTTGTTATTTTAAAACATGAAGTATTGTGTTAGGAGCATTTGACCAAAATGTTACCTCTGCTGCAGAGGTTACCAGTTACCTCAAAAATCATCAATTAACAAAGAGCACCTCAGATTAGAGCCGTTATGAAGGATTTACAGATCATAAGTAGCAGATACATCTCAATATTAACTGTTCAAAGGAGATTCTTTCATATTTTATACACCTTCAGCATTGTTTTACAGTGTAGAAAAAAAAAACAATTCAGGAACAACCATGAAGTTGAATAATTTTCATACTTACTAAACAATTTAGTAAGGCCTTGTTTGTGTAACTGTTGAACATTCTGATATATAACACTAAGAGGTAAAGCATTTTAATTTCTGTCTCATTGAGGTTAAGAGAGAGGAGGAATAAAAAGAGAGGCTGGTGAATTGGTAAATTGCAACCATATACCAGGAACAAAACACTTTCTGATGTAATGTTATTGGACAATAATCAACTTTTGGACCCTGTCCTGCTTTGTTATAAATTAATTTGATGAAGTCACAAATTTGATGAAGTCATTAAAACGATTTACGTTAGAATTCAAGGAGCTGGGAATGCGTGATCATAAATGGCACTCAATAGGAAAGATCATTTTTGAACTTTTCCGAATAGCGCCTAATGTCTTTTTGGCAGAGTGTATCTCTGATTTTTATTCACACCGAAAAAGGTCCCGTAACTCGATGCTCAGCGTAAGGCTTGTAAAGGCCAAGGCAGATGTGGAGTCAGCGAGTCTCTCTCTCTCTCTCTGTGCATCCCGCCACTGCAGCTGTCTCCGTGCAGATGGCCACTAAAACTCTTCATTATTTGAAAGTCTCTAAACAAGAAGGATAAACCACTGGAGCCACTCCTTGCCAGCAGTCTGCCATTAAAGAGCGCTTTAATTATGCTGGATGGCCTTGTTTTTCGGAGAGTCGCGCACTGCTAGAGAGTTGCATCGACAGTGTTATTGCAGCTGTTAGAAATGAAGAATCTCTTTCTTTCTGCTCCGGACACGTTTAAGTGCTCCCTCGTCTTTTATTTAATCACTGTGCTTGTATGACAGACGTCGGCAGCAGACTCCGTCGAGGGCAGGACGGCACGAGACTCAAACCCCAACAACAAGGTCAGTATTTTTGGGTGCCAAAAAAAAAAGAAATTTCAACAGACTGAAAAAAAGCAAATGCATATATCAGAATTTCCTCTATCTATAGCCTTTGTGTCTCTTTCTTGCTTTCTCTCTCTCTCTCTGTCTCTTTATTCGGTGTCTTCTCTGTCTTCCTCACGTGTGCTGCTTGCCTTTTCTCTTTTCTCCGTAGGATGTTGAGAGTCACAGTAGGCTTTTCCTCCGTCTCTCCCCAACTAACCCTTTCACCCCTACTCCATTTAAGGTTTGTGCCTCAGTTTGTGTGTGCGTGTGCACGTGTGTACTCTTGTGTGTGTGTGTGTGTGTGTGTGTGTATTCTTGCTTCACGTAACATGAATGGCGGCGTGAGAAAATCACTCATGTATTTTACTTTCATGTGTGTACTGTAAGCCTCCAGATAGATAACAGGGCTGAAAAGTAAACAAGGTGTAATTTGGATAATTAAAGCCTTTTTTAGACAGCTGGATGTTGAACGCATGGCTGATTCTCGGGTGTGTGTGGATTTATATGCAGTAGCACCCTAAGTGCAAGGGTTATTTAAAAAAATAAAATAAAACATACAGAAACGCAAGGTCAAGCACACCGAGTGCAGGCTAATTGCTGGAGACTGCAGTTAAGACCGACATGCCAGGGTTTTTTAAAGCTGGAGAATCTAGTAATTCTATTAGCAGGTAAGGAGAAAGCATGCGTTTGTTTATCTACCTTAGATGTTTTGGAAATAAAGTCAGAGAGGCTAGATTGAGGTGGTTAGAATTGAGGCCAAATTGTGAAGGTAGAAGGATGCTAAGTTTGGAACTGGAGGTCTAGAGGAAGACCAAAGAGAAGATTTATGGCTGTAGAGAGCAGACATGAAGTCAGTTGGTGTGAGAGAAGAGGATAATGAGGATAGGGTTAGATGGAGGCAGATGATATGCTGTGGCAAAAGGAAACAGCCGAACAACAAGGAAGAAGAAGTTGAAGGGCCTGTATGTTTGCTAAATGCTATAGAGTTGTAACTGATGTAACAGGATAAGATGTTTATGCAAAGATGGTAAAGCAAAGTGCGGTTGACAGATACTTCTCACACTAGAGTTTTTTTTATGGCAGTTACTTAAGGGGCCGTTTTTTTAGCTCGACGGACGATTTGTCATGTGACATGTAGTACATGGTTTCGGGCAGAACTAAGACCTATGTTGTTGCTAGTTTTTGGTACAGTATTTTAGGTGTCCTTGTATCTATATGGTAAGTTGGAGATGCAGTATGTCGTTCAACCAATAGCAGAACAATGCAGGTGATAAAATAAGGGCTAAAAGTTTACTACATACCTGAGGAATTGTCTTTAAATAATCTGGTATTTTAATGATGAAGTGGAAACGATGTAAATTTTTGCCTACTCGAATTATAGTCTTTTATTGTGGCACAGCTACAGTTCATTTAAATCATTAGTGTGTTTAGCTTTGACCCTATTCGTTTTGGTGAACAGTGTGGAAATAAAATGCATGTTTGTGAGGAAGCTAATCCCAATAATGATTATGATTATGATTTAAGCAATGACATATTAAATCATAAAAGCATGCATTAAAGCCCCAGTCAGGACTCATCACATTATTAAAAGTTTCTGCTAATTAAACAGTGTTCAAGTTATTGAGATTTTTTTCAAGTTATTGAGATTTTTTTTACACCGAATTGATTAAAAGTTTCCCTTTTTTTTTTGTATGTACGTATACACTATGCTCATTTGATCTCTCATCTCGTTGCTATGGCAGCTGAACCGAGAGCCAGGAAAAATTTCTCCAACAATGCCGTTCCTCTCAGTGCCACGCATAGGCGAGACGGACACGGACATCGACATCCTGACCGAGATCCCAGATCATCTCACTCTCGCTCACGACACAGCGGAGGAAGAGGAAGATGAAGATGAGTTCGGCTACACCTGGAGTAAGTTGTGTTAAAGTTATTCTGCAATGACACGATATGACCACCAGAGGGCAGCGTGGTCACACTAGAGTCAACCAAGAATCACACTGTAGTATTAAACCTGCGTTGAAACTAAACTTTTTTTAGAAAGTGCTAGAAAGTTAAAGTTTATAGAGCCCTGAGGTTGTATAAAAACTAAATCATTGTTTGATAGCACAGCCCTGCAGCGGGATGTGATTTTTTTTTTTTTACGTTGTGCACAAGCAGAAAAGGTGTTCAATCGTTATGGGAGTCTGCCTGGCGAGTTGCATATGATCGAGCTGGAGAAGGGTCAAACCGGTTTAGGCCTGAGTCTGGCAGGGAACAGAGATCGCTCCAGAATGAGCGTCTTCGTAGTAGGCATCGATCCCAACGGAGCAGCCGGGAGAGACGGACGCATCATCGTAGGAGACGAGCTGCTGGAGGTGAGGCCCGATGACCACACAGATGTTTGTCTCCTGTAAACTATATACACTCGATGGCAGCTTATGAAGTCCCTTATTTATTAACTCACCGTCGTTGCAGATCAACGGGCAGATTCTGTACGGTCGCTCTCATCAGAATGCCTCGTCCATCATTAAGAGCGCTCCATCCAAAGTCAAAATTATCTTTATTAGGTGAGTCAAAAAAAACAACAACATTTTTTAATTTTTGTGTGCCACAAAAATGAGCCTGATTATGCATATGTTTAAAAGCGATTTCTTACTCCCCTGCTTGAACATCTACAGAAATGTCCATCAGTTCAGGGTTTGGTCTTTTTTTGTTCATTATGCATAAGCGTTTTTAGGAGAATTTTCTAGCTTTTTTAAGTTTTTGGTGTCAAGCTTGATTGGGAGACTATTTGGAATAATATTTCTATTTCATTTAAATAGAAATATAATTGAATATTCAATAAAACTTTATTAGCATAAAATAATAAAAATGAAAAGCTAATTGTCCCTCCATATATATAGACTTACGTGTTTTACTGTGTATGTGTTTCAGAAACACAGATTCTCTCACTCAGATGGCTGTCATCCCACTAAAGGAATTCGGAGACATCTTGGATACGCAGTCAGAGGTACAAGCATATCTATAAAGTACATCTACAGTAGTCCAGTTTTAGAGTTCGCGGCCTCAGTTGTTCACAGATTTGTCCTTAGAACCTAATTAATAATTGTTGGTGGAAACCCACACAATTTCAAGGAAACATCAAATATCCTCCGCAATTTTTAAATGCCCTTTTTTGTGGCAATATATTATTTATATATATATATATACATAAACACACACACAGTACAGGCCAAAGGTTTGGACACACCTTCTCATTCAATGTGTTTTCTTTATTTTCATGACCATTTACATTGGTAGATTCTCATTTAAGGCATCAAAACTATGAATGAACACATGTGGAGTTATGTACTTGCCAAAAAAAGGTGAAATAACTGAAAACATGTTTTATATTCTAGTTTATTCAAAATAGCCACCCCTTGCTCTGTTTACTACTTTGCACACTCTTGCAAAACACCCCCACACCATCACACCTCCTCCTCCATGCTTTACAGTGGGAACCAGGCATGTGGAATCCATCCGTCACCTTTTCTGCGTCTCACAAAGACACGGCGGTTGGAACCAAAGATCTTAAATTTGGACTCATCAGACCAAAGCACAAATTTCCACTGGTCTAATGTCCATTTCTTGTGTTTCTTGGCCCAAACAAATCTCTTCTGCTTGTTGCCTCTTCTTAGCAGTGGTTTCCTGGCAGCTATTTGACCATGAAGGCCTGATTCGCGCAGTCTCCTCTTAACAGTTGTTCTAGTGATGCGTCTGCTGCTAGACATCTGTGTGGCATTTATCTTGTCTCTGATCTGAGCTGCTGATAACTTGGATTTCTGAGGCTGGTGACTCGGATAAACTTGTCTTCAGAAGCAGAGGTTACACGTGGTCTTCCTTTCCTGCTTTCCTGGGTCGGTCCTCATGTTTGCCAGTTTATTTGTAGCGCTTGATGGTTTTTGCGACTCCACTTGCGGACACAATTAAAGTTTTTGCAATTTTCCGGACTGACTGACTTTCATTTCTTAAAGTAATGATGGCCATTAGTTTTTCTTTAGTTAGCTGATTGGTTATTGCCATAATATGAATTTTAACAGTTGTTCAATAGGGCTGTTGCTGTGTAGTAACCTGACTTGTCGCACAACTGATGGCCCCAACCCCATTGATAAAAGCAAGAAATTCCACTAATTAACCCTGATAAGGCACACCTGTGAAGTGAAAACCATTTTAGGTGACTACCTGTTAAAGCTCATCAAGAGAATGCCATGAGTGTGCAAAGCAGTAATCAGAGCAAAGGGTGGCTATTTTGAAAAAACTAAAATATAAAACATGTTTTCAGTTATTTCACCTTTTTTTGTTAAGTACATAACTCCACATGTGTTCATTCATAGTTTTGATGCCTTCAGTAAGAATCTACCAATGTAAATGCTCATGAAAATAAAGAAAACACATTGAATGAAAAGGTGTACACGGGTGTATATGGGTGTACAGTATACTTTTAAATTTTTACAATGGTAATTTATTAAACTGAGATTAAAATGAAATTGAAGTGTTCTGGGAGCATATTTAGGGTTTGAACTATAAAAATAGGCTTTTACTGTATAGGCAATTTTATCTAAAATTCTATGCCTTTTGACAATCCGTGAATTTCAATGGTCGACTGTATTGCATATTTTGAATGAATTCAGCATTTTTTTACAGTGTAGAAAGAAATAAAAATCAGGGGGAAAAAATGGAATAAGTGGGTGTGTCCAAACTTTTTGACCGATAATAAATACTTTACTTATTTACTTGTTATGGGAAAAATAATTAACAACCGGTGTATCTTACAACTCCAAAGATGATTACTTTCTACTATAACTAATATAAAATTATCACTGATATATAATGTTTTTTTTCTGAATTTCCTCACAGTTTATTAAAGATACTCTTTTATCTTTCTTACAGCCCCAAATATGTTCCTCCCTCGTCTCCTCAGTGACTGACACAGACGTGTCTAAATTTGTCCAGAGCATATTCTTACCACTGGTAAGTCTTTTTCTCTTTCTCTCTCTTTGTGACATTTCTCTTCTTTGTCAGCACACAAGATGCTTTTTTATGGATGTGAACGCGTCATCCCCCCCATACATTCCACAGATATGCATACCACACCCACACACTGATTCTTTTCATACTGACTTCAGAAATACTTCAGCAAAATCAATATAAACCACTCTTTTACTTTTGTCTGCAAATAATGACCACATACACTCCACACTCTGGTACAACAGATCTCAGAATAATAAATTCATCTTGACTGTGTAAATGAATATATAATACAATAACAATCATCCTTTCTTTTTTTTTTTTGTTTATGCAAAACAGGAAGATGATGGACTGGTGTTTAGTGAGGAGGACAAGAGCGACATAATCATTCAGGATGTCAGAGAAGATGGAGCAGCCTTGACCGTACAGGCAAGTCTATTTAAATATATTTAATTTAATACAGTAATGCGGTTTATGGGTAATTAATGTGCGATTATGTTTAAGATTAGGTGTTTAACATGTAAAGTATAATAGCGAGATGTTCTTTCTTGCAACTACCTGAAGCTTCAATACGCTCATTTGTTATGATTAAGAGCAAAAGGTGGTTGTATGAGTTGTTTATCTAATCCGCCTAACCTTAAGAAGCTTAAATGTGTTAGTTTATATACAGATGGAGCCACGCCAAATAGCCGCGGAAGTGTGAATTGCGTACGAATGGCGTACGGCTGCCTTATGCACGCCGTAGTCCCCCCTCCTTTTTCTTCGAGAAAGGCGTGTCAAGATTTCACAGTAAACACGCCCATTCAAGCCCTATTTATGCATTTACCTGGTTCCACCACTAGATGGCGCTTCGTTCTCAAGGACCCGTTAACACAAGCCAGCAATTTAGTTGCGCTGAGTTGCAATCACGTGATTTTAACAACCCACCCCCACCGAACTGACGCTGCCAAACTGCACTAGAGATGAAGATGGCGGCTTAATGGACTATTCGCGGTAAGTGGTGTTTTTATTTATAAAATTTGTTTGGGATTAGTTTACAGTTTATTTTCCAGTTTAGTTTTTTTACCGGCCGTTTTGAAAATCACTGGCAGCACCAGCAGCGGTCAGATGTGACTTTAGATAACTTAATGATCTGTTTACCAAGTCTGGAGTTAACATTACAGCTTACTGTCAGTGTCACAAACTCACAATGTCACTCCTCTTTAACTAAAAAAGACACTAAAGCTTCGAAAATACTATTAATGTCCCTAATACAAAGGCTGCACTACCGGATGAAGAGTGTTTGTGCTCTATAAAAATGCCTTTAGAGTCTGACCGCGTGTTGTCTGGATAAATTTAGCATTTATTTATTCTTTGGGTAAGAGTTAATCTGCAGGTTATATCTGTGAATATAATGTGATGCAGTTCATGAAGGACACAAGCTGAGGATAGATGTACAAGAGCTCGCGAGCTAAACGCTCATAACCGGGTTTATATTTTTCTCAATTTGGCCGCGAGCGCTTAGTTACCGAACTGGATAAAACTCTGAAGTGTTTATCAGTTAAGGAGTGTGGGGGGGGGAGGTGTGTGTGTGTGTGTGTTTGTGTGGGGGGAGGTGTGTGTGGGAGGAGGTGAGGAGGGCTTCAGTACTCGGGTAGTTATAGTTTGGCTTCAGAGATGAACTAATATATACGAGTGTTATATCGTCTAACTTATTTGTATGAAAAGCGCATTTTAATTTAATGCAGACGATAATACAGACAGACCGGGGGTTAACACTAACAAAGTTATCCCAGTTTATTTACATTCCAGAATTCCACAAAACAGTATTTTACACACTCTGTGGTGTAGGTTTACTAATATCTTTTATATTTATTACAACTAGATATTCTGTAAAGTTTATTTATCTTTGTCTTCACTAAATTCTCCTGTTGTCTTTAAGCAGAGCTCCGCTGTGGAGGATTGGGGGGTCAGACGGATGACGGTTGGCCTTTTGGAGCTACTGGAGGAGCCTGAACAAGCTGTTAAAGGGAGCTGTAGGAGGGATGACGTCACAGTGCAACAGCTTTAGAATGATGTTTGGTCAGGTCTACTGTATATTCTGAACATAGAATTGCAAAACGTCTAATACTTTAGGGGGGAAACAAAGAATTAAACAGTTCCATCTTTAATATTTTAAAAAAATGATATTTTAATATATACAAGAACCAGATAGAGACTGATAAGCAGCTGGTGTTATCCGGGTATTTTAATGACCTTTAAGCAAAAATTAAACATGTTTTCACCTGTTTTATACAAATTATTTGTTTTTACTTTTACTTTTGACTAGTTTTGAAAGAATAAATTTTATTTTTAAAGTCATGTGTGCGTGTTTTAATTGTTGGGGGATTGTTTGTGTATTTAAAAATACATTTACTTAAACCAACAACTTCAATGTGCAAAAAATGGGACCCGACGTTGTTTTAAATAGTCAAAGAGTTGGGCTAATAATAATGATAATAATAATAATTATTATTATTACTGGTTATAGAAACGAATGAAAACAACAGTTAAACACTTGATCATATCTATCTGTGCTAGTTTGTGTTTGTGATTGTGACCCATAATCATTTTTTTTCTCAGTATAATGTTTTGGGGGGGTTTTAAGAATCCATTAAAAGAGCAAAGACAAACTTGGAAGGTAAGAAACCTCAGTGGAGAATACTGACTATGACATGGTGCTAATTGCTCTGTGTGTGTGTTTTTGGCGGGGGGAGGGGTACTTCAGACTTACTTGTCTGTGCGCAAAATGTTTGTGTTAAACCAACGGAGAAATGCAGGAGCGCGCGCGCACACACACACACCTCTCATCCACAACCGCTTTAACTGTTGTCTTGTAAATCATTGATTAAACCTATGAACACAGCTGTTCAGCATCAGTCCTAAACACAAGCGCAGGGTCTGTTTTTGTCCTTAATTAAAAGACACCAATATGTTAATTTACACAATGATAACATGTTGTTTATGTTTAATGTTTATTTTGCGGGAAAAGGTAATAAGCAATATTTAAAATAAAACAAACCAGGAAGTAAGTGTTTCATACATTAAGGTGCTGTGTATAACCAAGTGCTCCAACAGACATAGCAACAGTGTGTGCGCTGTGGGGGATTGGAAGGTGAACGAATATAATCATGTACAAGACAAAGGACGTTCAGAGGTGTGTTATATCCCCCTGCCACGGATTGCCGCCCATTACGCAATCGCTATCTTCAAAGAAAAGCCGCCGCCCCTTTTCATTCAAACGCGTTAGCGAGTGTTTTTCTTTCCCTACGCTCGGTTTTGTGAACACAGTTGCGTTCAGTAACACGGTGGAACCAATTACATAAACAGCAGCAACAACAACCATTATGATCACACTTTGTTGAATTTATATTGCTTAAATATTTCACAGCTGTGTCCTCTTTGCATTGCTACGTGTTTATTTACTTCCTTTTCGCATCGTATAATGCACTCTAAAATCGACACTATCAAACTTGGAAATTATATAATATTCAATCAAACATCAAGTTATTAAAAGTAACGAATTTGTCACTACTCTTCTCTCATGCAGCACGGCTAAAAAGATAATAAAAATTACACCAAAGTGCTGCAGGTTTGGTGTCTGTGAGCTTTTCCTAATCAGAGTTACACGGGGGGCATTTTGTGGCTGATCCAGTTACACTCTACTTAGATATTACACAGAGGAGAGTTCACTTCTGTTCTCTTCATCCTAGCTTAATTTCATCTCATGAAATAATAGTAAGTTTTGTAAAGTCTGAGTTCATCTCCCCAGTCAGTGTTGTGTATGGACAGGGTAGCATCATGGCAGGATTGGTGTCATTTTTATTATCTTTTTAGCCGTGCTGCGTAAGAGAAGAGTAGTGACGAATTCGTTACTTTCGTTACTAGACTATTTTGTCTGCAAGTGAAATACATCGATACGTTAATAATTTACACCACGATAACATTACTGCAGAAGGATCTAGAGACGTGACTTTGAGACGTTCACAGTATATTCAAACCGTAGACAGTGTTTATTTTGCAGAACATTAAAAAACAGCCATGTCCAATAGAACAGTGCATCTTTAATAAGCCACATTGGTTTCCAGTCAGTAGTAAAATTAACGAAAGACTGAGAAGCCCCGTAATATAAGCCCCCGTAATATATATATATATATATATATATATATATATATATATATATATATTTTTTTTTTTTAATGTTCAAATTAACGTTTCAGAGTAGCCTATATAATTTGTCTTGTCATCTGTTTACAGCGTTGGCTGATTTTGTGATTGAGACCCATGGGTTACATTGAAATATTTTATTATTAGTAGTAAGCCAGGCTTTAGTAACCTTGAATAAATCACAATATAAGCCCTCTCCCGCGCGCACGCTCTCTCTCTCTCTCTCTCTCTCTCACACACACACACACACACACACGTACACACAAACAAATAAAACATGAAATCGCGTAAAACCAAATGAAACTATCGCAAAAAATATATAAGCAGTAAAAATTACAGTAGTATCCTGTAGGTGATTCCTGTCCTGATAACAGGCGCTGACCCTCTGGAACTGTTTAGTTCTGTTAGTATTGTGTTCAAGTGTGAATGTTTATAGGGATTTAATCTGTCTCTGCTGCCGCATCTATTCACCGGAGTGATAAGTGATTAATGTCCCATCAGATCTTTGATGGGGGAGATGTTATACTGGTTAAATGACTAAAGACATACTGATCCGTATGGACAGATATTTGTTTCATATATTATGCGCCATTAATCGATTTGTTTTGCCAATTTTTGACTATCAGCGAAAAAAAACATTAGCGAAAACATAAAAAATATAACGAAAACAAACCCAAGCAGAAGTTAAATTTTAAGCGTTACTTTGCAGCAAAATATTATCTACCAGTGTATTAAACGGAAATAGATAAAATACACCGTAATGTAAAATACTGTACATAGCCCGCATTTGTATTCCGTACCTACAACGACCGGTATAGATAAATTACAGATGTTACCGTGTCTTTAAGTATTATTAAGGATGTCGTGAAAAATATTGCAATAAGTAGTTTTATTAATTAATTTAATCATTAATTAAAAATAGCATAAGCATCATGGATTGTGTATTGAGGGATTTAAATCTGTTTTATGAATCGTTTTTTATCCCTCTTCTTTACCACATGATCTATTTATGAAACTATGTTGACTTAAGTTATGTTATATATATATCAAATATAGTAATCGGCTGCTTGGACACTGCAGTTAACTGAAGCAGTCAATGCTCCATCTGGCGGAATTATACAGCATTACAACCATCTTTTTAGAAAGCGCATGGGGGCGTTTATGGGGCGGGGCATCGTTAACTACGTCATCGCGGGGGATAACATTCCGTGCACGGATCGATCATGGTCCTGTCACGGTCCTGTCATGGACCTATCATGCTCCAAGCGGCTGTTTGACGTGGCTCCCACTGTAAACATATAAATTGGTATATTGCACCAGTATCAGCTTTGGTACAGTAAATAAGCAGTGTACATGAATGTTCGTGTGTGTGTGTGTGTGTGTGTGTGTTCAGGAGGTGAGTACCCAACCAGGAGACAGACTGACGGTAATAGATGATGAAATGCCCCAGGGACTCTCTGTGGAGAAGGTAATATCAACACAATAGATAGATCAATACATCAATATATGGATGTATTTTGTTCAATTAATTTTGTTTTTGCTGCAGTATATGTCATCATTGAGCAAATCAAAGAGCTCAGGCAAGATCAGTCTTTGTACAGACATCCACGCTGCAATCTCATCGTCCAATCAGACGCAGAGACCGTCAGATCTGTCGGTGTTCTCCAGCATGTGTCCCCTGTCCTTGACCCCCCCTGAAACAGAATCAATCAAGAGTAAAGACATCAGCACTTTAAACATTTCATAATCACAAGCTTCATGTCTTATTTATCAGTATTGACGATCGATCGTGCCGATGGCGTTGTGTTTCAGGTTCCAGCAGATCATCGACCCCTCCGACCTCGGCCGCCGACCCCGTGACCTGCCCCATAATCCCTGGTTGCGAGACCACCATCGACATCTCTAAAGGAAGAACGGGACTCGGCCTTAGCATCGTAGGCGGCTGTGACACACTCTTGGTAAGCATTTATACAACTTAAGTCTAAGTACAGTATATGAGTTAGTACTCACGATACAGGAGTGTTAACGACAGAAAACACTTTACAGGGCGCCATAATAATTCACGAGGTGTACGAGGAGGGCGCTGCTGCTAAAGATGGAAGGCTCTGGGCAGGAGATCAGATTCTGGAGGTAAAATATTTAACTATTGGTATTATATTAAGAGCTGTGATGTGGCTTGCGCTGTGGGATTGTGGGTAATCGTCTCGGTGCGTGTGCGTCACTCATATAGTCAACACCCATGCACACGTGTACTGTTTAATATAACGTGGTGACCATGTGTGTGTGTGTGTTAGCATTTAAATTTGTTTTTTATTTTGTGTCCCAAGTATAGTGACTGTTCTTAAGTAACTGTACCGCAACAACAGTCCTCATGAAGAAAAAAAAGTTTAAAAGCTGTAGCGTTGCAGGAGATGGATCTGTTTGGGGGAGTGATTCCAGTAGTGTGTGTGTACATGCATAATTTGTTTTATTTTTATTTCATATTTTGTATTAATTTTTTTTATATGAATATGTTTGGGTTGTGGAACATATCATCAAAGTTTCCATTATTTCTTATGGGGAAATTCCGCTTTGATCTACAAGTGCTTTGATGCATAAAAACGCTTTCGGGAACAACAAATTGTGCTCTCATTCCAAGGTTTGACTGTACATCACTGATTGTACATCACCACAGTGTGGTTATGTGTTGTCAGGGTTACCTCAATCTGTTCTTGTTGTTTTCAGTCCAAAGTGTGTCAGCCCATAATATACTCCTTTCTACATAAATCCATATTATTTACCCTTGAATAATGAGTTTAATATGTAGAAAGGAGTATATTATTTGTTTAATGTTTATACAACGAAGCATTCATACATATAGACCCTGCTAAGGCTGTTGCTATCGAATATTTTAGTAATCGGGTATTCTACCAAAAATCTAATCGAGTAATCGTATAAAATGTACTTTTGCTTAATTAAACAGCGATGAAAAATATATAATAGAAACAATGATTAATTGGTTTTCTTTTTTATATTATATTCATTTACAATGTCATACATTCTTATTTTAAAGCTTTTATTCAGATGCAAAAAAAAAAGGTATTTCAAATGACTAAGTATAAAAAAACTAAGGCACACATTAAAATAAATAGTTATACAAAAACACTAAGTTGTGCACCTTAACTTTCAAAACTAAAAGTTTTAAAACTTACAGCTGAGGCATAACATAAGCCTTTACTGACAATTTCTGTTGTTTTCTCTTGCTGGTTTCTTCTTCTCTTTGCTCGCTGATATTTTTATCGCTCCCTTCTATTTTGCAGCCCACAACAGAACACTCCCTTAAATCAGTACACAGCTAACTTGTATTCGTCTCCTTCCGCTTTGTGGGTGACGTAAGCACGTCTTCTTCGTCGGTGTTTACTGGCGGCTTGCATCCGGCAACGCGCCGTGTCATGCCAAACAAATAATTGCGCTAAAACATAACGCAATCATTTTTTGTAATCAAATTACTCGAGTTACTTGAGAAATCGTTTCAGCCCTAGACCCTGCTATGTAATGATTAATGCTAGGTGTCATGATTGCCTCGTTTTCATTAGCCTTTAATTAAGCAATATTACACAGTTTTCCGAGGATAAATCCCAAATAGAGTTAAATGGTACTCTGGTACACTGGGGTATACAATCACTTGTTTAAAAAGGCAAGCAGACTTGATCAGAGTGATTTAGGAGTCAGCCTCGTGTTAGAGCCTAACTAGGTTTGTATCCTGCCTTAGGCATAAATGAAACAACATGGAGGCAATTCGAAATCACTTATCAAGGAGATGAAGTGTTGTTTACGAGGGCGTAACATTATCAGATGTGTTTTCCTGCTGAAACTGGTTTTAAATTGGGTTTTGGCAGGCAGCTCATTTCACCCATGCCTCAAACAACAGTTAGTGTAATTATGATTATAAGACCACCACTCAGTATGACGTCAAGTAACGCGTATATTTAAACACCCCAGAGCTGTTACTGTCTATTATCACCACACTTCAGGAAAGCCTGTAGTCCAATCAGATTACTCAGTCAGAACTAACCTTTGTATAAATAGCTTTATGTTAAGTTTTTGATCCTCTGTCTCGGTCTCTCTCTCTGTCCCTCTCTTCAGGTGAACGGTATTGACTTGCGCACAGCGTCCCACGACGAAGCAATAAACGTGCTGAGGCAGACTCCACAGCGAGTACGCCTGACTGTGTTTCGCGACGAAACACAGTATAAGGAGGAGGATCTCTGGGACGTGATGTATGTTGAGCTGCCGAAAAAAACGGGGCAAGGACTCGGACTTAGCATCGTAGGAAGAAGGTACTTTGTGTGAAGTCATTCCCAATATTTATGCCAAAATCAAATTCTAATTTTATTTGTCACATACACAGTACGATATGCAGTAAAATGCTTATACGACCTGTGACTTCAAAAATAAAAGCTTATAGATAAAAAATAAATATGAATAAAAAAGGAAATACAATGGAAAATAAATGTAACTAAAAAATAAAACTAAAAATAATAAAAAATAAAAATATTCTCAAATATTTATCCAGAAATTAAAATATAAATATGTAAGTGTGCATGAATGTGTCCATGAGTGTCCATGAATGTCCCGGATGAATAATAAAATTAAATATAACTAATGTAATCAAAGTTTAGTTTCATGGGTTTTTTTTTGGTTTGTTTGTTTTTTGTTGTCGTTTTATCCCCCCCCCTCAAATTGCTCTTTTGCCGAATAACATGAAGGATGGTTTTTATTTCAGACTGTCTAGTTCTGGTAAAAGATGTATTTACAACATTCACACCCTTCTGTTTTTTTCCTCCTACAGGAACGATATAGGTGTGTTTGTGTCCGACATCGTTAAAGGAGGCATCGTAGAGAGTGACGGCCGGCTCCTGCAGGGTGATCAGATTTTGTCCGTTAATGGCGAGGACGTCCGGACAGCAACACAGGAGTCGGTTGCCGCCCTGCTCAAAGTACACAAGCAAGCAACAAACTGCAACACTTTTCATTTACATTTATATTTATGGCAAAGAAGTGCCGTTTGCCATGTATACACAAAATCAGTATATATCGGACATGATTTCACATCCTCTCTCTCGTTTTAGTGTTGTGTCGGTCCGATCCAGTTGGAGGTGGGTCGCTTTAAGGCTGGGCCGTTTCACTCGGAGAGACGTCCGTCTCAGGGCAGTCAGGTGGGTCGGCTTTCAGTAGAAACATCACTTCTTTGAACCACTTTTTCAAAGAAGCCTGTAAAATAAATTGTGTGTTTGTGTGTGTGTGTGTGTGCAAAGTTAAGTGAAGGTGGAAGTTGTAAAGCCAGCCAGCTGTCTTTCACCGGCTCTGCTAGATCACAAGAAGACTTCGAGAACAGCCGCAGGAGTCAGGAATGTAAGGGGAAAAAAAACACAGTCCTCAGATAAAAACCTGAATACAGGAACAGCAAATAGTTTTATTTACTTAGCACATGTTCTGTGTTCTTCTGTTCTCTCGCAGCACTGGACCAAGACATCCGAACTGTGGAGCTCTGCAAGGTACAAAAAAAAAATATTGAATGGCTGGAAGGGTTTAGGGCAAAGGAACAGAAAAGAAAAGAAGGAAAGAAGAAAGATAGAGAGGGAATGGAAAGGTGGATGGGATTTAAAAGGAAAGGAAGGATGGAAGAAAGGTAGCCAAAAGTGCTGAAGGTATGGAGGAAATTACAAAGGAAGGGAATATAAAAGGAATGGAATGAAATGTAACGAAAGAAAGAACAAAGGAAGAAAGGAATTGAAAGGATGATAAGGAAATATAAATATGAATAAGAAACAAAAAGGGGAAAAGGAAGAAAGAGAGAAATAAAATGGGGTGTTGGAAAATAAAGAGAAAAGAAAGAAGAAGAAGGTGAAAGGGAAGTAAAAATAAAAGGAAATAGAAGAAAGAAGGTGAAAGACAACAGAAGGAGAAAGTATGGAAAGAAAAAAATGGGGAAAAAGTCTAAGATAGGATGGAATGAAATGGAAAAGTAGGGATTGAATGCATAAGAAAAAAATGAGAATTTTTTTTTGAAAGAATTACAAAATAGTAATTAGATGAAAAGAAAGAAAGAATGGAAAGGAAGAAATAAAAGACAGGAAAGGAAGAAAATGAAGACAGGTATGGGGATGAAAAAAGAAAGATGAAATTTAATAAAGGAAATGAAAAAGAAAGGAAGTGGTTAAATAGGACAAAAGGGAAGGATGGGAAGTGGTATAAAAATGCAATTACCGGATAAGAAGGAAAAAGAGGAAATAAAAATTTAACAGAATGGAAGAAAAGGAACAAAAGAAAGGAAGTGAGAAGGAAGGAAGGGGGAAAAGAAGGAAGATATAAATGTGGTGTAGTAAAATTAATGGAAAGGAAAGAAAGGGAAGTGTAGGGGAGGGATAAAGGTAATGAATTTTTTAAGAAGAGAAACAACAAAGGAAAAAAGGGAAAAGAAATGAAAATATGACACTTTGTGTGTGTGTGTGTGTGTGTGTGTGTGTGTGTGTGTGTTTTCAGGGTCCATCAGAGTCCCTGGGGATAAGTATAGCAGGTGGAGTAGGCAGTCCTCTGGGCGATGTGCCCATCTTCATTGCCATGATGAACCCAGCTGGTTTGGCTGCACAGACACAGAAACTCAAAGTATGTGTGTGTGTGTTTTATTCATGCTATTTTGACACTGTACATCAACACTTGTGTATGCTTTTAACCTATCAGTCTCTCTCTCTTTCTCTCTCTTTTGTGCCTTCTGAAACACAGGTTGGTGACAGGATCATATCCATCTGTGACACGCCCACTGAAGGCATGGCCCACAGCCAAGCTGTATCCCTGCTGAAGAACACCACAGGAACCATAAGCCTGCAGGTGTCGACACGTGAACACACACACACACACACACACACACACACACACACAATCTACTGTACTGAGACACAGTACTCACAATATTTGCTCGCAGGTTATCGGAGGTGACAGTACAGTAACAGGTCCCGCTCTGGATCAAACATCTGTCCTCAGCAGCAGCATCTTCCACGATGACCTCGGGTGCGTATGTATACGTTCACCAAAAAAAAGAAGAAAAAAAAAGATCGATTGTTACCATAGAAACTAATTCATCCCTTCCTGCGATACGAGTACCGTAGTACATATATGCTCTGTTTGCCGAGCGTCACGTGACCAACTGAGCAAAAAGGTTGAAAAGGCTATAGCAGTGCGCAAGATGAATCTGTTTAATGACCAGCAACCCGCCCCCCCACTTCTCCTCCTCATCTCTCATCTCCTCACACCAGTCGCGGTTCTTTTTAAAAGTAGAGAGCAGGTTCATTTGTTTTATTTTTTTTACTTCCTATTTTGTATTAATAATTTTCATATGAATATTTTTGGGCCATGGAATGAATCATCAAAGTTTCCGTTATCTCTTATGATGAAATTTACTTTGATATACATGAATGTTTCAATATACAAGCGAAAAAAATTAAGCTTGCAATCCAGGGTTTAACTGTATTGGTGTTAAAACCCATGTGAAATGATGTGATGATGATGATGACGTGATTATGCATGTTTGTGTCTCCTCAGTCCTCCTCAGTGTAAGACTATTAATCTGGAGAGAGGGCCGGATGGCTTGGGCTTCAGTATAGTGGGAGGATTCGGCAGTCCCCACGGAGACCTTCCTATCTACGTAAAGACTGTGTTCGGAAAGGTACCAGACTATTATTTTAATTCATGCACACAGTATAATACTAATATGATACAATATACTAATACAAATGTGTGTGTGTGTGTGTGTGTGTATAGGGTGCAGCTGCTGAGGACGGCCGCCTGAAGCGTGGAGATCAGATCGTTGCAGTCAACGGTCAAAGCTTAGAGGGAGTCACACATGAGGAGGCCGTCGGTATTTTGAAAAAAACCAAAGGGACCATCACGCTGACCATACTCTCATAGAATACTCAGTTATACAAGTATTAAAAAAAAAAAACAACAACAACACTGGCTTATCTTATACACTGTGACGTTTCAGCGCGAGTCCTGTAAATATCCAGTGCACAAATGTATTTTTATTATAATCATTATTTATTCACGCACTAATACATCAGATGCTGTTTCAAGTTCTTTACTTTCACACTGAATAACGTGTACTGTTTTAGTCAGAGGTACGTTCGGTACAAATTAGGGCTCGAGTTGTTTGACTTATGTGAATTGTTTATGTTTTTACTAAAACGTTTTAGCTACTTATTATAGCTGAGCTACACTACCGCTCAAAAGTTGGGGATCACTTTCTAACTCCATCTTTTTGGTTTTTATTTCTTTCTATATTATTTAAAAAAAACGTCCAAAATATGCAATCATCTCCTCTGAACACTTGATTGGAACTATCTATGAGATGTATCTGCTACTCATGATCTGTAAATCCTTCATAACGGCTCTAATCTGAGGTGCTGTTTGTTAATTGCTGATTTCTGAGGTAACTGGTGAGTCTAAATGAACTTCTCCTCTACAGCAGCGGTAACATTTTGGTCTTGCTTTCCTGAGAAGGTCTTTATGAGAGAGTTTCATCATGGTGATACTTGATGGGTTTTACAAATGCATTTGACAATACTGTTCTTGCAAAAACCATTCCAGAAACGCTGATAATAACAACTGAGTGTTGTTGTTGTTACACAATTACCTAATTCCATGTTATTTTATAGTTTTAAAATCCTCTGTATTGTTGTAGAATAAACAAAAACCTAGACATTTGCTAGTGATCCCAAACTTTTGAGCAGTAGTGTACTTAGCAAGTTTTACACTTCAACTGTTTTAATTCTTTCAGACTGCAAAAAAAAAAGTTGAAAAAAATAAAATAAAATTATTGTAAAGAGCTGATTAGATATATATACAGAGTGGTATTTGTAAAATTAGGACTGTGAGATGTAAGCGTTAATGAAATGGTAACTAATTAGCATTAAGAGCTAGTGAGGTGTAGCTGTTTATTCACGCCTTGTCTTTATGTAGTGCTATCTGCAGGATTTTTTTAATTGGAAGGAAACCTTTCCATATATTATTTTTAAGATGTTATGTATCCATGTTTAAAAGCATTATACACAAGCAGTAAGCTTAATGAACCAGTATTGATTTTTTTTGTTTTTCTGGAAATAAATCAATAAAAGTAATCTCTACCAAGATTTCTTCATTGTTTTGTCCTACATCAGCCATTCCCAAACTCAAGAAGACAATGTTAAATCACAAGTCTGATCAACATGAAATGTTTAACCACTATATTTTAAATGGTAACATAATTTAAATCCCATTGCTGCTTATTTAATTTTGATTTCTTAAAAAAAAACTGTGTAATATGTGGTAATGATCAAACATAATTACAAAATGGAAAATAAAAAGGTTTTATTTATTGTAAATGACTTCTTGCAGGCCACCTGCAGTGCTATCAGGACCCACCAGGGGCAGCACACTAAAACACTTCAGCATCATACAAAGATCAAGACCTTATTTACCAAAAAAGCTTTTAATTGCAACAAAAACAAAAAAGAAATTATAATTTAAACAGAAAAAAAGGTCAAATGCATTTTATATAAGCATTTGCATATATAACTTATGTGGTCCAAGATTTCAGCTGAATGCTTTCATTAACAGTCCACTAGGGGGCAGAGCAGAATTGTCAGGTCATAAATGAAGTACTGGCTCTGCATAAAGGTACTGTAGGTGTGGCTATATGGCTTAAAGGGTACATCTGTCTTTAAAAACAAGGTTCCTCTCTGCAGTTCAATCATTTTTCATTTTCACATCGTTTCAAGTTTGCTTCATGTCAGTCAAGTTAAAATAATTTTTCTTAAAACAAAGTAAAAAAAAAAGTTTAAATACAGAAGCACAAAAAAACAGTAATGTGTGAAAGTGTGTAAGGATTACAGGAGTTACGCAACCACTAGCTTTCAAAGCATACGAGGTTAGAAAGTAGAAGTAATTACGAGATTAATATCAAAATAAAATTACAGGTGCAGTTTGTAGTGTTAAGAAATACTAATTTCACAATCTTGTCCTGGAGGTCTACAGTTTTCAGGATGTAAAATTAACTCTGTCTCTCTTACATCAACATTAACTTTTTGTTATTTTTAATTAAAGCCGAAGAGGAGAGTTTTTTGGAAATGTCTATGAACAATATAATCTGCTTCTTTAATTCATGACTGATAAAAACAAAACAAAAAAACAAAGCAAACAAACATACATCACAAAAACGGATGAATAAGAGGTAACTAAGGACCAATACTGTATGTTTTAATCTACTCGTCAAACATTACAAGCACAACGAAGAAGGGCGCTTTCTGCACTTCTCCATGTTGCCATGGAAACGTGTGAGAAGTGAGAAAATTCCTCCTTGGCTCTAGCGCTCCATTTCAAACGAGTCCGAACGAACGAGGGCCAAGGCGCAGCTCCAAGTTTGTGTAAAAGCATGTCCTTTTCTCGCTTGTTTGGAAATCTGAAAAAATTTCTGCCTCAGAATGTTCGTGCATGTTTCTGCATGTGGAAAATGCTTTTAATACACGTTGATTAAATATCTGAGGCCAGAGGTTTATATAAAAAATGTGAGAAAGTCAGGGTTAAAACAGGGTTGAACACGTTTCGTTCTTCAGCTCTAACAAACACATTGCTTCCCTTTCTCGCTTCCTTTTCCCCATATAGACAGCATGATCACTTTTCCCTTTTTAAAACAGAAATGAAATGAGGTCCGAGATAAGTGATTGCTTCTGAGATTAGTTTCTCATGAGCTACTACTTGTATATGAGTTAACATACACTAATCAGCGTGCTTTTTTTTTTTTTACACCGCTGGTGAAGAAACCACTGCTGGTTTTGTGACAACATTCAAACAATGGGAATGTGAGGATGGTTCATGGCTTATGTATCAGTTCTCCATAGAATTCACAGCAGACATTCTGAAAAACATCCTGCAGTCAAAATGTTAAAAAAAAAATTATACAAAAGTTTGAAATCAAGCAATGATTAAATTGTCATCCATGCTAATCAGGCATTTTTCTCATATTCATCTTCCATCGTGTTCCATTATATCATACATATGATTCCCAATAATTTTTCCATCCATCCATCATTCCATGACAATTGTCTTATCCTTCCATCCTTGGCAATTCTTGGCAGGGAAGGGCCAAAGACTATCACGCTTCTTCCGCTTGCATGAGCTCACAGCCCCGATTGGCCAAAGAGCTGTAACTGATGTGAGAGTGCTAAGCACCTCCTATACCACCCCTCTGAGAGAGCTTGGCCAGTCAGCTCTCTCTCTAGTCTCCAATTTCCATTCTTCCCATCCATCCATGGAAAATTCTATTCGTACTTTACCCGTTATTTTTATCTTCCTAATATAATCCGTGAGAATTGATGCATAGTCTTAATGTTTTTCCTGAAAAGTTGATTGTCCATTTCCATTGTTTCTCTTATTCATGCTGATTTCAATTATTTAACCTTCTCAATCCAAGCATTTATCCATATTACCATTATCTATCTATCTATCTATCTATCTATCCTATGAATGGTGATTCCTATTCCTATTCATTCTTTCTCCCATCCATTGTTGCTTAAGTTAAAAAAACTAAGGTTTATCCCTTTTGTTCTCTTATTGTCAAGACGTCCCTTTTGTCAAATACATTTTCACATTAAAAAAGAATAAATATTCAGTTTTCTGCTTCCTCCAGCCCTTCTGCTAAAGGTAAAAGTGACCCGCCCGTGTTTTTTAACCCCCCCGAGGGTTCCCTCAGATGGAAAGGTGTGGGTTTCAGGGCCTGGGTCACCTCGCTCGATGCTGATTAATTTGACTAGATGATTATACGCAGCAAAAAAGAAAGCGAGGCTCCTAGAGAAAGTCCTAATGCCAGGAAGAACGTCATCAGCGCTCCTGCTGTCTCTCCGTCTTTGGGAGCCACCAACCTGGACAAGAGAGAGAGACAGAGAGAAAGAGAGACAAGTGTGTCATGTGTCATTAAATATACAGTGAAACCTCGGATTGCGAGTAACGCAGTTTGCGAGTGTTCCGCAAGACGAGCACTGATTTTTTATAAATTTGGACTTGAGAAACGAGCAAGTCTTGGTTTATGATCACCAAGTATCATGTATAACCTATGTGCTTTTTGTTTTGATGGCGAGCGTCACGTGATCACAACTGAGCCAACGGTTTTTCTCTTTCTTGCACTGCGGAATTGTGGGCAATCGGAAACACTTATCTGTTGGGATTTATTTTTACTTAAGTGCAGGTTAATTTGTTTTATTTTTACTTAATATTTTGTAATAATTATTTATGTATTTATTTTTTTTGGGCTGTGGAATGAATAATTTAAGTTTCCATTATTTCTTATGGGGAAAACGAGTGTTTTGGAATATAAGCCCGCTGCCGGAACGAATAATGCTTGTAATCCAAGGTTCCACTATACAATTTTAGATAAGCACCAAGCGTGGACCGTTTAAAGTGGTAGTATTCACGTACTGTGGTGCGTAAGACATAGAGAGACAGACGCAATAACCGCTGGACACGGAGAAGAGGATCATGATGACGACAAACACCGCGTCGTGGGAAAAAAACACAGGCAGGACGTGGCGTTCCTGAACGTTGCAGAACATCAGCAGAGGAATGAAGACGACACGGGACACCACTAGCGCTGGAAACAAACGGCTCTCTTTAGAGGGCTGAGAATCAGACGGGCAGAGAGAGAGAGAGAGAGAGATGGAGAGATTCTGTAAAACATGAAGAACTGAAAAACATTTTTTTTTAAACTTTCACTTACCCACTGGACAAAAGATGTGACAGTTCTCCCAGTCCAGTCCATCACGTTAAAGAGCAGGAAACAGCACACAGGAATAAAATAAGATTCTGAGCAGAAAAGATTCAGGTTCAGTGAAATCAGAGCTTTTTTATTGTTATTATTATTATTATTATTATTATTATTTATTGACCTATTTACTGAGGACTGATGCATGTTAGTGCTCATACCCCATTTTCCTGGGTAGATGGTTTTCACGTCCACCGTGACGGCAGGGAAGACCGAGAGCGTGACTGTGAACACGAATGTCACGCAGAACGCCATGACCGAAATCTAAACAGAAAGAGATCCAATGATGAGACGATGATGAGACTTTTTTTTTTGTTTGTATGGGAAAAAAGGGCCATTTAATCACTTAAGGTACCTTTTTTAACACTTCCAGCACAGAGCTCTTTGCTTGCTCGTCATGGACGGCGCCGAGGGCAACGAACGCTTGCTTGGCACCATCAGTCTCTAGACTGCTGGGAGTTCCATTGGGCACCGAATCAGTGGCCTGACTGTTTAGGTCCCCATTCTCCTGCACGGCTTCTGTAAGGAAAAGAGAAAGAAAAAGACGATAAAGACAGAGGCTTTGATGTTTCATCATTTAAAGGAGACTCCAGACATTTTGACTTTGCGTTTTTTTGTTGTTGAAAAAAACAAGATGAAAGCCAATGCAGGCCAGAGTAATTAAACCTCTGTAGAACATTACAATTTGTGCAGAGGAGAAAAATGAGGAAAGCAAGTAACGATGTTACAGCAATGAGAAGTCGATGTTTGGACCCAAACACAGGTCCTATAAAGACTAGGGCTGTGTATTGGTAAGGGCCTCAGGATACGATACGTATCACGATGCATGGGTCACGATACGATAAATCACGATATATTGTAATACTATACATATTGTGATATATTGCAATAGTTAGTATTAGTATGTGTGTCACATTATATTGACAACTTGATAAAGTAGGCAGACAAATTTAAATTCCAATTCCAATTTATTTTCCATCCATTCCAATTCATTAGAACGGCACAGTGTGATTGAAGTCCATATTGTTATAAAACACTTAACACTTAAACATTCAACTAAAATGTATATGCCACTAAAGTTACATATAAATTAAATAAACAGTTTATAAAACTAAAATAAATTTAAGCAAAAAAATTTAAGTTCATCAAGTAAACATAAAACTGGAACATAATGCTCTAATATGAGGTATTCATTGTCACCAAACTGTTAGACCAAAAACTCTCTTGCCTCCAAACTATTAGAAACTTAAGTGTAGTATCGATACTTGAGGTTTGACTATCGATACACTATCGTAAAATAAATTATCGCGATAGTTAGATGTATCAATATTTTTGCACAGCCCTAATAAAGACCTAATTACGGTCATGACAATAACAGTTATAATTTATTAAAACATTTATAATTGAAAGTAATACAGTATTTATCTGACTCTAAAATGGACAGGATTTGGGACGTCGTTGATCGCGCCATCTGGGTTCAAACATGTCATATTTAACATAACGCTCATTAATTTCAAACAATGGACACGATTTAGGCAGAACTATGCTTGGGATTTTGCTGTGGAGGAGGGTGGTTAGTCGGTCCAAAAGCAGTTAGTCGGTCCAGAAGAAAGAAAAAAAGAAAGAAATGCCTCACTTGCTAGGATCTGCCCGTTCTCATTCAAGACATATATGTTTCAAGTCTCTCACACACACCTACAAAATGAAAAAAGCATAAACCCCTTCCTGTTTTTAATTTTATTAAAATGTTTGCAAATTTGTCACATTTACTGTAAATGAATAAGATAATCCCCTCACAGCAATGTGAAAGACTCATTACCAGTTATCACAAACATTTGATTTCAATTGTTGTCGCCAAGGTTGTCGCCAGTTATCAGGTTTAGGGCGCATTTACTTTTTCACACAAGGTCAGGCAGGTTTGGATAGTGTTTTTTAACCACTTAATGTAATAAAATCATCATTTAAAAGCTGCATTTTGTATTTACCGTATTTATTTGTATTTATATATATATATATATATATATATATATATATATATATATATGTTCGTTCGCGTGGAATTTAATTGCACAATCATAAGCGTGTTATAAAAACTGTAAAGCGCCAACTATTGAATTTTAGCATGAACTAAAATTGTACGCGTCACCGTGAAGTGCGCGAAATGCAGATGTAATTATTATATAAGTGAATTTCAATCACACACTCATCAGCGTGTATTAAAAAATGTACAGCGCCATCTGTTGACCTCTGAGATGAACTAATGATTTTTTTTCAAGATATAAGGCCGTTTTCCGTTTAAAATTCTAATTAGCATATCTTCTCTAGCCGTTGGCCGCCTGCGGTGAAACAAAGCCGATATGTTACCTCACGCTACCTCAGATCTGATCTAAAAAACATTAGAGTTGTACATTCAAACCTGAACTGAATCAGATTTGAAGCTGGTAATATAAACGTAGCCAAACTGATCTGAACTCTAATGGAAATTTACAGTTTACATCCGAAGAAAAACACAACTCCTCTCAACACTGTTGCTACAGTAAGGCACGATAATCTGTGCTATGTGACATGACTGCATTTCAGATAAGAAACAGATGAAAAGCAAACAGTGCGAAAATAAACGAGAGTGTTATGACTCAGCGTTTCTGTACATAATTAGCTTTTAGGCTGCGATGGTAATTTTTTTTAGCCTGACTGATGGTTAAAATGGTTCGTCCAACATCGAGCGAACCTCACGGATACAGAGAAATGTAAACGTTATTCAGTGTTGGAAATGAATAGGTTTTACGAGGGGAGTCGTTTTACGCGGCTTTTGAGTGTGAACTTGAATGTGACTGTACCTTTAGGAAGAAGCTCGCTAGAAGCATGAGGCTCGTTGCTTTGGCCTGTACTCTTCTTGAGGTAAAATCTGGCAAACTCCTGGAACAACATGTGTGGAAAGCAAACAAAGTGTTTTACTCAGACTTTTAGTATCGGTTTTGCTGAATAACAAACTGTGCACGCACCCACACACACATAAACACAGACACTGTAGCTGTCAGAGTGTATTTCAGTGTTGCAATATTATTGAAGGTCATATTTGATTGTTTCTTTACCAAAGTTAACACAGGTTTCAGAGCTCTGCCCCTTATATAATCCATTTTTACACCTCAAACTCCCTTTATTGCGCTTCTTTTCCGAATGCACCATTTCAGTGTCGCTGAAGCAGAGCAGACCTGAGCAACGAGCCAGGTCTGCTCTGCTTCTTATATGAAGTCACATTAGGTAGGGCGAACCTAAAGACCGATCGGAATGTCTAAACATGATTTACCACCTTTGAGGCCACCCTCTTTCTCTTTTATTCCAGTCAGGAATTTCCTTAAACACACCCACTCTTTTTAACTAAGGGTCACAAAGCATTATGTCTTAAATGTCTTAATTTTTCTAATAAAAAATAAACAGCTGAACAAAAGTTATGCGATATTATTATAAGTCTAATTTACTTTTTACTTTACTGCAGTCAATAATCATCTGTTGTTGAAACCTAAATGGTGTTAGTAAGAGATGCCGTGACCGGAATCAGCCGTTTTTTCGTTTTTAGTGACGCTGACTGGTAAATGGATGTTTGGCCTCGGATATAAATGATTCTGAGAGGCTGGAGCTTTTTTCGGGTGGGAGGGGTGCACTCTCACGTCAACTGTAGCAGGACTAGACAATCATGTGCACCTGCGATTTATTCCCGCCCTGTAAGGGTGTGTGAGCAGCAGTTCAAATAGCTTGTATTTGATCTCAGAGGAATCATGTGATACCTTAAAGTCCTGTAACTTTGTACTGTTTCGAAGTTATTTAACAATCCAAGTTTTATTTAATCCATGCAATAGAAAAATGTATTTTTGTAATAAAGTTGTACCAGTTTGGGCAGCAGCAAGTAGCTGATCAGCGTGACCAGCGTCCCTACGCATGGAGTGATGAAATACCCAAGAGCTGCAGTCTCTTCGTTGGTCTCGCCTGTCATAAAAAACCCCAAAACAAAACACATACTTACTTACGCAGTGTAAACAAGCAGCGTAATATTTTTAAATATACACAGTGTGACTCACTTGCGATGGCGAACAGCATGGCGAGAGCGGCGAACGTCCCGGCCAGGCCTTGTCCACTCATGAAGACCGAGCTGTATTTCTGAGGCAGCAAGCCTACTAAGCCGAACAGGCTGCCCTGCAGCACGGCGCCGAACGCTACACACACACACACGCATTCAACAGATTGATATGTGTGTATTTAAACCAACTGTCTTTCTAAATGTTTAAAAATATCATCAATGCTCCTCACAATTTATGAACCAGATGGTTGCCATGGTGACGGAGAAGAAGGTGTCCTGCTTCATTGGAACCTTCACCAGGATGGTGGTGAGGATGAAGAGGATGAGGATGAAGACCAGGCTTCCTGCGATCCGCACCTTCTCTGAGATCCTGACAGAAACAGTGTGGACGACGGAGCTGAGGTTGGTAATGCCTTTCATTATTTTTTTAATCACCAATCTGACTGTTTGAGCATCTCACCTTGGGTAGAGGATGGAGTTGAGCAGGGTAAAGAGCAGCAGGGGCAACTGGGACAGCAAAGTCATCCAGTTGTTGAAATAGTACTCCTTCGTGGCCGTGAGTGTGCCGTTGCTCCATTCCGACGTGTTCAGTCTGTTGTTGAAGTACTATTAAACACACAGACATTAAAAAAAAATTTCATTCTTATTTTTACATTTATTAGCAGAACTAACCCTTATCGCGCCACTGCAGATAGAGAAGGCTCTGACACAAAAGCAAAAGGTTTCATTCTGAAGTTCTCAGTTTGAAAAATAAGAAAAGACGCTTATGCCGCATGAGCTCCCAGTGACCAAATAAACGCTTAAAGCGCTCAGACTCCTCCAGATAAGCTTCGGATCAATTAAAATGTTACAAGCGACACTAAAAGAACCAGTTATTTTTTCTATACTCCTTATCAGGAAAGCTTTTGGACACCAGGGACATTACGGATAAGCAAGGTGTGCCAGAAGACCGCGTTCTTTTTTCATGAAAAAACCTTTGGAGTGCTGTTGAGGTGTTTATACAGTAAATATATTTATATGGAGAGCGTTACCATGGAGGCAGTCATGAAAAAATTCCATGGCAGCAGTGTTCCCAGTCCAAGGATAAAGAAAATGATTCCCACTGAATGCCAACTGTGTGAAGACAGAGAGAAATGATATGGGGTTATTAGAGAATGACATCATAGCGTTAGGTATCAAATTCAGCAGCATATCAAATTCACTCACCGGTCACTCGGTACATCCTCTTTAGTCCTCATTGTTGCTCGGTCACGTGCTAGGAGCTGGCGGCAGAAACAAAGAACTAGTGTAAATGTACACATTTAGATCTCATTGAGCTAAACAACTTTCGCTATACATGTCACGGGCTCTACTCAACAGGACGTCAGTTATTTTGGGTTGTTTGCGAAACACACCCAATGAATTTTAATATACTCCTTCTAGGGGATTTTTACGATCGCCACCAAACAGGGTGTATGTGATCTCAAGACATTAAAGATGCTAAATTGTGGAGGGATTTTTGATATCTCAAACGGCTCAGCTGTGACAATGCCTTAAACTTATGCCAAAAAGGGGTTAATAATTTTCTGTGTGGCATTATATTGAGAGAAGGTATATTCAGAGACATCCTACTGAGTGACATCGATTGACTTTTTTTCAAACATCCGTGGCTTTGTGGAGGTCGTGACATAAAATTCCTTCTATTCTACAATTGTGTCGTATCAGTATGTACCGTTTAAATGTGTGGTGCACGCTGGAGGCGATGACGCAAGGTGCTTCGGCCCGCTCATCGTTGCTTGCAACTATATTTTTTTCTTTGTAATTGTTGAGTTTTTCTGAGCTTGTGGAAGGAGTCTCTACTTTCAGTGTTTGTTTTTTTTTTTTTACAGGAGATAAAGGTGTGGCTCTTCCCATTTTCACATTAGGAATGACTGATTCACACCGTGCTCATCAACAATTGCTCCCCTCTCTCCCTTGCCCAGCGCATTGCTGTATCGTTCCTGAGACCACCTTAGGAACGATTCCCGTGACTGTGTTCTTTCTAATCGAAATGAATCGGCCTTGGGGTCAAGTGTTCCCGGGAAACGGGCCCAGGGCCCTAAGTTTTGCGCCAAAGAATGGAGAGATTTGCAGTTTTCGTTTTTCCTCTTAACAATGACAAGACAAACTGCACTATTTTTGTCTCACCACAACTTGCACATTAGGAAATATAAACATATGTTTATTATTATCTCAAATTTTATGTGGTAAAAGGAACTATGCTATATATATATATATATATATATGGATGACAAGGCTAAATGTAACTATATTTTAAAAAGTATTGTATCTTTAACAAAAATTATGTTATTCTTTAACTAATAAATTAGTAGACAGAGGGGTGGCAGTGGAGTAACGGTTTCCCAGACGTCCCTAAGTCAAGGTTGACACTGTTCGACCCACTAACACTGCTTTGCATGAGTCAACATGTTTATTACAAGAGGCCCAGTCAAATGTTAAAGATTCCCAGAAACACAAAGCAGAGCTCTGGGGCAACAAAATCAAAAGTACTAAAATGGGAGGGCGTAAAACCTGTCCCAAGCTTGTATGTGCGGACCAAGTGTCCGCTGTGGCGACCCCTTGCCGGGAGCAGCCGAAAGACCAAATACAACAACAGTTAAAGAATGCAAATTTGAATCAGGGGTGATGCTGTAGCCTCCTGCACATGGGGGTCTGGAGGGAGCTGATTGGCTGAGCTCTATCAGAGGGAAAAAAAGGAAGCGCCCTCACATCAATTGCTGCTCTATAGCTAATGATGGATGTCTGTGAGCCCACGCATGCAGAAGGAGCGGATACCGATATCCTCCATGTTTTAATGTGAAAGTGCCCTAATGATCTAATGAGTACAACTAAACGGAATTATAATAATAATTTAAAGAATTTGTTTAGAATAGGGAATCATGGATCAGGAAAGAAAGTATTTAAAATATTTAAAAGGCCAAGAAGATGAGGCACAGTAAGATCTACAGCTGGCTGTAACTCCAACAGCCGTTAATCAACAAAGAAAGAAGAAAGAAGAAGAAATCTAATTAGCTTGTTTTTATCTCATGTATTTTTGTGGCTCATCAGAATGTCTAAAAAAATCTCTAAAAAGTGATTTGCTAGACTTAAGAACCAAAATGGTAACAAGTTTCTTAAAAGTGCCAAGTAGAACTTTCACCAGTTTCTGTCTTTAATGTACAAAAATAACAAATTAATTTAATTACACTGTATTTTTTTTCACACGTAGCTTATCTCACAGTAGGTTCACATCAGTGTGATTATTTGCTTTTAAAGAAAATAAACCATGAAAGGGATGCCTCAGGCACTGCTACTAAGCACATTCTATTTCAATTGATAATTTTCCTTGAGTCACATTAATTAAATAGCACTTTGGGGAAAGAAAGGCACTTATTTAGGATATTCTGAAGTTAAAGAAGATTACCTGCGATAGAGACTCAACAGAAAAATACACTCTTATTAAGCAATTTGGATAATATGAAATTAATCAGAATTACCTTAACTTCCATGTATAAAAAGCATGTACTGTGAACGCCTTAAAACACAGCGGAACTTAGGACAACAAATATAATACAAAACACAAAACCCATTCAGACTACATATGACCGATCCCAAAAAAGTAAACACAAGCAGTATGAAATCTTAAGAAATTACGAGCAGTGAGGAAATTTACTACACTATATTAACCAATAAGACGTTACTTCCTTGACCTTTTACAACCCAGCTATTTCATAACTTTAAGTCCAGGAAGTAGATATTTGAGCCAAGAAAATGTAATTATGCAAAGACTACTTGAGGAACATAATTCATGAATAAGGGGAAACCTCTGGTTCTGAAAAATAACTCCAACATGTAAGTGCCAAACTTGATGCAGTTCCTCAACCACTAGGACCACTAGGATCCAAAAAGTGAGTCGATCCCCATAGACTAGTGATGCATAGAAAATAGAAACAGTGGTGCGGGGCGGGCTAAATAATTTCATAACAGCAGGACCCGCGGGTTGGAAAAATACCTGACCCGCGGGTCCTGCTTTTATGAAATTATTTCGCCCGCCCCGCACCACTGTTTTTATTTTTACAACCCGCCCCGCACCCGCGACCATTAAATAGACATACTAGGCATTGTAATTCAAATGAAAACAGCCTTTATTTCAGCCTTAAAGTGCTTGGAAACATCGCCCTGTAAAATGGAATCAACGAATGATTATGAATATGAACCATAAAACAGGTCATATTAATAACAAGGTAATGATACACATTTTAAACATTTACAAAGCTAAAATTTTAGGCTAAACATTTTTTTCTTTTACTCATTTACACGGAAATGTTCATTTAGCGTTTTTTACATTCGCTGTGCAAAAAAAGAATGTTAAAAAATTTGATTTAGCAGCCTGACCTTTTTTTCTTTTAATTATGTAAATTCCCGACTTCAATGTCTCCCGCACCTCGTCTTTCATCTTCACTTTTATTTCTTTCTTTTTTTTGTGACTAGCAGCGGTAGCTGCTTGGCGCTTTCGTGACTTGTCACGTGACGTACTGTAACCTTATCAAAGAACTTAATCAAATATGAAAATAGATATTCTCAAATATTTAATATAGGCTATAGGGAATTGCACGCAACATACATGGATTTTTAAAATTTAATTCTGTTTTTAATGACCTGCCCCAACCCGCCCCGCAAATAAAGTGACAATTTCTTTACCCGCCCCAACCAGCCGGGGTCCGCGGGTTACCAGACGACCCGCGCATCACTACCATAGACCCCTGTCTTAAAACACCCAACTTTAATCTGGTACAAAAAACTGTTTTGGTCTCCACAGCTTGATTTTCCATTTGTAAAAATTGTACCAGGGGTGATTTTTATTTGTAGCTCATCAGTTAAATTACATTTAGTCAAAAAATAATGTCTAATTAGGGGTATGGCTAAGTTACAGTTGCACTGCAGGTGTCAAACCACTGGAAGTGAGCTTCTGCCAATATAGCAACCACCAGACCTCCCCCAGTTGAGCTTCAAAACCGCTTTTCAGAAAACCTACAGGTGACGTCATGGAGGGTTTGTTCAGTTCTTTTGTTTATACCGTCTGTGTTCCTAAGCATTATCAGGATGTGTATTTTGGGTGGTTTCTTAGCTCAGGAAATTGTTAATTATTAAAAGTATCTGCCCTGCCTGAAGGTGACTTAATGTACATTCCAAGTACACTGATGGCTGTTAGAACAAGTGCAAAATGCACTATTAGTTAACAGAATGTCTAAGTTGGAATATTTGGGCTGAGGTTTTATGTTTAACAGAAATTTCCAAGTAGAACCCAATTAGGAAGCTGAAATCTTTCCCTATTAAACCTTTAAAACCTCTTTATATTAACCACAGTTCTACAAAAAGTTGGAACTAGAACATTGAAGGGTCAATTTGTTCATCCCTCCTGAAACTAAATGTTTTAAAGTTTTTCATTTAAGAAATATTTCCAACATCTCTTTACAAATCTACAACTTGTAAGTAAGTAAAATTACTAGACTATGGGACAATGAAAAAGGACTACTTTAAGATTTCCTTCAATTCTGGGTGTACCTTTGAGGGTAACAGGTAGAAATGGTTAAACAAGGTAACCAACAAATAAAACGACAAGAGGAAACCAAGTCGGGTTTTGATTCCATCTGTGTGTAGGGTAATTGAGTACTCCGGTTTCCTCCCACAGTCCAAGGACATACAGGTTGGGTAGTTGTGTGAGCATTGACCAGAGGTTCCACCACATTCATAAAATGGAAAGAAATACAATAAAAATCACCATTGGTCTAGTTGGACGACAAGTGTATAGTTGGATGCATAGAGTTTGCCCAAAGCTCCAAATGTGGCAACTCAGTGTTGGTAGGGCTTGAACCCTTGACCCTCCAATCAGCAACCCAGAAACCAAAACTGTAGAAAATCAAAGAAATGTAGAACTATTACGCACCCCTAAAAAATCTTTAGGAAACATTTTTTAATGAAAGTAAAATACCTATATAGAGTAACTAAACTCATGGGCCTCAATGGCTTAACCAATCCATTTCTTTTTTTTCTCTCTGTTGTACTGCTACAATTAAACGTTATATGTAAAAAAAGCATGAACTCCAAGTAGACGGTCTTCAGGAGGCCCTGACCACTTAGTCATCCAAATAACCTTGACAGACAAGTTTTCTAAAACCACTGCTGATGTGCATATTACCTAGGCCCTTAGAGGTACAGTATAAAGCTGAACCCAATATGATTTTTTTGTGGTTCATCCCTCACAGCGTGGTTTCCTATGAGAGTAAATTCCAAGAAGAATAAAACAGAAAACATGAACCATTAACTAGACAAAGAACCCTTAGGCGACTATGGAAGTACTCAACTGAAAAAAATCAGGTCTTTCAGGTCTGGAGCCCAATGCCACTATAACCAATCATAAAATTTTAAATGAAAAGTGACTTCTTGAAAGATATTAATAAATGAAAGTTAACAACCCCAATCACTAGTGAGAACATGACCACCGCCAATTCACATTAGTCTCCTGTCACAATTGCTTTGCTTCATCTAAAACCTTCTACCTAAGAGAGTATGAACATTGCGGCATGTCCCACCTCTTAAAAAGATAAAAAATCCTGATTAGATAAAGTTTTAATAATGATTTTTTTTAACTAATGCATGTACTTGTATACAATGCTTTGCTTGGTTAGTTATGGAAAAATGCTCACGCATAACCTAAAAAAAAATGCAAATGCTAAAATGCCTTACTGAATCTGTGTTTGAAAAGGCATTTTTTGTCCATCTGTTTCTTGTCTCTCCTCATTCTAGTAGACTGATGCCTGCCTCTTTTGTAACCGAAAATAACTGCCTGGGAGCGTTGCCAAAATGGTTGCCATGCAGCCAGACTCTTCTATATAAACTTTTACCTCCTCTCATCCCCTCGCTATCTAAAACGTCTACCTCCCATTTACCATGAGGCAGATTTACTGTATGCTTTCTATACATTCAAGAACAGCCTGCTGGAAGCTCTGCCACTGTAATAAGTATCACAAGAGTGTTTAACTGCAACCCAGTTATGTTAAATTCCACATAATGGTATGACTGCAAGACCTCTGAAGATATCCTAAGGACCTTAGCAGCAGCTATAAATTGCAAGGTGGGGGCCTCCACGGATCAGACTGGTTTGTCATGCACATTCCAAGGGAAGCTAGATCGGACTGAGGTCCTAGGAATTTGGAGGTCGTGGCGACAACTTTGAACTCTTCGCCTGTGAAGCCCCATATATGGAAAGCTGTGATGCAGGGTGTTCTGAGCATTGCTGCTTTGGCTTTTCTGTGATCGGACCAGACAGGCTGGCCTTTGTTCACCACAAACATAAATGAACCTTGGGTGCCCATGACCCTCTCACCTCTAAGCAAACTTTTTACTGGCTCTGTTTATATATATATACACAGCAGGGCCCAAAAAACATATACACAACTTCAACATGAAAAACAGATGCCTCTCTTTTGACAGTCTCGTGAGAGCATTAGCGATGGTGAGAGGGCAGCCTTTTCTCAATATCAACTGTTCAAAGTAGATTATTGCATATTTCAAAGATGTGAAAAGCACTTTTTTAAGACGAAATTTTTGGGTTTCACTTCTGTCGGGCCAAAAACAGGAAGCTGAGGTTGTGCAGGGAACAGGAACAGCAAGTCTTAACAGAATCTCCAAGTCTTGATTTCTTGCCGAAGGACATGGATGATATGATGAACCCATGGACTCAAACTGCCTTTTGTGTTAACGCTTCAGGCAGTTGGAGGTGGTGGGATTTTTTTAACCCCTCTTGGCAAAAAAAGTCAGACTTTGTATTTCAATTTTAACATTAAAATTGAACACTAAAGAGACTTTGCAGGCTTTGAGAGAACGCATTATTAATGCAGTGACTAATATGTTTCAATAAGCATCTAGTGTTTTAACCCTAACAGATGCATTGAGTAGCATCTCATTATTATTTTTTAAACATCTATGTCGATCTATGTTTCCGAAGTGTCATATTATTTGTCCGTATCAAACCAAGTAAACAACTCAGAAGTAAACAACTCAGAAGACTGCTAAAATTACTGGAATTGGGTTAAGAACTGTCCAAAGCATTATTAAATCATGGAAGGCTGGAAGAATAGTGCTGAACTGTCAACTGGACAGCAGAAGTCACAGCTATGTTTAGTAGCAAAAGTAAGACCTTTTCGACATGGACAATAAATTAGATTAAACAGCTTTGTGGCTGAAAGAAAACCAGTTGTTAGTGAGACTAATCAGAAAAAGCCTACAATTTGCTATGGAGCATAAAGCCTGGACTTTAGAGCACAGGAAAAATGATAACGGTCTTGTTGTCTGATAAGTCCAAATTGATCCCTATTCCAGAGGGGTCAAGAAGAGAAGAGCATGAAGAAATACTTAGTGGCCACTGTACAAGCCTTTTGCTTCAGTTTGTCAGCTCTAAGCTTAGCAATGTTATGCGGCAATAAAATTAAGTCTGCTGATGACCTTTAGGTTCCGAATGACCAGGTTATCACATGATGACGTTTTTCCTTGCCTGATGGCACAGGTATATTCCAGGACTCAAATTGTAAAATCGTGTTACTGGAAGCATGAACTGATTGATTGATTCTCCTGTTATCCTGCCATATGGATATGCTATGGAGCATTAAGACTGGACTTCGGAGAAAGAACAAAGGTCATGTGGTCTTATGAGTCTAAATTGATCCCTTGTCCAGGGGGAGGAATACCTCAGGGTAAGAAGGGAAGCGCATAAAGCAATAAAGATTGTCATGATCTGGGGTTGCAAAATCAGGTCTAGGGATCAGTGACGTTATGCGGCAATAAAATAAAGTCAGCTGTTGACCTGAAGGTTATCACAGCTATGCATGAGGTCACACATTTCCCGACTCAAACTGCAAAAGAGTGGTTCTGAGAACATGAACTGGTTGATTGATTCGACTCTTCTGCCATCAGTCTAATTTGTCGACTAATAGCTGGCACAACTCTGGATGAACATAAACCTTGCTACAATGCCACTTGATATATATGTGCCATAAATTAATTAACTTTAAAGGTTTTCCAGAGAAATTGTAGTGTGCATAATATAGTAATATAACAGTAATAATAATAATAACTATAACAACGGAATAACATATGTGTCCATCACAAAACAGTGATGACAGTTTTTTTTACTCTCTGACATCGATTGAGAAACCTTAACGTTTTAAGGCTTTTTTCTTAAGAAAAACGATTGATTGATTGATTAACAGGCCTGTGTTACGTAACCCAATATGGCGAATCACCGACACACGTCTTTTCCACAATCAGCAACTGATGTCTACGTGTGTAAACACTAGGACAGTCAAAAATGTTACAGAGTGCCCAATATAAACAAATTACAGCATGAATGAGCTCTCTTTATTTTAAAGTCAGTTGTTTAGCTAAAATAATAATAAAAAAACAAAAATACACGTATTCACAGCACAGTATCCTCTTTGTTTAAAAACAGCGGGGTGTTTAATGCGCTAAACGAGCGAAACCGTATTACACTAATTATATTACGTGTATAGTGATTCAAAAAATCCAAAAAATCCTCTCGCCACATTAGCTGCGTCACACACACACACACACACACGGGGGTCGTCTCCTTGGGATAAGCTTATTCGTTCTCCTTTATATGAATGCATTCATTTGTTTGTTTGCTTACCTCCCTATAAACCTTGTCACATCTCCATCCATGAGCTCCCTCACACATACACATACACACTCTCACACGCACTAACACACCCAACAGCAATCATTTCCTGCGGACCCATCTGGTTTCTAATTCCGGATTTAAACAAACACACACACAAGGGTGTGAGGGGGCTCATGCATGAGCATGAGAAAGCCCGCGTGTTGTAACTGTGCCCTCTAGTGCTTCATCCAATACACAAATTCTTGGTTATTCTGTCTTAGTCTCTATTTCCATCCAGTGGAAGAGGATGTATTTGTATTTTGAACTTTACCCCCCTCAGAATTTTCCAGAAATCGTGATTGGTTGCACAAGTTGCCTGTTACGACCTCTATCGGAATCATAACAGGCTAATATTAAACGCTATTGTTCTTTCTAATGCGTTTAAGTAATGCAGCCAACATAATCCTTTATATTAAAATTCCATTATTTCCCTGCAAAATATCAATATTACAAATATTCCTTTCTAAACATTCTACCGCGTTGCCACGGGTTACTGACGTCATCCTGGCGCGTTTGAGTCATGGTCGTGGCTAAAAGGGATATATAGCTCCGACCGGAAACTAACAATGCAATGAATTGTTATACCTATTGTATCATTTTTCACGTCTAAAACTAATCCTTTCTGTAATACAAAAAGTTTTATTGTTGCATAGTGAGAGAGAGAAAAAAAACGTTAGATTGATGTGCGCATGCCCAATAGAGCTCGAGCTGTATTCCTTCTAGCCTTTACTGTATTAAACCAATAATCAAAATCAAATTACAATTATTTAACAGAATATAGTACCACAAGCTATATTTATTTTAAATTTAATATTTAAAATGTCACTTTACTCAACTTAAATAAGCACACTTGCACTATTCTTATTGCACTGTTCCATTTTTCACCTTATCAGCCTTCTCTGTTGTAAACTGTACCTTTTTGCAGAACAGTAACTCAATTATCTCACCTCTGTTGTTCTCCAAGTTCTGCAGTGTTATTTAAGTTTTTTTTTTAGGTTTATTTAAGTTTTTTCAGTGTTATTTGTAACAAGGGTTGAGAGAAATGTAATTTCAATTCTCTATATGTATGCACTGTACATGTAGCAGAATTGACAATAACGTTGACTTTGACATTGCCTGATAAGGACAAATATTAGATTAGATTAAACTTTATTGTCATTACACTTGTACAAGTACAAGGCAACGAAATGCAGTTTAGGTCTAACCAGAAGAGCAATTAGTATAAAGTGCAGGATAAAGGTATATAAAGTCTAAGTACACTTAATAGGGATATGTGCAGGAAGAAGCTATGGGTAACTATTACAGAAGGATATTATGGTAACTGGTATGGCTGGTAACTATACTTATAAATTTACAATGGATGAGCCGTATATACAGGTTGTTATTAACTGTAGTAAGAAATTTGCAAATAGATATGAACATAATGTGCAGGATATTATGTAAGCATAGTATACATGTTGCAATTAACTATAATTATAAATTTACAGTGGGTGTTCAATATATACAAGTTGTTATGAACTGTAGACAGGAATTTACAAATAGATATGAGCATAATGTATAATGTAATAGTTCATAAAACACCACAATAAAGAGGAGGATGGGTACAGTTTAGTAACCTTTGAAGTGGCACTTATTCAGTAAACAGACAATTTTAGCCAATAAAACATTTTATTTAGAGGCAGAGCTGCTCCGTTTAAGAGTGTACTTCACCCAATCTGTACACTCAATCTGCTCATTCATTCATTTATTTATGCTGTAGTGCAGTCCATGAAACAGAATCCTTCAAACTCTCGGTCAGAATAAAATGATGAGGCCTAAAACATTTCACGAGGCCTAAAAACATCTGTAGCGCAAAACGGACACCAATACACACTGCCAACCCTTACTTCGAGGGAAAACCTGTCTGTGTTTCGTCTTACAGTAATATGTGTGTGTCGACAACAATTAAACGAACAATTAATTGACGAAAATAAAGAAAAAAAAATTTTTATATTAAATAACCACACCAAGCCTTACCGCCGCCATGTTCTTCCATGCTAAAATAAAGGTACTTACATATAAATAGGATTACTGCTGATTGGCCAACGCAGAAGCTCCTTTCACCAATGAGAAAGCTTTCGACACGCCCCCTACTTTTCAGCACGCTGATTGGCCAACGCAGAAGCTCCATTCACCAATGAAAAACCTTTCGGCACGCCCCTACCTTTTAACACGCCCCCTACCTTTCGGCACGCTAATTGGCCAACGCAAAAGTTCCATTCACCCACCAGTTTCTTTTGACATGCCCTCTACCCTTCGGCACGCCCGACCTTTCGGCGTTTAAAAGCTTGTCTTTTAAAGATATATGTAAGGAACCACCACTAGAGGACACTGTTTTTTTTTTGTAGTTTTGTAGCAAACGCAGGCTCAGTTTCCCAGAAGGCACCTCGGTCAGGTGATTGGGGTGCACACCTGAGCCGAGGCAGCTTATTAGATCATCTATAAATAGCTGCTTAGTCTGGGAAACTGAGTCGAGCATTAATTAAAGTTACTGTCATTTTGTGGGCATTTTGGTTTTGATTAGTTAAATTTGTGTTTTGATTTAAGTTAAGACACAAAGGCGCTAGTGTTGGCTATGTTTGTCCTTCAGTGTGTGTCTATGTGTGTGGAGCTGACTCGGTCATGTGATGTGTGGTGTAGGTTTAAAGTTTATGTAAGTGTTGTTGGTTGTGTCCTCCTGTTATTTCCCCCCTGTGTTTAGCTAGTTAGTAAGTTTAGCTAAGTGTGTGTTAGGCTAGGTGCATGTTTAGCAATGAGCATGTTTAGCTAATTGCCATGTGGAGCTAATTGCTATGTTTAGCCAATTATCATGTTTAGCTAACTGCCATGCCTAACTGATTGCCATGCCTCTAGCCATTGTCTCTTCGGGTCTCTTGTCCTCTTCGGGTCTCTAGTCCTCTTTGGGTCTCTGTGCGCCCGTCCCTAGCCTTGTCCCGTTTCAGCTAAGTTTGTCTGTATGTGTCAGTAAGCCTGTGTTATTTTGTGTGTGATGACATTAAGCCTGTGTTGCGCCATACACCTTTGAGTATTGTTTGTTCTTTTGTTTTTTGTTTCTTTATTATTTATATTTCGGTATTGATATGATTTTAAAAAACTCTCTTTGCTTACAACACGCCTCTGCATTTACAGTATGTCTGCTCTTTGCGCCCACGGCAATAAGATCAGCCTGTAAGACCCCAAATCATGACAATATATTGTATACAGAGTCAGCCAAAACTTCAGGACAAGAAAATTAGTATGATGTATATTATATAAATGTAATATTTATAATATATAAAATATAATTTAGTATTCAAATATTTATACAAGTTTTCCTTTTCCTGTGTGTATACACACACATTACAGTACTGTATATAGTGGAACCAGGGACTGTGGAGGCCAATGGTAAAGATTGTATTTATTCCCATTTTTAGACAGTGATAGGACCTCCAGTCAACATTTACACGCACATTCAATTTGGAAAGGCCAATTAGTCTAATCTGCATGTCTTTGGACTGTGGGAGGTAAACCAGAGTACCCGGAGGAAACCCATCAAGCAGTGGGAGAACATGCAAACTCCATGCACACAGACTTGGCATGGGAATCAAACCCAGGACTTGAGGGTGCAAGGCACAACCGCTCAAAATTTCGGGATCGCTTGCAAATTTATTTGTTTTTGTTTAGTGACTTTATTTTTCACATTTTACAGCAACACTGGGGATTTAAAAATTATAAAATAACATCTATAAATAAATGTATAAATAAATAAAAATCAGGAACGATCATAGAGTTAGAAAGTGATCCCAAACTTTTGAGTGGTATATAGACTTTCACCTGTTTGGTCCCCAAAATTATTATTATTATTATTTTTTTTACCAGTTTCCTCTCTAAAAACAGTGCAGCAGTGTTGCCAACTCAACAGTACGGAAAGTAGCCATTGGCTGTCCTAAAAGTCGCTGAATGACGTCATCGCTTAAATTACATAATGTCATGAAAAAGTGAGTAGATAAACACCCTAAATACTTTTAGAACTATACAAATTAACTTGTTTCTGTCAAATATTCTGCTTTTATATATATATGATTTTATTTATTTAATTAATTCATTCATTAATTTTTAATTGAAGCACTTAAAATAAAAAAAGAGCAATCATATGCAAGTGCTAGAACAAGTCTCAGTTAGCTTAACACAGTGGATGTAGCAAGATTTCGATTATAATTTATGATTATTATTATGTAATAAAACAAATTAAAATAAGAGAATAGAAACAGAATAGAACAAGCTTGTGTTAGAGGCCTGTTTTGCTTTGGTTAATTGTATAATAAAGAAGAAGAAAATAAATAGATAGAATACAAAAGGAACATAGAAGCTAGTGTTAATTAGGTATTATTATTTTTTTTTAAGAATTAAAAAAAAAATATTTATGTCACAATTTCAACCCTCCTCCTTTATCTGGACTTGGGACCAACTAAAGTGACCCAAAAGAGACACTTTGGTAAAGTTGGTTTTTAAATTTAATTTTATATATATATATATATATATATATATATACTCAGCAAAAAAGAAACGTCCCTTTTTTATTGTAAAGGGTTTAAACAATGTTTTCCATGCATGTTCAATTAACCATAATCAATTAATTAACATGCACCTGTGGAATGGTCGTTAAGCCCTTAACAGCTTACAGAAAGTAGGCATTTAAGGTCACAGTTCTAAAAACGCAGGACACTAAAGAGACTTGTCTACCAACTGTGAAAAACACCCAAAGAAAGATGCCCAGGGTCCCTGCTCATCTGTGTGAACGTGCATTTGGCATGCTGCAGGGAGGCATGAGGACTGCTGATGTGGCTAGGGCAATAAATTGCCATGTCCGCACTGTGAGATGCCTAAGACGGCGCTACAGGGAGACAGGAAGGACAGCTGATCATCCTCGCAGTGGAAGACCACGTGTAACAACACCTGCACAGGATGGGTACATCCGAATATCACACCTGCGTGACAGGTACAGGATGGCCACAACAACTGCCCGAGTCACACCAGGAACACACAATCCCTCCATCAGTGCTCAGACTGTCCGCAATAGGCAGTCCATGAGGAGGAGATGCACTGCAGTACTTCAAGCAGCTGGTGGCCACACCAGATACTGACTGGTACTTTTGATTTTGAGCCTCCCTTCATTCAGGGACACATTGGGAAACATTTTTAGTTTATGTCTTATGGTGTTGACTCTTTTAGTGTTCATAAAAATATTTATACATTAAGTTTACTGAAGGTAAAAACAGTTGAAAGTCAGAGGATGTTTTTTTTTTTTTGCTAAGTATATATATATATATATACACTCAACAAAAATATAAACGCAACACCTTTGTTTCTGCTCCGATTTTTCATGAGATGGACTTAAAGATCTAAAATTCATTCCAGATACACAATATTACCATTTCTCTCAAACATTGTTCACAAATCAGTCTAAATGTGTGATAGTGAGCACTTCTGCTTTGCTGAGATAATCCATCCCACCTCACAGGTGTGCCACATCAAGATGCTGATCTGACATCATGAGTAGTGAACAGGTGTACCTTATACTGCCCACAATAAAAGGCCACCCTGGAATGTGCAGTTTTGTGCAGAATGTGCAGTAGCTTCACAAATGCTTTGCTGCATACCTCGGTTGTAACGAGTGGTTATTTCAGTCAAAGTTGCTCTTCTATCAGCTTGAATCAGTCGGCCCATTCTCCTCTGACCTCTAACATCAACAAGCCATTTTTCGCCCACAGGACTGCCGCATACTGGATGTTTTTCCCTTTTCACACCATTCTTTGTAACCCTAGAAGTGGTTGTGCATGAAAATCCCAGTAACTGAGCAGATTGTGAAATACTCAGACCGGCCCGTCTGGCACCAACAACCATGCCACTCTCAAACTTGCTTAAATCACCTTTCTTTTCCATTCTGACAGTTTGGAGTTCAGGAGATTGTCTTGACCAGGACCACACCCCTAAATGCATTGAAGCAACTGCCATGTGATTGGTTGATTAGATAATTGCATTAATGGGAAATTGAACAGGTGTACCTAATAATCCTTTAGGTGAGTGTATATATCACATAACACAACATGACATTAAAATTGACACTGGCAAGGTTATACGCCAGAGCCCCTACAGAGTTCCGGAATCTCGCCGGCGGGCGATCGAAGCCAAGGTAGACAAGATGTTATGGTCAGGAGTAATCGAGGAGTCCACGAGCTCCCGCGGGTGGATGAGTTCGTGGAGCAGCCGCTTCGTGACAACCCTCGACCTGACAAAAAGTTACTGGCAGGCGGCTTTGACCTCAGAGGCTAGAGAAAAACGCCATTCGGCACAGAAAAGGGCCACTGGCAGTATCGTGTCCTTCCCTTCTGTTTACACGGATTATACACAACTCAAAACAAAGAAACAGGTGTGTGCATTTCTCGGGTTAGCGGGATATTATCGACGGTTCGTGCCTAACTTTTCATCGCTCTCAGCCCGGCTTTCAAACCTTCTTCGGAAGGGACAGCTGGAGAAAATAAAGTGGTCAGAAGAATTGGAGAATGTGTTCCGCCTCCTGAAAGCCCACCTAACCAGCTCCCCTCGTCCTCCGTAACCCAGATTTTAAGAGGCAGTTCATTCCTCACACAGACGCCTCGGAAACAGGCCTCAGGGCGGTGTTGTGTTAAGTGTTTGATGGAGAGAAACATCCAGTACATCACTGTCACGGTAAACCGCACAATCATCATAAGTACTGCACAGAAAGTTCAAGTTTACGGTCACCGGCAAGGCTCAGGAAAAGGGGGCGGGGCGCCGTAAGCAGACACAGCCAGTTTCCTATTTCCATTCATCAGCTGGGAAAGTGCGAAGGGAGATAAAAAGACGCCAGGAAACCGAAAAATGGGGTGAGTTGTCAGAAAAGAGTAAACTAATGTCACGTGTATTTTTGTTTTCTGTAGATTCCCCTAGGTCCGGAGAACCCAGTCCCCAGAGGTCCACGCGCCGGAGAAAAGCCTGTCACAGTCCGGCAGCTTGACCGGCCCCGTGTGTGTCAGTGCCGTTGTGCCTCCTCGGAAGACGACGCAGCTCGAGCAGTACAATGCTGATAAACATACGCCCCACCACCGGCCTCATTCACTGTCTTATCCTTCTGCACGAGTGTATAAATAAAATTGCCTCGACCTTTGCTCACCACTACCACCACTACAATCTGTTATCCGCCTTTTCTCTCTCTCGCTACATAGCTTTACACTATATACAGTGTATATATATATATATAGTACATAAAATAACACAGTTTAAAATCTTTTGTTTCAAAAAAGTGACTTTGGTAAACAATTCAGTAAAGTATTTTGGTATGAGCAATTTTATTTTAGTATTTGTTATAGTCAAACTATGTTTTTACCCCTAAAGAAACGAGTAAGGCATAGAGTTCTGGGGCCTGATGTCTAAACGTTGCGTACGCCCAAAATGGGCATAGAAATATGCGTACGCATTTTTCCACGCACATATCGGGATTTATAAAAAATAAACTTGGCGTAAATAAGTGCGCACCGTAAGGATGCTCTTGACCGTGCGTACGCACTCTTTTAAAAGAGTATGTGTTTTGGCGACACCAACTGGCCCAAATAGCAATAACTATTTAAAATAGTCATCACCCAATTAATCAAATTGCATCAACCTGAATTATCATTATCAGCATTCTTAACCAGGTGCAAATACTTTGAATTAACTATTTTTTTTTTAATGAATGGGCTATAAAAAGGTATGTGCGTATATAACATATCATCATAATGGATGCTCTAGCGCTGTTAGAAGACCTTGCTAATGACGCTCTATGGAGGGAGCATGTTTTCAGAGACCGTGAAGATTTCCTTGCTCGTGATGATGATTGGCTCATGAGCCGATTTCGATTCCCAAGAACCATCCTCTTGGAATTGTGTTCTAAATTACGGCCAGTATTGGAAAGACCCTCGCGGAAACACCACGCGCTGTGTGTTCAAGTACAAGTATTGACCACATTAGGCCACTTGGCCACTGGTACTTTCCAGCGAGAGTTGGCAGACCGATCGGGTATGTCGCAGTCATCCCTGAGCCGTGTCATGCCATATGTATGGGATGCCATAGTGGGGATGGCACCCCGATACATCCGTTTTCCTTACATGCAAGCTGAACAGGCCAACATCAAAATGCAATTTGCAGCAATCGCCGGTTTTCCCAATGTAATCGGTGCTATTGACTACACTCATGTTGCAATAAAGGCACCATCTGAGAATGAATTTGCTTTCGTTAACCGAAAACATTTTCATTCTTTGAACGTGCAGATCGTATGTGATGCCCATATGTCAGACTGCAAACAGAAGCTGTGCGTGATGGATGGCTTCTTGGTAAGTCGGCAGGAATGCGCATGTAATTGTAATTGAGTAATGATGCAAATGTGTTTAAAGCATACCTTTTAAAATGTTTTCTTTTAGGTATAATTATAATCTCCAATGATAAACAACCCCACACTTATTTGAATATTTTTAATGCGAAATTTCACATCAATGCAAATTTTCAGGAAACAAAACATGTTTCATAGCATTTAAAAATTAAGTGAAATGTTATATTGAATCAATATTGCCCTGGAAAAAACAAAAAGCTATCTGGAGGCTATTACAAGCATCTACTTTCTTTAAAGTATTTTTATAATATTGTTTCTAATTGTTACCTCTGCCTAGCACTTGAAATGGTATATTAATTGTCCCATTGTATTTACATTCATTGTTTTGGTATATTTCCTTTAAATAAATTGTAAATGTTTTACCTCTCAGGAGACAGTGGTTATCCCCTTAGAACGTGGCTGCTAACTCCACTAACTAGACCCCAAACCGAACAAGAACGGCGTTATAACGAGAAGCATTGCCAGACGCGTTCAGTGGTCGAACGCACTATTGGTCTGCTAAAAGGACGCTGGAGGTGCTTGGATACGTCTGGTGGCACAGTATTGTACATCCCTACAAAGGTTTGCCGCATTGTTGTGGCTTGCGCAGTGTTGCACAACATTGCTCAAAAGAAAGGTATACCTGTTCCATCGAATGCCTATCCTGAAGATAATGAACCCGACCCTGGCCCTCCTAATGCAGTGCATAATGCTATGGCAATACAGCGGCGTATTAATGTAATAAATGCAACGTAAAAAGGCAAGTGAATTCAAACTGTTTATTTTTTCACAAGTTCTTTAAGTGAACCACTTATTTCTGATAAAATTGTTTTTATTTTCTTTCAGTTCGGAACACACCGCATTAACAGCATGAACCATGTGATGTTGGGTCTGCATGACTTCTTCCGTCAGTACACGCCTTGAGTTACCAGCGCTCGGTGGTGGCACAAAGGATGATGATGATGCACTGGATTGCGCACAGGATGGGGTTGCTTGGGCATTTGATGATGGCGGCACACTGGACGTTGGTGGAGGCACACAGGATGGTGGTGGTGGCACACAGGATGGTGGTGGAGGCACACAGGATGGTGGTGGAGGCACACAGGATGGTGGTGGTGGCACACAGGATGGTGGTGGAGGCACACAGGATGGTGGTGGAGGCACACAGGATGGTGGTGGAGGCACACAGGATGGTGGTGGAGGCACACAGGATGGTGGTGGTGGCACACAGGATGGTGGTGGAGGCACACAGGATGGCGGCGGCGGTGGCACGTAGGATGTAAGCCTACATCCCTTGTCTACCCCACTTGGACCACTCACCGGGCTTGAAGGCATTCCAGGATTAACTTTTCCATTAATCATTAAAAAAACGTTTAATTAAAGGTTGTATTGCATATCTGTAAATGTGTGAAATAAAATGTGCACTTGATGACTTGCTTTTGTCTTTTTAAGTTAAATTTTTTGCATATGAATAAACAGAAAAATCGACTGTTTTAATAAACGTATATCTTAAATACAGCAGCATCTATTGCTAGATTTGTCACTTGGATATTTTAGGACTTTCCACTTCCGCGGTATTTGAATTGGTTGATTTAAATTATCCACAATAAAGAAAAAGCAGAATTTTAAACAGACAAAAACTTATATAATGTGTAGATAAATCAGTTACTTACCATCGTCACCGCAAATCACATCCGTATCACCTTGGAATTCTGGAAGAACTCCACTTAATCCTGTTTCCCTTATAATCCCGCCCACCCTTACATCAAAGGCTGAGAGATCAGTGATTCCTTGACCACCACCAGTTGTTACAACACTGCGCCTGTGTGCACATATTCTTTTTTTTCCACAACTTTTAAGTCTGACCATTTTTTTGGTCTCTTGGACTGTGCGAGGCACCGATGTAACAGCATTGACTGCTTCTGTTATACTTGCTCCCATTCTACCATCTTTCTTTTATTTGAAATGCCCGCAGAGAGCCCACCAAATAAAACTTTTTTTCGACCCTCCACCTCAGACAGCAGTACCTCCATCTCGCAGTCGGTGAAGTTTCTGTTTTTTGCTTTTCGTTTCTGTTCTTCCATTTTTAGCCAACAGATCAATGACAATTATCGGTCGTATTAATATGCAGGGAGATCATACATATTCAAAATAGCCGGTCTTAACCTCCAAATATGGTTATTTCAGGAGGAGATTGGGGTAAGCTATAAGCACGTGCACCTGCGCAGAATATTCAGATAATTGTGATTTATAAAGCGAACCTTGCGCAGGTTCTGGCGTACGTACGGTTTTATAAATCTGAAAACTTTTGTGCGTACGCAAATTCTGCCTTATGAGCGTACGCACACTTTAAGGATGAAATCTACGCAAAGTTTTATACATGAGGCCCCAGGTGTACAGAAAGACAGGCAGACATGTGCACAGGCTTTAACCTTCAATAATATCACTGATTACATGACAGGTTTTTAACCTTTTAACTATTTCTAAAAACTCTTTTCTTGTACGGGTACTTCATCTAGTGTCTGTACGTTCTCTTTTCATCATTATCATCATCATTACTGCTATTTTTCATTCAATCATCCATTCATCTTTTATACAGTTATACAGCTGCAGTTCGACCATGAAGGCCTGACTCATGCAGTCTCCTCTGAACAGTGGAATATGTCTGCTGCTTGAACTGCTGCTTGAGAAGCATTTATGTGGGATCTAATTTGAGGTATTGAAAATGATCCGTTTCTTAGGCTGGCCATTCTAATAAACTTATCCTCTTTTGCCAGGAGAGGTAGGTAGGAGAGGTAGGTCTTGGTCTTTGTATCTAATTTTTCAGCATGACTGTCCTTTAATTCTTAAAGGTTTTTTTTACTTAACTGAGTGTATCTTGCCATAATTTGGATTTGCACAGTAGTTATAGTAGCACTAATAGGGTTATTGACTTTGTGCCCATCCATTCCTCTGCACAAAACAACTGATGGTTTAAAGCACATTAAAAAGACAAGAAATGTCACGGATCTAAATCTAATACATATTCTGGGTTGTTCAACATTCTTTTATAGTTTGGATGTCTTCCGTATTAATGTGCAAAGTTAAAATAATAAGAATAACGAAATTACTGAAAGAGAAGATTTTGACTGGTAGTGCACATATAACTTATTATTGTTATTATTAAGTGTACATATACCTTACATTTTTTAACAAAACTGATGAGAACAAAAACATCCCTGACCGAACAAAAAAAAAGGACAAATTGCAAAAGAAACACTTTTTCACTTGAGAGAGAAGACCGGGCTGAGCCCCCAAATTATTAGGTTTAAGATGAGTGCCCAGATTGTTTTAGGTTTTAAGATGAATAAGAAGATGAAGAATTATTGATTAATGTGCCCCCTGAACATTACCTGCCATTCCCAAATTGGTAGAGAGAAACAAATCGCGCATGATGTGTCTTTGTTTATTATCAGCAAAGAGAGTCTGTTTAAGCTTTTGGCCAGATGTCCTGTGTCACGCACGTCCCGTACATCAAAAGACCATAGAGAGACCCAGAGACAAGACAGACAATAGGAAACAGCATTTTCCGGTTAGTCAAGAGGGTTTCAGTGGACACAAGCTATTTGTTTGTATATTTGTCTCCACACAGGCTATAAGAAGTGTTACCCCTTCGCAGTGAATGGTTTGTTTTATGGGCATAGAGGCACATGGGAAAGTTCACACAACATCAGAAAACTTATTTAACCATAATAATAATAATTCAATAAATAATAAATAATAAATGTAATTATTTTAATTTAAATTTTTTTGTCATTGTTTCCTTGTCCTTGCATTGTCAGAGGCAGAGACAAATAGAAAATGCAATTTGGCTTTGCACCTCCAGGGCTGAGGGTTCGATTCCTGCCTTGGATCTGTGTGCATGGAGTTTTCATGTTTTCTCAATGTGGGTTTCCAGATGATGAAAGTGAGAGACCTCACTCCCCTCTCTAGCTAGACAGGGATGACGAGGTCTGCTTTATCAGTTAACCTTGAGTGATGGCAATTCACTGTGCTTGACTTCACTTTTGTGGAATGTAGACTTCTGACAAATGTGCAGGTTTAGAAATAAATCTACAATTTGAGTGCTCCTGGCTCTCATGATTATTTTGCGATGATATCATTATATAGTCTGGGAACTGTTTAAAGAGGTAGAAATTATTTATGTAAAATACCCTATTTTTTTTTATTTTTTATAAATGAAATATAGTAACATATAATAATCTCTTATAGTATTTAAACAAGCAGAGAAAATACAGTGGGGAAAATAATGATTTGATCCCCTGTAGATTTTGTCAAAAATAAATGGTCTATAATTTTTTTTGTCATAGGTTTATTCTAAAGAGGCCCCAAAAAAACCAAAACACATTATATCACTGACTCACTCATTCATCGTCTACATCACTTTATCCTCCATTCAGGGTCTCAAGGGGCCTGAAGCCTATCCCAGGAGACCTAGGGCATGAGGTGGGGTACACCATGGACAGGATGCCAATCACCCACATTACGTATTATAAATAATATGAGCTCATGTAGGACACAGATTAATTCAAGAAGTTGCTTCTAACTTTATAAAAGCCACCTGTCCAGAGTCTTTCATTCAAACCTCACCACCATGGGAACGAGCAAAGAGCTGTCAAAGAAGTTAGTGACAAGTTTGTAGACCTGCACAAGGCTAGAATGGGCTACAAGACCATCAACAAGAAGCTTGCTTAGAAGGAGACAACTGTTGGAGCGATTGTTCACAAATGGCAGAAACACAAATGAATCATTGGGTAAGGATGATAAGGGTTCAGCCCAGAACTACACGTTTGAAGTTTGCCAATGAACATAGAAGGATTAGGATACAGTGCTGTGGTCAGATGAGACCAAATTGAGCTCTTTGGCATCAACTCGACTCACTGTTCTTGGGGGGAGGGAAAATACTGACTATGACACTAAAAACAACATCTCTACCTTCAAGCACAGACATGGAAGCATCAAGCTTTGGGGTATAGGCTGACTTTGCTGCATTGAGGGGTCAGTGGATGGGGCCTTGTATTGTAAAATTTTAGATAAGAAACTTCTGAATATGGGTCGTAGATGTATCTTCCATCATGACAGTGACAAAAACATACTGGTAAGGCAACAAAGGAGTGGCTCAGGAAGAAGCACATTAAGGTGATGGAGTGGCCTAGCCAGTCTCCAGACCTTATTCCTATAGACAATTTATGAAGGGAGCCATTACTTTGAGTTGCCAAGAGACATGCAAGAAACCTTAGGGATTTAGAGAAGATCTGTAAAAAATAGTGGACCATAATCCCTCCTGAGATGTCCCCAAACCTGGTAACCAACTTTAAGTAACATCTTACCTCTGTGCTTGCCAACAAGGTTTCTCCATCAAGTCATGTTTTACTTGCGGATCAAATACTTATTCTACTCACTAAAATGCAACTCAATGCATACTATTTTTATTATGTGCTTACGTGATTTTTGGTTAATATTTTGTCTCTATTCTTTAAAATAAACCTATAATAAAAATGATAGACCCTTAATTTTAAATCTGCATGGAAACAAATAATTATTTTCCCGTGTGTAATGACAATTCATTATGAATGATTAGCATACAATAGGAAATGTCAAGTTTTTAAACCTTTGTGTGCTATTTATAAATTATGTTTATTATTTTCAAAAAGTGCATTTAATAATTAATAAATAATGTTTGTTTTGATTTGTTAAGGGCATCTAATAATAAGAGTTCTTTAATGCACATCATACAGCAGCTAATGAATTACAGTTTAAAACACATATTTCTGGCGACATCTAGTGGTTGAATAGGGTTAATGCCAGCTTGAAATTGTTCCCTTCATTATTACAGGCTGACAGAGATATTTTTTGTTTTGTCCATAAACATCCCCAAATATGTGAGTGTCAGTATGGACTTGATTTTTTAAAAATTGTTTAAGAAATGTTGACACCAGCATAAAATGGTTTAGGCTACTTTAACTATTCTCCCAGTCTGACCTAGTTGATGTCATTGGTGCATCTGGTTGGATAATTCATCACCAGGTCTAACAGTCCTCAAACCAAAAAACCCTGACCAGGTAAAACCACTTTCTACAACAGTTAATGTCAAAGTCTCATTGGATTATTCAGTGGATAGCATCACTTGGATACTACAGATCTAAAATCTTGAATTGAATCCAAACTTCAATGAGATCAAAAAGAACTTTTAAACCATTCAGTAGTAATGTTTTACGTTATAGCACACTTATACACAGATCACTGTTTATCAACTACACTAGCAAACTGGTGGCAGGATCATGGACACCAAAGGTTCACCCATGTCCACTGTGCCCAGAGGCCAGTCTGTTCAGTCTGATCCAACAGAAACGCCAATGCAGCATAAATTTCTGAAAAAGTCTACGCTGATTGTGATAGAAAGGTATCAGAACAAAAAAACAAATTCATGACTTTTATAGCTAACCTTAAACATTACACATTACATCACCTTATTCTGTGTATCAGTAACATAACTGCACATGCCTGTCTAGATGTTTCAGATAGCAGCACACTGCAGGGTTGCCAAATTGCAATGACATCTGCGTGTAACTGCAGCTCAAGTTTAATAAAGGCAGCTGGAGGTACACACTCAGAGAAAAGTCCTTTCTGACATTGCACATTTCCAAGTTAATCATCCAGTATTTACCTTTAAAACTGCATTAGCAATCTTTAGTCGTTTTAATATTCACCCCGTTCCACTGTGCAGCCTGCTTCAAATAAGGCCTGAAGAGATTTGTGACAAAAATACATTTGTGAGTTTTGGTTTGCTGTTGATTTTTCACATATCATGCTTGAATAATTGTACTTAGAATACAAATGGGGTGAAAAAGTTTTTATTTGTCAGTGAACACTGTATAGTGTTACACTGGGATTAACATTTTAGAACATGAACATTTATTTAAAAAAAAATCATTTATATTATATAAAATAAATCAGAACATAATCATTGTGGCTGAGTGAGGTCCCTGGTTTAGGCCAACTGACCACTGTAAAAGTGTTGAACCTGGAGATTAATAAATAATTAATAAATATTATACAAAATCTCCTTAAACACAAGCGGCGACATGGTGGTTTAATGATTAGCTCTGTGGCCTTGCACATCCGTTGTTGGCGTTTGATTTTTGGAAGGTGCCAATCCATCACTGGACACACACTTTCACACATTACAGGCAATTTGGGAACACCAGTAAGCCTAATCTGCATGTCTTCAGGCTTTGGGAGGAAACCAGAGTACCTGGAGGAAACCCACCAAGCACAGGGAGAACATGCAAACTTCATGCGCACAGGTGGCATGGTGGTGTAGTGGTTAGCACTGTGGGCTCGCACCTCCAGAGTCAAAGATTTGATTCCTCAGGTCTATGTGTGCGTGGAGTTTGCATGTTCTCCCTGTGCTTGGTGAATTTGCACCGGGTACTCTGGTTTCCGGTAAAAATACAGTACATTAATATTAAGTTAATTGGTGTTCCCAAATTGCCCATAGTGTATTTAAGTCCTGCAATGGATTGCCACCCTGTCCAGGGTGTACCCCGCCTCGTTCTCAAAATCTCCTGGGATAGGCTGAACCCTGTACAGGATAAGCGGTATCTATATTAAAAAAAGAAAAGATTTTGTCTATACTTTGGACAAAACTTGCTTTTTTAATTATATATTCACATTTCATATATTGGAGGGCCTGAAACCAGTCTCAAATTTTTTTTCTGACTGTATGTCTGTCCAGCCAGATTATGTCACAGCATTACGCAAAACTAGCTGGACAAAATGTAATGAAACTTTGCCAGTAGTATTTGCCTGATGTTAAACCTGAGTCGTAAATTAAATCAAAATGTTGAGTAAAAGCTATGTTATGAACAATTATGTGCCGGATTTGATCAAAATCTACTTTGAAATGAGCTACTAATAAACTACTTGCTCAATTTGAACACACACCTGCACCAATGGATTTAATTAGAAAAGCTAAACAGTATAGTTTTACTGGGATTAGTTATAATAATAATAATAATAATAATAATACATTTTATTTATAATGCACTTTATATTTGAAGCAAATCTCAAAGTGCTACAAATTAATTCGACTCAAAAGCTCTGATAAAAAGATAAGTTTTAAGACCAGATTTAAAAGCGTCAACCCTCTGTGGCGTCCTCAGATACTCAGGGAGAGCATTCCACATTCTAGGTGCAGCTGAGCAAAAGGCCCTATCTCCCATAGTATGAAGTTTAGTCTTAGGAGGTTTCAAAAGATGTACTGATGCAGAGCGGAGGTTGCGTGTGGACGTATGTGAGGTAATGAGTTCTTTGAGGTAGGTAGGGGCATCCCCATAAATACACTGGTGGGTAAGATTTCAAATTTTTTAAATTTCCTTCTTTCATGACTTTATCTCCTCCAAACAGATGGTCAACGTGAATGATGACAGAGTAGAGGAGGAGGTTGAATTTATTCTGAGGTAGAGCTGAGTATCATCAGCATAGCAATGAAATAAAAAAAACTTGCTGGCTGATGATACAGCCCAGGGGAAGCATATACAATATAAACAAAATAGGACCGAGCACAGAGCCCTGAGGAACACCACAGGTGACATTGTGTGTAGCGGATTTAGCCTCTCCCAGGGCAACATGCTCCGATCTTTCAGTAAAATAGGATGAGAACCAGTTGTAAACAAAGTCAGAGAGTCCAACAGTGTGACGTAATCTGAAATATTTCAGACGTTCATAATTTTACTTCTGAAATAACAGCGCCGAAGTGATAGAATAGAATTTTAACACCATGAGTTGTTTTAAGACAAAAAAAAAAAATCTTTACTAATTTACTTTTTCTTCACACATTTCCCATCTGTAATTCACTATCTGATTATTGAACAAGAATGTAGATTTGGCTAAAGATGAAAGTAAGTACAACTTAGTGTAAAACAAGCATAAACCTTTTTAAGGTTCAATTTTTCAGGAAATGTATATCTTTGTATTAATGAGTACAGAAAGAAAGACAGACGTGTACGTGGGCTTCAACCAGTAATACTAAAATATCACTGATTACACTACATGTTTTTAGCTTCCACCTTTTTTTAACTATTCCTACAAACTCTTTTCCCGTCAACGTTAGTAGAATGAATATTACATTGTTTATGATTAATCTGGCAACCCTAAACATCACAAAGACTGCTCGGTGTTTTTGGCGACCCCTGCCGGCGGAGCAGAGAAGTGTGGCAGCACTGCGGAGGACAAACGCAGGCGCAGATTCGGAAAAGAAAAAGAAAGAAAGAAAAAAAAAAAACCCCGCAGCAGCAACAGGCACGAGCGCGCAGTCTCGTCTGGTGTGAGTGTGTATATAGTGAGGAGTGAGAGGGACGCGCGCGCGCGAGTGCTGTGATAAGCGCTCCAAACTCCAGCAGAACTCCAGTTGTCTTTAAACAGGAGGGACAGATATGAGGACAGCTGGAGCTGACTCGTAGCCGGTGTTAGAACGCGTTTTATCCGAGGACTTTATTTATTTATTTTTGTTCTCAGTGCACGAGCGGTCTGGTTGAACGCGCTTCTCCAAACTTTGGGAGGTAAGAGCGCGTGCGTGTGCACGAATCCCCTTAATTAATTGCAAAGAGCAAATAAATTCCATTCTGCTTGTGTGTTTTTTGGAAATGCATGATTATGATGATGATGATGCTCTAAGCCATACAGCTTGCAATATGCATGATGTTTAAATGATGCACTATTCACGATGCACCATTTGTGCACGACCAGTGTTTTAGTGAATAAACAATCAAAGGCAGTGTTTATTTGAAGGCAGTGGGGTTGAGTAGATGTTATTAGTCTTAAACTTGCATGCACAATGACTTTATGCTGAAACTTGTATTTATTTATATATATATATATATTTAAATATATATAGCTCAGGGCTGTTTTTATATTCTATTCAGTTCTGCATCCAAAAACCACTGTGCCACAGCTTGTGTGCAACCAAAAACCCCCACAAACCTGATCATCTTGACCATCTGTGTCCCGAAAAAAAAGGGATGCACCAGGATATACCCTGGAGCAGTTCAACCTTGGACACTCGGATAAGAGGAGGCAAAGCAGCTGTGATGCGTTCTTCCACACCTGTCCTCTTTGGAGCGAGAGAACAGAGCAGAGCTCCAGTGTAGAGTTTCTGCCAGAGGTTGAAAAGGTCAATGGAAACATGTTCTGTTCTGCATTGATTTGTCCTGATCTCATTTGAGCGCATCTGGAGTCTCTCACTTCCTCTATAAGGCAAGGGAGGTTCTCTAAGTAATGCATCCTCACTTGTGTGTGTAAGGGTGTGTGCATGTGTGAATTCATACATGTGGGCGATCAGTTCTGTGTCGCTACTTCGAGTCAAATCTGGTCAAAGCCAACGCAGCTTCATTGGGTGGTTTATTTAAAGTTGATGCGAAACCGTGGTGACTTTTGCACATTTGCATTCTTGATGCATTTCTTTTCAAATGCTTAGTATCCATGAACCTCCTGCCTCTGTGTCTCGTAAGGGCACGAGGTCAACCGCAGGGGTCGAGCCTAAACCTGGGTCTGTTCTTATCTCATCCTCCCAATGTAGCACGACCGAACAATTACACACATCCTGCTTTCTCAAAACCTGGGAATCCGAATCTGATTTACGACTCTCTGAAAACCCGGGATTGAGAGGAAAAAGAAGTCTCCTTGTAATGGAGATTGACTCTTGACCTCAGACTGGGAATTTTTTATAATGATCTATTGAGGCTGTATTTTGACTTTTTAAAAAATGTTTTATTTTCTGTGGCATAAACTGTAAAAGTTGTGTAAAGTGTTATATTTGGCTCATCCGCTTTTACGCCAAAAGCATTTGGACACCTGCACATCCCATTAGAGATCCATTGCAGTTAGTCTGCTCTAAAGCCTTACCCCTTGTGTTAGGGCTTAGACACGATTTTGGAACGTGGCCATTGCCCATCCAACCACAAGAGCATTAAAGAGATCAGTAAAGTGACAAGTAAAGATGGGAATCGCCATTCACCTTCCGATATGATACGATATTATCACCATACCTAGGTGCAGATTCAATTAAAATTGTGATTCTGTATCACAATTTTATAAAATATCCCAGTTCAATCCTGATTTTGTTACATTTTAAAAACCTGTTTCCCCGCTTAAAAACCAAGCGTGGCATTTAAACAACACGACCTAACTTTAAATACATCAAATCGAGCAGTTTCTAATTATTATTTCTAAACAAACTTGGCGAATAATTCATTTCTACCACACGGGATAAACTGTGAGTGCGGCTTCTAACTTGGGCTCGCGGGTCTTCTGACGCACGTGATTTTAACATAAATTTCAGAGTGGTGTAAGCGAGTGTAATAATTGGGCTTGCTCACAGAGTTGGGAGAATAAGGCGGATCGGAGGTTTGTAACATGCGATTTTTGAGAATGTCCCGCCATAAAAATGCGCTACTTTTGCACCACTAGGAAGCTTTTGCGCTTGTCACAAAACCTTTCATATCTATGACTGATCTGGTGATCTCCGGTCACGGGCAATCAAACTAACAACCAGCCAATTCTTGTCACTGTCCGATCGAATGGTTCGTCTTTATATCACTATTAAGAATGGTAAAAAAAAATCGATACTTCAATCACCACACAAAAGAAGCTTGATTCATAACTGAATCGATTGTTTTCCCCCCATTTCTAGTGACAAGATTACAATTCATTCCAAAGTTGTTCAGTGCGGTTAAACGCCTTTAAAATGAAGTGTTTCCCCTTTATGGTTCTCAAGTTCTTACCAAACCAACCTTTGGCAAATCATGCCTTTATGAACCACATTTTCGCAATAGGAAGTGGGTGAAATGTCATCCTGGAACAGGAATGCTCTTCCTCCATGCTTTTCTCAACATTTTTGTTCTAATGAAAATAATAGCATGCATTAGTTTAGAATGTTTGGCCAAACCCATGATAAGCAGGCCACACCGATATTCCTCTTCCTATTATAAGGGAGGCGCTCTTTGGAAATGTGCCGAATCCCGAGATTATTGATCAGTGTCAGATAGCTAAGTGTGATTCACCCAGAGAACATGTTTATTCTACTTCGAGTCATAAGATCACATAAAGTCTTGTCCTGACTTTGCACTTGGAAGCCAGTGGCAATTCCGTAGTGAGTGTTGCAACAGAGCATTGCTAGTGGTTACTTGCGTTGTGTGTGTGTTTTTTTTTTTTTTATGTGATAAGCACTCAACACTTTGTAGATTTGCACGGTCTAGCACTTTGCGGCTCGGCTTTTGTTGCTCATCGATGTTTCCACTTCAGAGTAATAGAATTTCCAGTTCGCAAGGGCATCTCTAGTTGACTCAGCGCAGAGGTGGCGTTCTGAGACAAAATCACTGAGCTCTTCAGTGTGGCACTTTGCAGCACAATCAGGTGAAAACAGTTTTATTAAAAGGCGTGTGTCTGTACTTTTGGCAAGCTGCAGCTTAAAATAACCCAGCGAGTGTTGTTTGATGGACACCTTCTTGGATCTCGACAGAATGAATGTTGCACTGAAGGTGGCAGAGTGGTTTAGTGGTTTAGTCGTTCTGCAACAGCAGCGTTGGGGATTTGAATCTTGCCCCTGTTCCTGTGTGTGTGTACAGTTTGCATGTGCTTGGTGGTTTCCGACACAGTTCAAAGACATGCACTCTTTGTTGATTGGCATTGCCAAATTTCCTGTGAGCACGCCTGAGTGTGTGATCGTGCCCTGGGAACGGTCCCAGACCCCCCCATGATTCTGCACAGACATAGTGGTGAAGACAATGGACGGTTTGATTAATGGATGGATGGATAGATGTTGCGCTAAAAGGCTGATTGATGATGCATTTCCACAATTTCGTCCTGGACTTCATATCTCTTTAAACTTTATGATGCAATATATTTAGCCGTGACCTCTAATACCCTCCTGAGCCTTCGAGGAACAGGAATACTTACAGTACATTCATATAATGTGACACTTTAATTGCAAAAAGGTCAACCCCATTCAAATAAATTGCTTCTGGTGGTGACTGGAACTAATGCAGTCACACGCTACAAGAGCTCATGTGTTGGGAATGTACATATTGAACAGTTCTGCCTCATCAGCTTTATCCATCTTTAGTCCATGATGTTCTTACCGTTCTTCAGGGAAACTAATCAGTTGCTCCATTGCATTGGATAAAATGAACGGGATATTGTGTTCGCTCAGGCATGGTGATCAACATTTTTTATGCTTTTTAGCTTTACTTCTACTTTCGTGCAAGCCATAAAAAAAACTACTCTGACACTTTGTAGTCTCATTTCTTGGTTAATTTCAACGACTCGCCCGTGCTCGGCAATCTCATCTGGTCCAGGTGGGAGAATGAAGCAGAAGAAAAAAAAACCCCTCTTATTTCAGAAACCTGTAATATAGCGAGTCAAACACTGAGACAAAAAGGACAGAGTAGACTGTTAACTGAAAAGAAAAAAAGTAATTACTTCAAGCTTCATCGCACAGATTGGGACTGTGGTTGCAGAACGTGTGATTTAGTTCGAAGCGCTGGAGATGTAGTCAAATGAGTGTACTTGCAGGTGGTTGCTTAGTTTCTGTGGGAGAAAACAAGACTCTGGTGGACACCGATCAGCCGTAACGTGCTTTAAAACCGTAAAACATTTCGGCCAATATTGTGTAGGTTTCTTTCTTGCCACTAAAAGAGCTTATGATGCCGCAAGTCGTGCTGTAGTGTCTGGCAATAGGATGTTAGCAGCAGATCTTACAGTATAATAAGCGGTGTAAGTTGTCAAGGTGGGGTCTCCAAGGATCAGACTTGTTTATCCAGCAAGTCCCATGGGAGCTCGATGGGATTGAGATCTGGAGAATCTTGAGGCCGGAAAAACGAACTTGAACTCTTTGCTCGCTAAGCCCTATATGCAGCAAGCCGTGATGCACTGGGTGTACTGATTCCTTTCTTTCATAGCCGGTAGTAATTTTTTCACAACAGTTTGTGCTGTATGAGCTTCGATGGGATTGGATCAGATGGGCTAGCCCATGTTCCCCACAGGAATAAATGGGATTCCTCAGTCTTTGGGTACCCATGATCCTGTTACCAATTTAGTGTTATATAATTAATCTGTTTTTCCATTTTTTTCCTGTGATGGAATGTTCCCCTTATGGTGGAAGTGCTCTCTTCTAGGGTGACTCCATTTCCATTTACAAGGCATCAGGATTCAGTGAATGGTTTGGATGTGGGAGCAAATAATGTCAATTTGTAATGTCATGACCTTTACACCTAACAGATCTCAACCCAGTGAGCACCTTCGGGATATTTTCAAGTGAAATGTTGGTGACCACCAACGAAGCACCATTTGAGGGATTATATATGTGGAATAAAGGGAATAGGGGTGCAAGAATTCAGTTGTGTGAGACAAATAAATGAAACCTAATCAGTTTAAACTTAAAGGATGGAAACCATTATAATAACCAGTGGTGTAACGGATCTCCACCTAAAGTTTAATACGTATCTGAACTGTAGCTTAATTGCAAAGTTTATTATAGTGTGAAGTACAGGTTTACTACCACTATATGGTATTATTTATTTCTGCAGTATATTGAGCATTCTTGTGCACCACGGTTGCCAGATAACGTTGTAAAAAAAGGCTAAGAAAGAGCTAATCAGGCTGAAACACCAACTACCTTGATTAAAAAAACAACACCTGGACAAATAATAGCCTATAATCAAATAATCGGCACTACAACTCACTTATGCATGCGCATAGCTTCCTTCACTAAAGTTAGCTTAATATTTATTACACGTTATTCCTAGCTGTAGATATTAAAAAGAAGTTCCGTTAATGTCAACACTGCTTGCCTCACTTTGCAATGTTTTTCGCACAGTTCTGATTGGCTCTTTCTTTTGCAAAACATTAATACCAATCTACTGTGTATTGACACAATACACAAGATCAGTTTCATTTTTATGTCATAATACCCACAGTAGTACAGCGGTAGACACACCTTAGATTTCCTGTATGACTTAAAAGACAGCCAGAGGAGTCATAACAGTAAAGTGTTTCCCCTCCAGCTATCCAAGGCAGATGATCACAAATGATCTGGATTAAAAATACATACACAGAGTTCCGCAGGCAGCTCATAAACTTACTTTGCCTACGTTTGTCCTTCAGAAAGGCCTTGTGCTGTTAGCTACTGTGTAAGGGTTAGTTGGCTAGTTTTGTTATTGCACAAACACAGTACAGCATTGTAGCGTAAATTATTAGCATGCTAACAACTAATATCAGTTTGTTAGCAGAAAGAAACGGGGAGCAAAAAGTTTCTAATCAGCAATGAGTCCTAGTCGTGCATTGACAGTTTATAAGAATAATACATGAAGTGAAAAGTTTTGTCACGTGATCGAAAAAGGTTGCTGATCGGTAGCGCCAATACTTTTGCATGCATCAGGTTTATCTTAACTTGTTTGATTTTGTTATTGTTTATGATAATATGATTTTTTTCCCCTTTTTTTAATTCAATGTTATTGAATTTTATCATTCACGTCATGGACATTTATGTTTTTTGGATGAGCAGAGCTTGGTTTGAGCAGGACGAAGAAAAAATTAGAGCTGTGAAGGCATGTAAAGTCGCTTTTCACTTGATGATGATGACAATCTGCTAACCTGATGTTTCGTGTAAGCTGGTGTTGATTAGCTATTGCGCGGCTGCCACTTTCTGAAAAGGATGCTGATGATTCAGGGAAGCGATTATAGACACGAGTGACTGACTGAATCATCTCGGGAAGGATTCCAGTACGGGCGTGGACGCACACGCGCAGCAGGATTATGTTTAATCTTACAAAACCACAAGAATGCCTGACATCCAAAGTGTTTTGAGGCTTCCTCTTAACTAAGCCTAGAGCACTGAGATCTCCTGCGATGTACCCAGTACGCATGCACAGAGATCAAGATGAACATGCAAATCTTATCCCGGGCTATGTTTAGTATGTCGTCCTTCCTGAACTTCAGAATGGAGACACGGCTTTATCTCCGGCACCATCGCAGTCCAAACACAGGAAGCAGGACTCGTGTTGGAGAGGCCAGTAAACAGGAAATGGTCGGTCCCACTGCTGAGTGCGCTAAATGTGTTGCAGGATGATGGCCTGCTGTTTTATAGCTTGTGGGATGTTTCAGATGTGGAAGCATGTTTTTGTGTGTGCGTCACACTTTAGCGTCTATTTCTATGATGAAAACATCCTGGACGCTTTTTATTGCTCTGCAATTTGCTATATGCTATATTTATTTTTTAAATTCTTTTAATTAATTCTTTTACTATTGTTGGATGCTGTGAAAGTGGCCTTGTGTTAAAAGCTAGATACCTTTGTGGCTCCCGTTAGCTGTAAATAAAACAACACGGCTGGTTCAGAGGCGATTCGGAACGGCTTGGCAAGTACTAAGGAGACAGTGTTGTAACATTTTTAGATGTGTTTTGTGGCTGAAAGCGCTGTGGGTTTTGGCAGGCAGCTGCTCTTTCCTCTTTACAGTCCTGTAGTATTCCGTATACTGTATACTTTACAGTCTAGTACCGTATTCCGTCCTTTCATTCATGCTGCAAAACACAGTTGGCGTAATTAACGATTGTTAGAACACCTGTGATGCGGAGTGATGCATATCGTTAAAGGTCCCAGTGCTGTTATGCTCTATAACGTCACTCATGAAATACCACTTTTCCAATCCGTTTACTCAGCTGGCTTTTTGTTGTTTAATTTATTTTATAGCAGCTATTTTTATTCGGGATTGGGACAGTGCCTGGGGTGGCTGCAGCGCCGAGGGCAGGGCATCCGGCGTAAAACTTGTGCCAAGCTTTTGTGCGGACTGGATAGTCCGCTGTGGCAACCCATGCCGGGAGCAACCGAAAGACCATCAAAAACACAATAGGGGTACACCTACTATTAAATTCTTGGCCAATATGGATACCTATATTTAGAATAATAATTTGGATGAAAGTCGATACTAGATACTTTTTTTTTTTTTGGTTGTTGTTAACCACCATCGATTACACTTCACATCTTTGGTGGAGCGCACAAATGAATTGTTATAGAAATTTATTAAACAACTTTTAATATCACCTTTCACAAGACACATCCGTTTTAAATTTCATAAACAGCTACCTACTAAATGAGAAGAATTTTTCAGTACTTGCATACCGTCTAGCGACGGGAACTTAGCTAGGCGCGGATTTTATCTATATTGCGATTCTGTAAGTATCATGATTTTATGAATGTCCCGATTCCTTATTTAAAATCAATTCTTAACTAACTAGGAAAATTATTTGCTCCCACCACATAGCCTGCCAAAGAATAGTGAATAGTTTAGAGAGCACCACCTACAGGATTATACAGGAACAGCAGTCGATGTGCTAAAACGTTGTTGTTCCTGTAAGATTCCGGTGTCGGGCTACGCAAAAGAATCGCAATACATCACTCAATCAATTTTCTTACTTACATAGCCCAATAAAAACTTTTTTTTTTTTCTTTGGAAATATGAAATGCAAAAATAAATAGATAACCAAAAAAGTATCAAATTCTTGTTTGTAGTATCTCTTACAAACTGGATATCACTGATCAGTCTCGGAGACTCTAAAATACTCCCACGCAGCCGACATTTTCCCACACGTCCGCACTTCATCGCTGTCATGGGAGCTATTACAGTACATCTAAAACTTTTTTTCACGAATTTCTGCAGCTGGCTAGACTACTGTTGTCTGAGTCAGACCAAGTTAACCAGCATGATGGCCATCATACAGGCTTACAGCTGATAAGTAGATTGGTGCATCACTGTGCATAAACAGTCTTTGTCTGAAAAAAAAAACCACAAAGTGCACAAAGGAATGTCTCCGAGATTGGAGATTCTTTAAAAAAAAAAAAAAAAAAGCAAAATAAAAAGTAACATATTGCATTTCTGTATTAAACAGGTTCAATCCAGTGTGTTAGGATTCCAGGAAACAAACAGACAAAAAAAACCTGCATTTGCATTTCTGGTTTAACGATTAGTTAGTTTAAAGGAAGTGAAAGTGTTAGAACATAATATAATGCACAAAGAGGCGTTTCTTTTTTGGCTTGTCTTGCAGTCTGCCCATCACTTTCTCACTCTCTCTTTATCTCCTTTTCTCTCTCTCTGTCTCCGAGCATGCAGAATGATGGCCTTCCTCCACCGCACCGTCTTTTTACTGTATCTCGCTCTTCTTTGTTTCCTGCGTCTTATCCACCATTAAAAGAATATTTCCTGTGTTACAAAAAAAGCAATAGTATGCATTTTTCTGTACATCTTTCTTCCTATGAACGCCAGATACGCTGGAGCAATAAAGTAAAGCGTCACATGTTCTACACCCTTCACTCTTATTTTTTTCTCACACACACACACACACACACACAACTTCCGGTATTTGTTATGCCTTCAAACTTGCGAGTTGCAGGACACAGAACAGGAAGCAAACACGAACAGAAAACGTGACACCCAATCTAGCAAATGTTCGCCTCACGTGTGGCAAATTGCATGTCTCTGTCTGCGCTGTCGGGAAAAAAATTCAGCTAATCACACTTTTTTTTTCTTTGTTTCTTTCTTCCTTTTTTTTTTCAAATGCTGCAGTAAAAACCACATGCCAGTGGAGTGAATATGAATATTCATCCTTTCTCTCACACGCACATATGCATGTGCTAACACATCTGTATGCAGCTGCATGCTGAGTCAACCTTCTTCTCCAGGGAATGGGTGTAATCTGAGAAAGCCAGATCCTCTGCATTTTTGCGATATTACAGAAGCAGAGGCGTAGGAAGCCCCCAAGCGTGTATACACACACACACACAAACACTTTTATAAGACTTAAAATAAATCGCATCAAAGCAGAAATGTTTAAAGGTCCAGTCTTAAACAGGAAGCTCACGCACTGAAAGTTTTTTTTTTTTTTAATACATGCTGTTGCACTACTTGACAAACTGGAGGCACACACAAAGTTATCCCTAAATATGCACATTTTTAACATTAAGCTTAATCCTGAATAGCTAGCCGAGCCGCTGAGCACGACCCGCAGACGCTCACGCAGGAGCCGGAATTTAATTTCCCCCCCTGCACATCCAATAATAAAGTCCGTGAGGAATCTTTATAAAACTTCAAGATAAGTTTTTATGACTGTACTTCAGGCGCTCTTAGGACTCGTTTCAGACGTTCCTTCAGTACAATTAGTCTTTATTCATAGCTTCTGTAGCGTCTCTATCGCATCCACTATCTATTACTGGGCTTCTCTGGAAAAGCAGATCTGGACCGCTGGGCAAGTCAATCCGGATCCAGCCTACATCCAAATAGCAATGCAATGATGATGCATTTCAGCTCCTGTCACAGCGGAACATCTGATCTGCACAAGAACTTGGCACAGGATTACGCCGGATGCCCTTCCTAACGCAACCCTCCCATTTTATCTGGGCTTGGGACCGGCATTGCATCCAGTGGCTGGGGTTTGGGAATTGGCTGGGAATTGAACCTGGGCCTTGCGCATGGCAGGCTACCACTGGGCCACCAATGTCCTCCTAGCAATGCAATAATATTGTGTAATAATAGTGTGTATTTTCTACTTTAAAAAAAGGTTATGCCTCTTAATAACTTGTTAGCTTACGTAGCGTATTTGGAGATTGATACGGCTCGGGATTAAGGCTGAACGTAATTGTTTCCCTGTTTGACACCGTTATCATGGCGACGTTGACAGCATGCTAGCGTGACACCAAGAGGGTACGAGTTTAAGGTATGATGATGGTTTTTGCACCAACTTGACCATAAGTATTATTCAAAGACAAGACTCCCGCTTCGACGTTGTCCGACACCCAGTTCGTGCAAATTTCTGCTTGGCACCAAGTAGGTACACACACGTACTCTTTGCACTTTTACAGAGACTTAATTGCGCTACCCAGGTACCCTGTAATTTGAGCCACACAATTCCAAGAGCTTTTCTACAGCATGTCCATGAAAACAATTACTTCAATACTTACTCCAGTGTTCTCTGAGAAAGGGTAGGATCTCTAGGGGTTACACTACTGATGGGTGAGGGAATGCAGCTTCTCAATCATCGTCATGGAGTAAGCCTCATCTATTACATTTAAATCATTATGGCTTTGTAAAATAGAGTGACTGATCAGACACGTGTGAGTGAGGACAATGGCGGTCATTAACTAATCGGATATCTGTGCTGCCCCAGTGCCAGTGGGTACAATGTCCTCCCTGCGCCATCTATAATTAGCGTTCGTCTTTGCTTGCGTCCTGGATTAGAGTCTCAATCGGCACAGGATCCGTGCTCGGGTTCAATTCCTTTGCAGAATTTTCAGATAAAACGTGTATACCTGAGTGTATGTGTGTGTATGTGTATATTTATCATGCGGAATGCGACGGAGCTATTTATTCAAGCCTGTGGGTTGTATGGCTGCTGGGGGGGCTGTTAGTGGACTGATGGCATTTACACGCACTGTAACTGCCGGACAGGGAATTCAATCAACCCGTCGGGCTTTACTGTCTGATAACATTAACGTGAGCAGTGGGGTGGAATAATCATTAGCCATGATTTCTGTTTGGCTCTCGCTCTCTCTCTCTCTCTCTCGCACACATCCCCTTTATCAGGAGCCTGGCGGGATCGATAGCACTAAGTCTGTGTCACCAAGCAACAGCGGCTCTGCGTCTGTGCAGCCTAAAGATTCTATTCTTCCGTCTCTTACACTCAGGCATGCACACAGCGTGATGGACGGATACCTGTCAGGGCACAGGCGTTATTAAATGCTCGCTCCTCTTCTAGGGTTTACAAACGTCGAAGGCGTGATGGGAGAAGAAAGTAGAAACGAGACGAGTGCAGTCGTTCAGTGATTAAAAACGAAAGTCAAACCCTTGAATGTTTCCAAGTGCCGTGTACACACGGAGAATCCAATGTTTCTACTAGGGATGCACCGAAATTTCGGCCGCCGAAAATTTTCGGCCGAAATAGCATTATCGGTTTCGGCCGAAACGTAAGAAAGCGCCGAAAAAAAAAGCCGAAATTGTCGCCACACCTCTCCCATCCTCCCGTCTCGTTCGCGCTGTCATTACGCATCAAACACGGAGTATGTCGGCGGTTTGGAAGCACTTCAAAGTTTCAGATGAGGACAGCAAAGTTGCAATATGCAACATTTTTTTAATACAAACAAAAAGAAAATATTTTAAACATGTTTTTTTAATGAAGCCACTTTCGGTTTCGGTATCGGTTTTCGGCCAAGTGCATCCAAAAATTTCGGTTTCGTTTTCGGCCCAGAATTTTCATTTCGGTGCATCCCTAGTTTCTACTGTATATCGGGAGTAAAGAGCGAAAAAGGTCAAGTTCCATCAGATTCTTGGGTTCGATAAGCACCTGCAAATGGCGATAGCTGTGACCTTTTAGTGCGAACCCGTTATTCACACGTTATTGTCGAAAAATTGGACAGCTCGAAGTGGTTATGATTCATAATAGTGTTCAGTCCCAATGGGCCTAGTACTGTAGCAGCGATATGAAATAATTTATACTTTTACTAGGGATGGGAATCACCAGGGGTCGCCCGATATGATGTTATCACGATACTTGCGTGACGATTCAATCCGTATTGCGATACTGGAAATATCAAGATTTATTTTCAAAATAAGAATTCTATATAATTTTTTTTTCGATTTTGTTATAATTATAAACTCATCACACAGAAAGGTGTGCTTCTGCCGGTGTGTGAATTGTTTAAAGCGCAATATTTAGTATTATACAGAGTATAGAGGATCTGCAGCATTTTACCACCTCCAATGCAAGCAATATAATTGAAAAAAATCGATTAATCGTCAATCGATTAATTTCTTTTTTAATCTAGTTAATCGCAGTCATAGTCTGCGATTAATTGCAAGTTTTAGAAACTCATAATTACTTGTATTATAAACATGCAGTGTTGGAATAAAGTAATGCATGACATATTGGTTAATATAGACGGCACTGTATGCAGTGGCCGGGTAGTATAGTGTGTGGCAAACCCTCCGACGGCGGGGCTCGAACCCGAATCCTCAAATAAAAATAATAAAAGTAAAAATACTTGTCTTTGAAAGTAGCTCAAGCACACAACAAAATCTAAAAGCTTTTTATAATGAGATGGCTGTTCAGGACACCCGGTGATGTCCTGTCGCTCATCTTATTATGGGAAGCCATTACTGTCAAACTTGGTCATATGATTATTAGCGTAAAAAGAATAGTAAAATTTCTAGATGAATCAAATATTATCACGTTAATATTGTTCTCCCGCTCCCATCTCTAACTTTTTCTGTTTGATCTGGCTTTAATAAGCATAGCACTGGCAGCAGTGGGGTGTTTGAAGTAGCGAGTGAATAAAAACCGGCTTGAGTTTTAATACAAGCCATAAGAGAAATTAATTGAGTCGGGAGCTACGTTAGAGAAAGATGTTTTTTTTTCTTTTCTCCCCTTTTTTGTGTTTTGTTCAGAGACTAGACTTGAAGAGATGGTTACAGTAAAGAGGCGGCCCAAAGCGAAATAAAGAGATATTTCGGTTATGAAGTGGGCGAAAAAGACGAGCGCCTATACACAGCAGCAGCGCTTTTTTGTGATCGAGTTTTTTACTGGGGTATTGACTGTACATTTAAAATTCTCTCTTCTGTATCTTAAGAAATAAATACACAAAAATGTACAAAATGTACATTTCCTGACTCTGGAGTAAAGAGTAACACCTGAATATTTAAAGTTTTCTCTCCTGCTTAAAATCCGTTGAATCTCATCTGTCGAAAATGAGGAAGACTTATAATAATTGAGTCAGTTAGGAAGCGTCTAAAAGTGCCTGACCTGAACAACTGAGTGGGATTCTGCAGAGACAAAGCTATCCACTGCGTAGCTTATCTAACACATTGCTGTAATAGTATGCAGTACATTTTTAGAGCATATGTGTATGTACAGTATAATATAAACTTAATATGCCTCATAAAAGCTAGAGCAAGCTACTGTAAAAAAAAAGAAAAAAGGTTTTATTGTTTTTTTTCCCCGTGGTCAGAAATAGAACTCGAACTAGTTCAAGTCAAACCGGGACTTTTGACTTATTGTTCACAATAACAGAATAAGGGTAAAAACTACTTTTATTACTACACTAATGCACTTTTCACAGAGTTTCACTAGCGTTTGGACAGCGAGTTTTCTCAGTTCACTGAAGCCATGATCAGACTGCTTACTTCACATCTAAAACCCCGGCCTCCCAGGAACTCCTTTAATGGTGCAAACATGTGGAAATGGCTTTGAGCGAGTTTAGGGCTGTACAGGGTGATGTTGCAATAACTCCCAGATGAGTGGTGTTGGTGAATGTTTATGCGTACAGATGTCTACAGACAGATGCGTCTCTTCTGGAAGTTGGCGATAAGTAATTCGTCACAAATCCTGGTTTGACTTGAACGCCCCTTGTATAATTTGCACCGCTACAAGCAAATGAGATACACCATTTTCCCATGAAAGACACAGCTTAATTTTGAAAACGAGACAGTCTGATCAGAAGGTTTTATAGGTATGGTACAGTATGTCACAAAGTTATTAGGTTTTCTACCATACAAAAAAAAAAAATCACCAGAATATATATATATATATATATATATATATATATATATATATTTTTTTTTTTTTTTTTTTCAATTACTGAGGTCTACTGCCTTTGGTTTGAATAAATTGAATATCAGGTGGTAAAACACATCTCTAGTTCCGTTACACGGTCAGGGAAATCTTGTAGTAATGACTGTTAGGATGCAGCGTCCAACCATTACAGCCCTCCAAGATTCTTGCTTATGTTGGTATTTTCAGTTTGGATCGATCACCTCAGGATACACCACGGTCACCTCAGAAAAGTCTTGTCAGTCCTTATTTGAATAAACCGCACACACTGCAGCCTGAGGGGAAACATGTTCTAGCCAACAGGATGATCAGAGCAAAACCATCAGAGCTTGAACTAATACATATTCTCTCTTGCGTGTCTCCATCTCCCTCTCCATTCTGTCTGTTAACCCTCGGCCTCTTTCCGAGGGCTATAATCGTGTGTGTCCGCCCACCTCCCTGTAGCACACAGACGGGGGCTTTGTTATACACTCACAATCTCACACACACACACACACACACACCATTACTGCAGTGCCGCTCTATCAGCACACAATGAGGAGCCATAAAAAGACTGGTGCAGTGTGCGGGGGAGCCAAGACTTAAAAAAAAAATAGTGTTTAAATTTAGTACAACTTTTCCCTCATTGCACGTTACACATGTTATGATGGGAAGACAGTGTGTTAAATTGTTGTGTGTAAGACTGTGTGCACATGGACAGTTGTTCCCATAGCAAAGAAACTCCAAGATGAGATCCCATGTTAATCTCTTCTTTGTCTCCTAGACAGAAATGAGCTGTCTTTGAGACCTGAATGAGATTTAGGCATTTTCTGCATCTTCTCAAAGGTGTCTCAAATGTGGCTCATTACTGTTTAATCTCAGAGATAGTTTACATTTGTCTTGTGTGCCACTCGCATATGCAAAAATGAGCCATCTTTGAGACTTGAATGAGATTTTAGCTGTTTTCTCAATCTTCTTAAATCTGTCTCAAATATGGCTCATTACCTCTAAATCTCAGAAAGTAATATTTGTTTTCCCAAAGCAGTGTTTGTAAATTGTGAATTTGGGTTTCCTGATATGTTCTAATATAATATTTTTTGCTTAGTCATGTTTGTATAGTTAGTTGTGAAATACTATGAAATTTTAAAAATTAAATAAAATTAATTTCTTTATATTGAAGAATATATTCTGCTGAAAAGAAATGTCACTCTATATTGCACAATTCTGACTCATATACAGTATATTTATAAAAACATAATGGAAAGAATGGTTAAACACATGCTCCAACCCTGCAAATGTTTAAGTGTCCAGTGTGTTGGAGAAATGTGCAGGTCATCGCATCGCACTGGTCATACCAGTCCTCTGTGTCAAGTAAGACAAACCACTTTATCCATCATTCATCCAGACCTTTAGGTGGCGGTAGCGCACCACATACTTTGCCTGCCGCGGATATAAATGAAGAAGAAGACCAAGAAGACAAAGCGGGTGGTGAAGGTGGGTTATACGTTTTCGCATAGAATTGAAAATTAATTATTGTTGACAAGGAATCTAAATAAGTTAAAACCACAGAGTTTTGGTAAAAAACAAAAACAAAAAAAAAACTGTGGTATACTTAGCTGAAATTTACACAGCTTACGTTTGTTTTTAAATTGCAAAAGAATTTCAAATGCTACCTGTGGAAGCATGTGGATTAGCATATCTAGGTAACTAACATTTGTGAGGTTAAAAGTTGTTTTTTTTATGGTAAAAATCAGTCAGCTGGTTACATTATCACATTAGGCTTTTTCAAAAACGAATAAGTTAATGTATCTGCATGAACAGTTTTTGAAAACCAGTAGTTTTATTATAGAGTGTTCAGTGTTTAACAGTAGTTACCAGAACATGTAACTTAAGAGACATCAGTTAATTATATTCTATAAATTAAGACCAATATGTTTGTTTGTGGAAAGGTTATCTTGGTAATTATTTTACTTTTAATTTAACTGGGTTCTTTTCAGAAGCATGGCACCTCAGGAGACCAAGAATGCAGGAGAATGTTCTGGAATCTCTATCAGCACATCATCAGTCAGGTCAGCACCAGCCCATGAGCAAGCTCAAGCCCACCTCTCAACCTTTAGAAAGTTGGGAACAGAGTAGCTGAATGGTGTTTAGGTAAATAATTAGATACTAAGCAACTTTAGGAGTTGCAGACTTTGGACAAACATCTTGGACATCCACCACAAGAGAAGACTGATGTAGCCAGTGAGAGAGAACTTTTCTTGGTGTTGGCCCGTTCTTGTAGCCCTTACATACAGCAAGCAACAAATTTTACTTTAGAATTTTTCATCTCCTTTTTGACTGATTCTTTTCACTGGAAGGTTGGCACAATGCTGTGGCCTTTGTGTAACTCCTGTATAAATCATACTTTGAGTTGAGCAGCGTGACACTTAATATCTTTATCAGGTTTTATGACATTTTACATCATTTAGTGTCTTGATTTGCCAGATTTTGCTGCTGTCTGTTATATTGTGCGAATTGTCAATTTATTTCCCTGCATGCTGTCAACTAAGAATTTTTTATATGTCAATAAAACTTTAATATTTCTAATTTGTTTCATGCATCTCATTCATATCTGATTTTAATCCCATCATGATCTTATTGTATATATGGCTCATTTGCTTCTCCTTTAAATGCAATTCTGTTTCTCATGTACATCTCAGATTTCTCAAATGTTTCACAAAAGTATGTCTCGCTTTGTGTCTCAGTTAGGTCTCTTTGTTTCTCCTAAGTGGGGTTTAGAAGAAATAGAAAGAACAGAGTCAAACTTGTAATGAGACAGCTCAATTCAGTCTCATGAGACAAGGAAAAAGCTCATTCTGTGCAGCAATTTTTGCTCTGGGTTTGCATGTGTGTACATGTGTGTACAAATGGTTTGTGTGTAAGAGCCACAGAGCTGTAACATGAAGCTTGCTCAGCCTTCTTATTTCAAACCAAATGAACCACATTCCGTTACTTTAAAGCTCACAGAGCAGTGTCTGCCTTCTAGGCAGCTTCCTGAAACTAGAACCTTTCGGCATTAAAGGAAAAACACAACCTGACTTCATGATAACATGGCCACTTAAACCTTGAAAGGTATATGAAATATTACATGAAAAAGGTTTTATAGTGGTATCCGTCGTTCATGGGAAAAGATTTGACAAAACCTGGCATATTACTGCTTAAGCTGTAAGTGCTTATAACTTAACTTCTACTCAACATTTTAATTTCATTTATGGTGCAGGTTTAACTTCAGGTGAATACCTAAGTAACGCCAAAGTTTCATCGAATTCTGTCTCGCCAGTTTTGCGTGATGCTGTGACAAAATTTGGCTGGACTGACAAACAGACAGAAAATTTTCTGAGACTGGTTTCCGGGTCCTCCAATGTATGAAACGTAAAGATGTTATTAAAAGAGTGATTTCTAATCAATGTCCAGACTAAACCTTTCTTTAATTTATATAGATTTGCTTGTAGATTACTCAACAACAAAAAAAGTATATATCATTGTACCTCTACCATGGTATATACAGAAGTACCACAGTGTTTTTGACAGTACCATAGTACTTAGTAGTTGCTGATAAACCACACTATGGTGCATGGTTCTATCATAGTACATACTTTGGTACAACAGTACATGTTCTATAGTATGGCACAAAGTTCTATCATGTACAGTATAATGAACATTCCCATTATATTATAACATATCTAATATGGTGCAATATGTACGAACATACCATATTAGATATGTGCTAAGCTTTGGTAGCCACTATGGTACCCAATAAGTACCGTAGTGTTGTGGTACACGCCATAGTACCAACACGGTACTCACTAAAGTGCCACAGTAAATACCCTAGTACTCTGTAAAGTCCAATTTAGTTCAGAGGTACCATAGTAGTACTGTGGTATATTATGGTATGCACTATAATTTCACATATTAGACCATAGTATATAATATAGTAAAATTTCTTATTGGTGGTTGCTAATAAAACTTACATTTGGCGCATCTCACAGGAATAACACAAATACAGCAATGTAGCACAAGGATCACTAATCACAACCCAACTAGCTTGGCATAAACACGTTAAATGTGCTTCCCACTCGAGTGTAACTAGACTTTAAATTAATTGTTTAAACTGCTTAAAATTGAATTAAAGAGTTAATTCATATTGATTTAAGACAGTTTATATCTCAGGAGCATTATCTTTTGTCCTGCCTTAGAGTTTATATGAATGCCATATCACTCACTGATCGGCAAGTGCTTTATTTATTGAAACGATCCATAAAACCTTTAACATTTTTTTTCACAGAAAGAGAGGAATGGAAAAGGAGAACAAATGAGGCGAGGTCGACTTTTAAATCGTATTTATATCTGAAGTGCAGATCTTCAGTCTCTCAGTCTTTTAGGTCAAATATGTGTTAGGGATTGTGTAGGAAAAAAATGGTTTCAAGTAGAGGGAAACAGCCTCAGGGTTATGGTTGATATTTAGCAAGTGTAAAAGTTAGTACCCCCTCTTTTAATTCTATGTGTGTTTGTAAAAAAAATAACCATAATGGGTCTTAATATTAGGCAAATACAACCTCGGACATTGCAAAAACATTTAACTTTTTTTCAGTTTCATTATTTATTTAAACAAAAAAAAAAAGCAGCCAACATGGAAAAAAAAACAAGTGGTGATATTAAGTTCCCCCTTACTGCTTCCACAAGATAAAAAAAAAATTACGTTGAAGTCAGGTGCTGCTAATCAGCCCTTGATTAATTGACCGTCTGCAGGTGTGCAGACCTCTATAAAACCAGACGTTTCGGCAGTTCGGTGGTCTGGAGCATTCAGGTGTGTGTTAACACACTGCCAAGAGGGAAAGACGTAAGGAATTGTTTTAGAAAAGCAATGTGGAAAGTGTTATACAACCATTAAAATACATATTGAAGTTCAGCCTTCTACATCGAGAAAGCTTATTTACAAGTGAAAAGCATTCAAGACAGATCTTATCAGGAGTGGACATTCACCCCAAGGCCAGACTGTGCAATTCTCAGAGAAATACAGAAACAAGACATGAGAAACATCTCAGACTCGACAGGCCTTAGACCATGTTAAATTTTTAAGTCCATGACAGCACAATTAGAAGAAGACTGAAAAGGTGTAGTTTGTTAGGAGGGGTTGCCAGGAAAAAGCTTTTTTTGGGTAAAATAAACATGGAAGTACAACTGAGGTTCGCATAAGTGCTTCTCAACAAAGTACAAGGCCCCTGGAACAATGTCCTATGGACAGATATGTATAGCAAATGTGAGGCCAACTCTTGGACAACTAAAGCTTGGTTGAAAAACAGAAGTATACCCGCTACGATCGGAAGATTATTATGTTCTTACACAGTAACAAATAGAATATATATGTTAAGAAGCGTGTCTGTGATGTGTGTAATTATTTCCTGGATTAGGATGGTTGTGCTAACTATTGCATATGTAATGCTTAGTACAGTTTCATTACCCTTCCTCAATCATACAATACCCTTTAATCAAGTCAGCTAGTAACCTGTGCTTCTGGTTTCAATCACACAATAGTTTAGTTTGTAAGGTTCCTAGAAACCCCTGGGCAAGGTGCCATGTTCGAAAACGTTTGTTTTATTTGAATATTTTGTCCTACAGACATTCTTAAATGAAGAAACCGATTTGGTTGCTTGATTGTCAGCTGGGGTTGTATTTAGAGAGATGTATTTAAATGGATTTTGCTTGATTATGTGGTCAGTTCAATTACTTGAAATGTTTGTTTAGCTTTTGATTTAGAATGGATTCAAATCAATGTAAAGCCGTAACTCGACGTTTGATTACTGATCGGAAGGTCCCTGGTTCAAACCCCAGTATCACCAGGTTGTCACCGTTGGACCTTGAGCAAGGCCGTTAACACACAACTGCTCATGTAATAATAACAAAAATGTAAGTTGCTATGGAAGGTGTCTGTTAAATGATTCCCACTTTTTAAATTATTAATGTTAAAGAGTCTAAAATTGAAGAATTCTTTAAAAAATTAACCACAGTTTTAGCAGAAAAAAACTCATCCATCTTCTACAAATACTCATGTTTGTCCTTCTCATGGCAAGATGTAATATTTAAACAATCAGCCACACATTTATTAAATACTTTTAATAGTTTTTAAAACATAAAAGAAATGCATGAAATAAATCAGACTGCACAGACTGTTAGTGCTACTAAATTTAATTGAAATTGAAACTTGCAAGTCCCAAAAAATCTAATTAAATCAAAAGCTTATCCTTGATACCCCTAGGCAAGGTGTAATATTTGATTATTATTTATGTTTTTCATATGGCATGGATTTGCAAACTGACCAATATGCCGGGTATCTTGACGCCTTTTGTTAACGCCTCGAGTTTGCTACGGAAAAAGTTGCGTCATTACTTTTGACCTATTTAGGCAAAATAAATGAATGTTCTGGTATAGTTTTTTTTGCCATGTCTAAGTTTTAAAATATAAGCTCCACAATTTGAGATCTTTATATCGCCTGATGAAATTTAAAAAATTTATAATAATTATAATATCCAGCTTTAACCTTGTTTTTCACTTTAAAGCACATTAGATAGACATCATACCTTTTAAGCAAGTAGGTGTATGTCTAAAAGAACTAAAAGAAAAAAACAGGAAAGATTTTCTGTGCATGCTGTATGTTTCAAATATAAAAAAGGCCTGTGTAAGACAACTGCTGCAACAAAAATATACAATCAGGACAGTATATTCTAATTAGCAAATGAACAAAATTGATGACGTTGGCACATTGACCCATATATTTATACCATATAAATAATAAAACACAAGTCTGAAATTCTACACACTATTTAGTCAGAGTGGTGAGATTATTTTCAGACAGTATAAAGCAAATCTGACGTGCTCAGTCAGGATTTTTTTTTAAGGCTGATGATTGAGATAAATTTCATCACTAGGATTCAAGGCTGTTGCCAGATTTAAATAACGGCTAATATAAAACGGGCTCGTAAAAGAGGATAACGTGGTACAGGACAGCTGCTAAACTGGAGTGTGGAGCAGGAGATCGGCATGAAAGATGATTATGGCAAGATGTGATATTTGATCGCACATTAATTAATTAATTAATTTATTACTTTAAAACTTGTAAGAAATAGAGCTGCTTAAAATAAATCTGACTACAAACATTAGTGCTACTAAATTGAATCAAAATCAAAACTTATAAAACTAATAAAATCTACAGTCTACCCATGATTCACAGCTCAATTGTGTCTACCTACTGGACAATTTCCTCAATACCTCTAGGCGAGGTGCAATATTTCATTATTAATTAAATATGAATTTCATTATTAATTAATGCATTATTCATTTCGATCCTAATTTTAAAAAATTATCCATTTCACGTTGGTAATAGGAGCTGAGTGCTTTACATTGTGCTGTATTACACCACCCTGATTCTGATTATTTCCTTATAACAACACACCCTGGTATTTTATTTCTGTACTTGTTGTTTGAAAAGGTGTGTTAAAAAGTGTAATCTTATCCTTCAGTGCAAGCAGAGCTCCAGACAATATAAACCTTTAGGAGCCTTTGGCTGCTTAAACCAAAAAATTTCTTGGTGGGAAGTCTTGGTGAGGGTGAGTGGAGAGCGCGGATGGAGCAGCTATTTAACCTTCTGCATGATCGACACATTGAAGTTGAGGTAGGCAGAGGCTGAAGGTCGTAGATAGGTGCCAACTGGGTGGTCTTTTTATAAATGGATGATGGCTTTTGTTCTGACTCATACTTTCCATTAGGTTTCAACACTGAGCACGAAACATACGTATAGGAAAAGGCGTTGGCTGTAGGTCTGTCATCACAGCTTGGTTTCGATCACCTAGTAGCTCCCTTGTGAGGTGGACTTCCCAAGGTATTCAGCCATCATAAGTAAGATTCCAACCTGTATGGAGTGAAACCAGTCACTTCAGAACATCATGAACTGTGAGTATTAAAGGGAACAAGCTAAATTACCCATCAGTCCCTTTTTCTTGCTGAAGCACAAAATAACATTTAATTACATAATCTAGCAATCTTTTTGTGGGCCCAGTCACCACTGGCGGCTGTGCGGAAAGAACCAGACAGTCCAAAAAAGAAATTTGGCTCATCGATGACCATTTCAGCCGCCGTCTGGAGCATGGGAAGGAAACTATTCTTTTGGTTATTTTTGCTGTATTGTTACTGACGTATTTTACAGGAGTGCCAAGTGTGGGAATTTAAAGTGGCGAAGACTTGGGGATACAATGCCAAATGAGGTCAAAGCCTATTTCGTAGTAAAACAAATAGATAATACAAACTTTAATCAGTTTTGCATTGTTAAGTAAACATACACCACCACTACTACTACTACTACTAATAATAATAATAAACATAAACCAGTTACTGTGCACAGCATCACACAATAAATATGTGGTGAACTGAACTACTGTAAATACCCCTGATAAAATCGGCAGCATGATCTGCTGATATCATTTCCTTTGCTGTTCTGTAAATGCAAGCTTCTGCCATGTAACATGAATCTTTGTGGTTATCTAAGTCTGCGTGTGCGTGTGTGTGTGTGTGTGTGTGTGTGTGTGTGTTTGCATGGAAAGGTACTGTTACCATGGTTTCCTGGCTTGTAACGTAAATCATTCAGAGAACATTTTAGTTCTGTTCGTATATACGTGTGTGTGTGTGTGTGTGTGTGTGTGTGTGTGTGTGTGTGAGAGAGAGAGAGACAACAGTTTTATATTTTAGAGGTGAACGAATTTACATGCAGGTACTGAAATATGTGCCAGATGTTTGATAGGTTCTCATGAGGTCCCCATTTAAAAAAAAAAAAAAAAATTCGAAATGGTTTGAAACAAATATTGCAAGTGAAATGTAAACATTTTTTTTAATTAAAAATAAGACTGAAGATTTCGTTTTGGCTGCTGAAGTTATGATGAGGTTTTAATCAGCTGCATTAATGTCAGTGGAAGGTCTTTACAGAGACACTGTGTGGATGTGTGTGTTTGAGTGTATAATTCACTGTGTGTGTGCACGTTCTTGTCTTGCCAAAGCAGACAAATTGGTGGCCTAATAAATGACTGCAACAGGAAATGATAGATTGTGGTTTCACTCCCATGATGAAATGGGAGTGCGTCGCATTTTTTGTTCTTTGTATATGGACTGATGATATGTCCTGATATTAAGGCTTTTTTTTGCATAAAGATGTATAGTATCAGGCAGATAATGAGTTTTATTTAAATAAAATAGTGCAATGGTAATTAAATAAAGCTGATGATTATTCAGTAACACCAATATAGTGAATAGATGTCATGATTAAGGCTTCTACGGAATGACAAGGCACCGCCCGATAGGATATTATCATGATTAGTCATCATTATAAAATATGTGCAACGTTGGATTAAAGAAATGCATGACAAATCGCATGCATGGGCTGGGTAGTACAGGGTGTGGCAAACCACCATACCACCTAGAGCCTTAGCCGTCTGAGCCACCGCTCCCACATCTTACAATTTAATGTGTTCTTATTAAAATAGTTCCTCTTGAAGGTAGCTCAAGCACACAAATATGGTTTTATCCAAACATGCCATTATTATAGACAGCTGGAAAATGCGCTGCGATTATGGCAAGCCATTAGGATCAAAGTTGGTCATATGGTTACTTTCCTTTGAAAAAAAAAAAAAAAAGCCTTTTTAAAAATTTAAATTTTAATATTGACAGCCCTAATTATTATACCTCTAAATATTTCTAGTTTTCAGATTTTTTCTTATGTAGATGGTGGCGATGGTTTTTGTTTATTTTCCTAACACGCATTTCAACACATATTGTACTGTGTATGGTTGTGTACATGAGAAATAACATTTTAATAAGAATTTTATATATATAATTTTTTATATAAATATAAATCTTGCTTTACAGCAGTTTTGATCTTAGTGTAATTAAGTGTATTTGTATGTTAGTATGGATTGACCAGACGTGTTCATGTTTCCGCATGTCATAGTGTGTATGTGATTTAATAAAATTAAAATTTTATTATAGAAGAACAGCGATTATTTTACCGCCTCAAATGTATAAATGAAAAAATAATAATAATTAAAAATGTCTACAATTTATTGCTTTCTTAAAGGTTGCAGAATAACTGCTTAACATTACTGTATGTTGTTGATACTCACATAAAAAGTCATTTCTATGATAATTATTGATAAATGACCTGTGATGAATTTCACTCTCCCGTGCTTGTTCCTAACACTTGCTTTCACACCATTCATTTGAATTGTGTCTTTTAAACATACAGTATACAATAGTACCAAAATATGGTAAGCGCTTCAGCAAACGCTTTTTGACTGAAAGCTCCCTTATAAGAATAAAAACCTGAAATCCTCCTTTGCCTTATGTTTTATAATGGTATCAGAAAAGGAGTGCGGCATTGTGAAATTGTTAAATAGCTGGAATAAGAGCAGGAATTCTTCACCGGTTACAAAAAAACAGGATGAATATTTCTGAAAAGTAATTTGTTCTGTATTCTCACTCCGTTTCTAAAGGAGGAGAGGAAAGAGCGGTGGCCAGACAGGAAGAAAGAGTGGGGTGGAGGAAGTGAGGGAGAGGGTGATAAAGAGAGAGAGTGACTGGAGGAGAGATGGAGTCGCTATCAGGCGAGTCAGCCACCGTGGATGAACTGGTGGAAGCCTGCATCAGTGCATTCGGTGAGTCCGTCAAGTGTCATGTGTCAAATTTCTAGTATTATATAATCTGCTTATTTTTGCTTATTCTAAAATTTGTGTTTCTCCAGATGATTCGGGGAAACTAAAAGACTTGCCGTTGGTGCGGATGTTTCTGATGATGCACCCCTGGTACCTGCCGTCAACAGACCTGGCCAAGAAGCTCCTGCTCAAGTATCCCTTATTAAAATGCACTCAGTTATATTTTGGGAATTTGGACCAAACATGTTGTGTAGACCAAATTAAGCTTCCTAATTACCATTAGTACGTCTTTAAATTACATTTAAAAAAGCTGACGAGATGAAATTCTGTAGTTTTTACTATCATGTTCAAGTATAAACCACATCAACAAATGCAACATGCGACAGCAAATTAGAAAACACAACAACTGCAGCAACAAAATCCCCACAACAAATATCATGTGCTAGTTGCCTTAGTTTGTGCCGAAGCTTATGGTAAAATCCTAACTTCCAGCAGGAAGCCTAAAGTTGGATGACTGTTGCAAAATTTGATTGACTGATAAAACGACGTTGAGATAACGTTGAATGAATGACCCGAACACAACATTGCTAATTTAACCTCAAAACAACTGGAGTATGAATTCTGAAGTCCATTCGCACAACCTCAGGCCCCATCCATGCGCCCTTAAGTTTCCAACAGGGGTTAGAGAATGGGACGGATACAACAGCTTCCCACACACAGCGTGTGTATCTCACTTGGTCTGTTTCATTTTCACTTACTCAGACATAACATGTATAAGGCTGTAGGAGGCCTGGAGCCTATTTCAGGACACTACCGTCACACTTCAAATTAGCATGGTTAGCGGTTAGCACTGTCGCCTTGCACCTCCAGGGTGCAGGTTCGATTCCCGGCCAGGGTCGTTTCCCGTCTCTGTGTGCATGGAGTTTGCATGTTCTCCCCTTGCTTGGTGGGTTTCCCCCGGGTACTTCGGGTTTCCTTCTACAGTCCAAAGACCTGCAGATTAGGCTAATTGGCGTTTCCAAATTGCCCGTTGTGTACGAATAAACGTGTGAGTGTGTGCAAGTGTGTGTGCCCTACGATGAATTGCCACCCTGTCTAGGGTGTATCCTGCCTCGTGCGGGATAGGCTCTAGGTCCCCGCGACCCTGAATACAGGATAAAGCAGTATAGACGATGACGATGATACTGTTACGCCATGGGTCCCAAGAATGTTATCAAGGACAGTAACAAGAATAATAGGGAGCTACTTCTATTTTTAAAGCAGCCAGTTTCAATAGAATTCATAAAATAAGTTTAAGTGTCTTTAATTAAGGTTAAGTGGTTTATTGTCTGTTTATTTAATATTGTACTTAACTATCATGTCTTTAATAAATTGTTTAGATTTTTTTTTCATATGCAAAAATTTGGTCATGGTGTTAATTGGTAATATTTTTTGGGTGTCTGGAATGGATTATCTGGATGTCCTGCGGAAAAATGCATTTCACAATACGAAATTTTGCCTTAAGAACTCTATAATTGAATTTTTTCTATTTATTAGCGTGATCGCGACAGTCAAAACTTGGCCAGGTTACATCAAATAAGAAATAAATGGCCCAAAACAGGATATACAGTACATAGATAAATCAAGGATTACCAGAAAGCAGAAGATGAACTCAAGTTGGGTAACCAAACCCATTACTAAAAAAAACTAAAACAACCTGAAGCATTTTGGTAACTAAACCAAAAAACCAGAGGTAGAAACAGCTGTCAAAGGCACATAGAGAATTTAATATAAAACACAACTCAAAGCCTGCTGAGTGGGGAAATAAGTGACGCCTAAAACTGTCACTAGATTCTCTTTCTATAGAGACTGTGGTAGGAAACTGTGAAACCACCAGGTTCGTAAATAACCCTTTATGGCTTTGTACTTGCATTGACCCCTCAGCATGTTTCTGTATTATCTCCATCAGTTACGTTTATAACATGCAGTCACGTATATTAATACTATATGAACTTTCCATCCACTTTATTCAGAACATGATGTTATCTAGAATTGGTCGTATGTGTGAAAAGCCACATGAATAGTGAAGGACGGGTGTTCCTAATAAAGTGGGTATAATCATACATTATTACTGGATACACACTGGGTTGGATCCATTTACATACATTCAGAACTAGTGGAAATTTAGTATAGCCAGTTCACACGTGAACATGTTTTAGAAGACAGATGAGGGATAGAAAATAAGGACTGACACAAAAATGATAAAAAACGCAATGTACTAAAACTCATGGCTGGTAATTTTTCATACCCATTAAGGACCTCATCCAAGATATTGTCAGCTTTGCAAGTTTAAATAAAAAATTGTTGATTTCTAAATGGGATGGGAAATGGAAATTCATTTCCAGTATTTTAAGGAGCGTTAATAAACTTAACGAAACGTCAGGTCTCAGGAGGAAAGCTGCACCGCCGAACTCAGAAGTCGAATCTGCCACCTAGTCAAGTAAGTGCACTAGTTATTCAAAAGTCTGATGCATAAGTATTCACCCCCAGTGGAACCAACATCGACTGTGATGTTACATATGTTACCTTTTCAACTGGATTGACAGCCAATTTACATCAATTGGGTGTGCAAATCACTAATTGTATTGCTTTTGCTTTCCGGTCCCTGTAGGTTCTGGATCTCGGAGTTTCCTGTCGAGTTCAATCTTAATCCGGCTTTGGCTGAACAGATTCGAAATCTGAGGGATCAGCTTACCACGGAAGGCAATGAGCAGGAGAGTCAGCTTATCGACATTGAGAGTGTGTAAGTGTGCACCCAGCCATACATACACACGTTAAAATCAATGGATACCACGTATGAGTTAAAGAATATGTTTTTTAAATGTGAAAAAAATTCCCTCCTTTTTCAGCCCATCATATAAGTGGAAGCGTCAGGTGACCCAGCGCGTGCCGTCCATGTCGAAAAAGAGGAAGATGTCCCTTCTTTTCGAGCATTTGGATGCATCTGAACTCGCAGAACATCTCACGTATATGGAGTATAAATCCTTTTGTAAGATCCTGGTGGGTGCTTTATGCTTTCCTAATAGTTATATCAAGTGGTGGCCAAAATTATTGAGACAAAGGTGAAATTCAATTATAATTTATTTTATGCAATACATAAGCCAGTATTTAGTATGCATTAAGTTCTTTATTCTTCGAAACCTACCAGGTCCGGCTGGGCATAGAGTCGAAAAGACGTCTGCAGTACTCTTGAGTCACTTGCTCGATCCATGCCTGCTTTAAGATCATGTAGAGAAGACGGTTTCTTGACTGCTATTCCCTTCTTCAATATCGTCCAACAGTTTTCCATTGGGTTTAGATCTGGAGATGACCCAGGCCATGGCTCCAGAACCAATTCTTTTCAATTAATTAGCACAACTCTTCAACCAAAGCCAGCTAGAACTAATACGTGATATCACCTTGTAGTTTGTTTGGCGTATGTTGTCTTAATACTTTTGGCCACCTTTTGAACTTGAAACCTTGCTGAAGCTTTCTTTTGCATGCATGCCTGAAAAGTCCCCAGGCTGGTGCGTCCCAGTTCTGTTATACTGTCATATGATGGTACGGCGTGTCGCGTGTTCAGTTCCAGGACTATCACAGCTTCGTGAGACACGGCTGCACGGTGGATAACCCCATCCTGGAGCGCTTCATCATGCTCTTCAACAGCGTCTCCCAGTGGATCCAGCTCATGGTGCTCAGCAAGCCCACGGCCCAGCAGCGCGCCACCGTCATAACGCACTTCGTACGCGTCGCACAGGTCAGTGCCCCAGTCCCATGAGCCAATAGTGGCTGGTGTCAAGCACCATATTGATCTTTTTAAGAGATAAGTGAAGATATGTTCACATTCTCTCACACGACAAACATCACCGTCAGTCTTCTCAAGCACGATTACGATGAGACTCTACTCTCTGAAGTCATCATTTATTAACGTTCCACACTCTGTCACGCACAGCCAGAGTGGTGTTGAGAAGTTCACGTCTCGCAGCCGGGTGCAGGTCTGGCACCTGCGTCCAAATTGGACGCCGAACTGATGACTTGCTGTACGACGCTTTCTTTATACAGAGCGTCTCGTGTGTGTGTGTGTGCGTCTGGAATCTTGATTCATGACATGAAACGTTCTCACTTTGCTTCATTGTTCAGACGTTTCCTTTTTTTTTTTTTTTTTCTGGTTTCGATATCCCGGAGTAGTCTCTCTCTAGGAAGCGCTTACCCCCTACCCGTTTTCTTCCTGATCCCTCGTCGGTCCTCACAGTATCCCTGCTCCAGATCTCTCTCTTTGATAACGCAGAGAGGTTTTTATGAGTCAGCTGCGTTCATTAACATTAAGAGGCTCGGTCGTAAACCTGTCTGATGCAGTTAGCCACTTTACTTTTTTGCTAAGTGCTCTGGACCCCAAAAAAAAGGAAAGAAAAAAAGAATTTACTGAAGATAATAATTAGCTGCAGTAAAAAAAAAAAAAAAAAAAAGCTGTGTGTGTGTGTTGAGGCAGCTGGAGCTGGATTGATTTTATTTTTTTTTGTGAGTGTGTATCTGTGTGTGGGTTGAAGGGCAGAGGATGTCTCCCATAGAGCCTCATTCACAAAGACTTACTGTGGCGTACACATCCCATCCATCCTCTGAACAATGGAGCAATGTAGCCATATTGGAAATGAATATTACTAGTGTGTGTGAGAGAGAGAGAGAGACGAAGAAAGACGGATAGATCTTTCCTTAAGTCATCATTTCTACCCAATTTTTCTTTCTTGCGCATCTCGTCCTCGAGGTGTCTCGCGCGTCCTGTCGTCATGCCCGCCAGGGCTAATTTCGTAACACTCCCACCCCCCCACCCTCTCTCTCTCTCTCTCTCTCTCTCTCTCTCTCTCTCCACAGCCTTAACGTTCCCTTAATCCGGTTTATATCATTTGCTCTATTTCCTCCTGCTTTTCTTTTCCTGAACCTTTAAATATAAACTACCTCATTTCCCTTCACTAAACCTCTAACCTCGTCTGTTCCATCTGACACTAGGATATAAATCAAGAGTTTTTCTCCATTTTTATCTCACGCAATCCTGTTCGGGATAAATCAATCAAGTTCTTGTCACGGTGTTTTTATGTACAACTGTTTCTCTTTCTTTTCGTGTAGAAACTATCGCAGCTGCAGAACTTTAACACCCTCATGGCGGTGGTTGGAGGCCTCAGTAACAGCTCCATCTCCAGGCTCAAAGACACACAGGCCCAGATCGGGAACGACACCAACAAGGTGCTACACACATCCCTGTAATACACATAATAACTCATAACATACACAGTTTCCAGTTACCGCGCTTCTGCTATTAAACCAGAAAAGCAGTATCGATGAAGCACAGCTGGATAATTCTTAATTTACGTTTGCATTTATATTTAGGCATTTGGCAGACACTCTTATCCAACTTATCTAATCTCAAGAAATATTTTATACTTGTCAGATTCAGTGTAGAACTTTTAGACCTCCGCTTCTCTGCCAAATGGAACTTTTTATTATTGTATTGATATAAAGGACTTTAACGTTAGATGTCCACGTTTTCATGCCTTCTTTGCGTCCTTATATTCTGTTCGTAAGGTTGTGCTTACTTCTCTGCTTTGCTTGTTTTTTTTAAATCCTTCCTTCTTTTCTTCATAACTTTCCTCATTCTCCTACTGCCTGTCTTCCATTTCCCTCCTTTCTTCCTTCCATCATTTCAAATTTATTGATCCCAATGTCCTCCAACTTTTCCTTCCTTCCTTCCTTCGTTGTTCTATTCTTTCTTATTCCTTATTCTCATTTCTTAATTTTCTCAATTGTCCCTTCTTTCCTTTCTTGTCCCTTTTGATTTTTTGATTTTTTCATTCCTTCCATCCCTCCATCTCTAATTTTTCCAATTCCTCCACATCTCCTTCCCCTTTCCTCATTTTCCCCACTGCCTGTCTTCCATCATTCTTCCTTCCTTCTTTATTTCCTTTGTTTTTCCATCCTTTCTCATTCACTTCTCCCATGCTTTCCTAATTTCCTCAATCTCTCAACCATGCTTTCTTTCCTCATTTCTTTTTCGATAATTTCCTCATTTTTCTTTCCTTCTTCTTTTCCTCCCCTAATTTTCAAATTCTTTTCACTACCTGCCTTCCATTGTCCTTGCTTCTTTTCTTCCCTCCTTAAATCCTTTGTTTTTCCATTTTTTCCCCTCATTTCATCTTCCCATCCACACCTACAGTAATTTCTACCGTCCCTGCCTGATTCCCTTCTTTTGTTTTCCTGCCACTTCTGTCTCTTCTCCCTTATTTTTTTATGCAGATCTTTTTCCAACCATTTCCAAATCTGGTCTTTCTCCATTATATGTCCTTCCTTCCCTGTCTTCCTTTCTGTTTTTAGTTGTTTATGGATTTTAAACAGATCATATTTTCATAATTTGTGTCTGCTATTGCTACATTTCTCTCTTCCTTACTTTGTCCCCTGATGCTGCAGATCTTCAACAGTCTGCTCGATCTGGTCACATCGTCTGGGAACTACAGTCAGTACCGGCGGCGCTTCTCGGAGTGTTCAGGTTTCCGCTTCCCGATCCTGGGCGTTCATCTAAAGGATCTGATCGCTGTACATGTGGCTCTGCCTGACTGGGCTGATGATGAGAAAACGCGTGTCAATCTGACCAAGACCCAACAGCTTTACTCCATACTGCATGAGCTGGCACTGGTCCAGACCATGCCGCCCAACATAGACGCCAACACTGACCTGCTTAACCTTCTCACGGTGAGACTGTTTTCAAAGCTGGCCAACAACCTAAGGATGTAATTAGGTTGGGTTTGTATCCTCCTGGGAGTCAAACTATTGTAGTAGCACTTGATATCACCATAAGAACGTAAGCCTACGTAAGCAACAGCGCTACTGTTTCACGGTTCTCTGCTTGTTTGTTGCGTAGGCCTGTTTACTGTAGCAACTATAGTTCAGTATGTTGCAATTCAGGATCATGTGTATGTTTGTATCTGTGTTTTAGTTTTGGTCGCCGTTACAGAAGGTTGCGACAGATGCTTTAGAAATACTTGTTTGTGTGGTTGTTTAAATGTTTTGTCTGGTGCATGTTTTAGAAACCAAACAGCTAGTCCTGTTTGTTCCCCCCCATGTGGCACCAATATATGTTTAGCAAAGGAAAATTAGTGTGTGCATATAATTATGGACTTACACTTTGTGTTTCTTATTCATAGAAAATTTTAAAATGGCTGTGTTTACATGAGCCATCTGAGAATTTTGTAATAAGAATGCAAAGAAATCTTTTTGGTTGATTATTGGACTGGTTTGGCCAAAAATCCGTAAAATGTACAATTTTATTTGCGCTACCCCGTGTTTTTGGTTTTGATTTAGCTTTTTTACTTTCCTAGAGATGAAAATCCAATAAAACACTGTGGCGTAGTGGTCAGCACCATAGCCTCCAAGGTCTAGGGTTGAAGGATTCGATTTCCGCCTTGGATCTGCATGTTCTCCCTGTGCTTGGTGGGTTTCCTCCAGGTACCCCGGTTTCCTCCCACAGTCCAATAACAGGCAGATTAGGCTAATTGCCGTTTCTACATTTCTCGTAGTGTGTGTTTGTGTGTGGTTGAGCCCTGCTATAGATTACCACCTTGTCCAGGGTGTTACCCGCCTTGTGTCCAAAGTTTCCTGGGATATTCTTCAGGCCTCCTGCGACAGTGTTTAATACTGTGGTTACGACTTGTTTATTTGGATGCCAGATGCTTAATCTAAACTGTCTAAACCATACAAAAAAATATTTATTAGGTGAACTTTTCAACAAGACGCGTTTTTACATTAAGATCCTGACATTGTTTCCGAGAACACTAGACCCCAAAGCCTGGTTCATTTTGATCAGTGAGAACACAAGCGTTCCACGATCAGGTTCCGCAACATCGCTCGAGTCAACTGGAAAAGCTGGTCTCAAGAACGATACAGTGACCTCGGGCACTAATCGAATAAGATATGGAAGCCAATTGTACATGAACAAAGAAGTAGACATGACATCACCAGTGCCGTCTGATGATGTCATGTCTATGGGCATTCTGGCACCTGCTGTATTGGATTGATAAATACCCAAGTGTACCCGAGTTCAGAAAAAAAATATATAATGTGGATGCTGGCCAGTGGGGTAGTAGGGAGGGTGAAGGAATCATTCCTGGCCATGGTACAAATCAATTGTGCCTTGTGTGAAAGTGCCCGGAGATATTTGTGTATCATTTTTGAAAGGAGACTGCAGCGTCAGGTCTTAGTCAGAGTCTGTGGTAAAGTTTTACAACAGCACAAAATCTTCTACAGGGTGGGTAAAAAGTTGCTAGGCATTAAAAAATTTGTAATAAAGTCCATATTTCTAATGCAAATCTATTGAAACAAATTGTACGTGTACTTTATTACATAGGAAAATGAAAGGAAATCTGTACATTTCGATGTAGGCACTGGTGGCGTCTACCAGTTTTCTCAATTGTCCATTGATGGAATGCTTCTGAAGGAGGTTGTTTGGGATATTCCTGAGAACCTCCTAAATCCGTGCCTCAGTCCCCCGGTATGGAGGCATGGATTTGTCCTGTGCACATCCTCCTTTGCGTTGCCAGTCAACGTCCTGGAAAATGCTGGTCTAACCATGCATGCAAAGCAACATGGGTTGGTGCTCCAGTGATGCTGCAAATTCTATTTTAATGCGAATTCGCTAGTTAATTTCCACCCAGCCAGTAAATGGAGGTCTATCTAATCTTTGGCAACATAATGAGCTGCTCGTATTGTCTTGTGACCTTCAAAACAGAGAAACGAGGCCTGGTAAGGAAACTTATAAGCAAATTTTCTCAGATGCTCCACAACAACACATTAAACTATGCGGGGAAACTTTCTTAACCTAAGTTAAGTCGCCACAGGCGTTTTATTTTTGCAGGCCAATGCATGATCTCATGCTGCCCTTAGAACCATTCGTATATTACAGAAACTCAGCTGGGCGTTACTTCCAGACCCTCTGTACATTCCGACCTTGCTTCGACATATTTAAGCATTAAAGGAGTACCTTCATGGGGAGGGGTTTGCTTCTAGCGCACTGAGAACTTTCTACCTTGATGGTATCCAAGCACTTGTTCTTGAACAATTGATGGCAGGCTACTTTTAAATAAAAAAAAGCACAAAAAAAGGGGATTTAAAAGCATTTGCTGTAACTTTTCAAGGACAAATTGTACCAAAAAAAAAGCTAAAGGTTACATAGAAACTATTATAGTTAAACTTTAATTATAATCAGTATATATCGAATTGTCTTTTTACTTGAGTTTTATTTTAAAATCTGAAGGAAGCTTATCAATGCAATATAAACCAAGGAAAGGATCAATGTTGTGGTTAGGTGGGAGTTATATACTCAATTTAAGCCGTTTTATTTATTGACTGTTGTTCCCTTTTAAGGAAAATTTTATTTTTAGTATAAATTTATCATTCTTTTTGCATTGTAGGTGTTTATTGATCACACTACCGCCAGCTCTGGGGTCAGGAACAGATTCTGATATCTCTGCTAGTAATTTATTTGCTTTTATTGTTGAGACACAGTATCATAGCAAGAAACTTTTACTCCGTAACGTTTACATGAGTAACTTAAAAAATAAGAAAGAAAAAAAAAAAGTACTTCTGTAAGTAGTTTTACTGCACCTTACTTTTTACTGTTACTTTAATAGATTAGTAAAGTGGAAACACTACTCTTACTCCGCTACATTCGGCTACACTCGACTCGTTACTTCTCTAATCATTTATTCTACACATGCAGCCGGTGGATCTACCACATGACTGTTTCATAGCAACAATGATCACATGACGCCGTTTGACCAATCAGCCGCAGTAACAATAACCACAGGTAGTCACATGACCACACTCAAACTGGCGGCATAGCGGGAAAAAGATCTTCAGCCGTGGTAGACAGGGAATGAAAACATAAAAGCATATAAAAACTCGACTTTTAATCTGGGGAAGCGTCGCGGTTAGTTTAGCTTATTTATTTAATGTTGCAGTATTAGCATATATAATTATTAGAGTTATATATGATATTTAATATAATTGTATATACTGGAATCTACTGTATATAATATATTAACAATAAAAATATTAGATTTTATTATATTATTATAATATATAATTATTATAATTACTAAAAAAAATAAATCAGACATTAGGATTGAAACAGTTGCTCAGTACTTGAGTGTCTTTTCACTGCATACTTGTTTACTCCTACTTGAGTAATATTATTTTGAAGTACAGCTACTCTCACTTGAGTACATTTTTTTAGCTACTCTACCCACCTCTGCATATTTCCTGGACATGTTATTGTGCCTTTTTCTCTTTATTGAGCAATCTGCATTCCTCAAGGGAGGGAATCTGCTGTAGATACGCAAGCTGTACATAGCTGTAGAGCAGGTCAGGGAACGAATCAGTCCTCCCTCTTGTGTTGAATGTTTTCAGATGTTAACTTACACTTACGCACCCCCCCCCCCCACACACACACACACACACACAAACACTCGCTCTCTCTGAGACTTTACAGCAGCATGTTCAGGAATTCTCCCAGGAAGGACATTGTGTATACTGGGGCATTTCTACTGAGACCATAACAAAGTCTTACAAACTTGAACAGTCTAAACACACACACTCACAAACTCGCACAATCTAGCACGGAGGTAATGCCCGTGATTTATGAAACCTGTCTAGACGTGCATTCGTTTTACACCCATTAACCTTTATTCGGCGGCATACACATTCTTCAGACTCACTTTAGTATAAAATAATGATTCTCAAGACACCTACCCGGTCCTCCTTGTCTGGCCAATCAGTGTGATCTATTCTATCCGAACCGGACATTGAGACACCGTCATGATTATTATAATGAATAGAAATACATAACAGTTGAATAATAATACCGATCAGAAGTAGCCACTATGGTATGTGACATATACAGTAGATAGACAACCAGAATGCTTATTACCGCCTAAATAAACCAGTCGCATTCCAAAATAATTTGTGAAGTGACCGCCAGGTGGCGCAAAGTGACATTTTCCGTCGTCTCGGTTTTTAAATATAATTAGAGCTAAAGTCATAACAATATGTTGTATCGAAGAAATACTACAACGATGATAATTTCCACATCCAAGTACTGTGTCGAACAAATATCCGAAAATATAAATATAAAAAATGAGTTAGAAAACATGGTTTTATTATGTTTAGACAGACCCTGTAACTGTTTAGTGTTTTTATTAAAGAAAACAGCACAAACAACAGCACCAGGGCTTGTAAAATTATTTTTTTCGACAATAATTACAGTTGTTAGAGTTAAAGACGTCAAGTTTCAAATATAAAAATAACTAAAACAAACAGAGCAAACTTCCAGAATAGATAATAAAAAAATAAATCAATAAAAAAATACAACTATGTAAAATTAAAGTTTGAGAACCGACAAAATAAAATAAAACAGAGCAAAAACTATTTGTGAGCATAGAAATTCGTTTACTCGGCCCTTGACCCGCTTGCTGTCATCGCTTTCGATTTCCCTGCTCTCTACATCCTCACGAGCAGTACACCTGGTCGGTGTAAGAAAGTCTGGGGTTGGGGTGTGTGCACAGTTTAACCGTGTACTAAGAGCTTGTGTTAGAGCGTGTGCCTCTTTGCAGACTCGCAACCCACTCCGAAGGGCATCCATCTCTGCCTTGCAGACACGCAGCTGCTGTTTCAGCGCCAAAATTTCTGCGTCACGCTTTTCCAGTCATTTTTCTCAGTTTTACATTTGCAATTATATACTTATATAATTATAAACTTTAAAGTAAGTTACCGCTTTTTTATGCAGCAAGCGCTTCTTTTTGGCAGCATTAGGAGCTTTTGCTTTCCTCTCTGTTAACGGTTGAGGGCGAGCGGCTCTGTTTTCCAAAGATTCCTGTCAACATTGTGCAATGATTAAAACATCGTAGGTAAAACTATAAAGAACGATAGAATATTGTTTAATCGATCAGCAACAAAGTTATTAGTTGTTGTTACCTTCTTTGTGCTCCTCAGTCTGCTGTAAAACGATGAGGTGTTCATTTTTATCCGGCGAAGCAGTCACCTTGCATATGAAGTTCGTCCTAGATTAAGTTACTGTAGAAGGCGCATGCCATTTATATAACAAGGCGGTGGATTGTGGGTGGAGTTGCAATGTGTAAAACAAAAGCGCGAAAACTTATACAAATATATATGCAGTATAATCGGGGCGTTCAATTCGTTATTCGCTCGCACTCCGTCTGGCACTGAACCAAAATATACTGTAGTGTCTTACATTTGTAAAAAAATAAATAAATAAAAATTCATAGTTTTTTTCAGATATTTATTTGTGCAAAATAATATTTATGCAATATAATCACAGGATCAAGGATCATCAAGGATCCAGAAATTTCGTTGTCCTAAATAATATTTTTGCTGTATAATCATCATAATTTGTTAACTGTAGATTGTTTCTGCGATTTTGTTGTACTGAATGATGTTTATGCAGTATAATCAAGCTCTCTTATTTCGTTATTCATTCGCACTTTGGCTTGCACCCCGCCCTGCATGCTTTAAGTCGAACATTGAAGCACGAACAGTAAATGAATGTAAATCACAGCTGTACTGTATGCACCTGTTTTACATGAAAAGTTACACGTCTGTCACTATACGATTTACCTTGGCAAAGAGCCATATACTGTAAGAACAGGTATTTAAAAAGAAAAGCGTATAACTGGGCTATTACCTGATCATCAATCATAATCTTGATTGTTATTAAAATTATAACAATAGAGTTTGTTTTTCTTTATTGAATAGAAACATAATTGCGCAACTGTTAAGCATTATCCCATACTTGAGAATCCCTTGTACGTTGTAATCCCTATACATTCTATCGGGGTTTAATTGCCCTAATGTCAACACCAATCCTCTAGTTGTAGTTTACGCGACTCGAATCAGGACATTAAGAAGAAGAAAAGCAGATTCGTTGTTCGTTTGCCCTTCGCACTGTAAAAACAAGCCGCCTCAATGTAAAAAACATAATTTATTAATTTTAACATTTCCATTTTAGCCTAGGTCAAGCTAGTCAAAGTTGAAACAGTGATCAACATAAAACAAAAAAAAAAATCAGGTTCTATTTTGCTTAAAGGTTAATCTAAATAGTGATTATATAACAGAAATAAAACATTTAGACGGCATGCTTTTATAGGACGATAATCAACAACATGGTAATGTGATGTGATGTGATATGGCTCAGCATTGTTACAACACATCATAGTTTTCATTTAGTTATCTTTCATGTAGGTGGCACAATGGTGAAGTGGTTATTGTACCTTAGATATTCCCCCATTGTGACCTTATACATACTGTATAGAAGAGTAGAAGGCAGGATTAAAAGAGTGTTGTGTGTGTGCGTGGAGTTTGCATTTTCTCCCCACGTTTGGTGGGTTTCTTCTGGGTACTCCAGTTTCCTCAGCAGAGCTGATCAACAAGCTTTTTGGCTGTTGGCATTCAGTTAGTTGTACTACCGCCACTTGTAGGTTTCATTTTCAGTCATCTTCCCAGTCTTTTAAAGCTGACGTTCCAGTCCAGTCTTACTTAAAAAACATTCAATGCGCCCTTCCCTGATCAGTGACTCCCCATTCCAAAAGACTTTTAACATTGTCTTCTACTTTTCCCAGTTCTTCGACTCTCTACACATCACACTCTTTACTGTCGTGTTTTAAGCTGGATGAAGGGGGTCTTCTTATATGAGGTCACATTTTTGCATAATAGGTGTCCTTTAAAGCTCTGAAAAGTTCTCTGTCTTGTTAGACTTTTCCTTGATATAAAATCTGCGGGTTCTCACAAAGCATTAGCACTGGAGACAGCTTCTCCAAAGCAATGGTTTGTTAAGTAACTAAAAAGTTTTTCTCTGTTTTGGCTTAGATGATTTAAAAAAAATAAAATGATAAAAATATAATATAAAATTCATGGTAAAAGTCAGCGCATTGTTGCTCAATCACTCATTCATCTTCTATTCAGGGTTGCGGGGGCCTGGAGCCTACCCCAGAGAACTTAGGGCGCGAGGCGGGATACTCCCTGGACAGGGTTCCAATCCATCGCAGGGCACACACATACACACACTCGCACACTACGGGAAATTTGGGAATGCCATTTAACCTAACCTGCATATCTTTGAAATGTGGGAGGAAACCGGAGTACCCGGAGGAAACCCATCAAGCACGGGGAGAACATGCAAACTCCATGCACACAGAGACGGGAATCGTCGAGAACCACTGCACCACCGTGCCGCCTCACATTGTCGCTTTCCTTTTTTTTTTATAAAGTTAATGATGATACTTTTGGGATTTCAAGAATAAAATTTAACTCCTTATATCAACTGTATACTTCTATTGGACTAACATATTTTTTATGACCAGAAACCAGATTTTAAGCACTTTGTGCAGATCTAATTTAAACAGAATACCCCGTTCGAGTCCAAAGTGTTCTTCATAAAATACGGGAGCACATTTTGTTTCGATGTGAATATAAGTAATTGGATCACACCATGTACAGACATGTCTCACAAATCTAATATAGTCTCATAAGACAGAAAATGAACTTAAAAAAAAAATCCTTAAAAAGGGGGGAAAAAGGTTTGGCCACATTTTTGTATCTTCATAGAAAAGGTTTGATTTTTCAGGCCACTGTATAAATACATTTTCCTTGAGGGTATAGATCATGTAGCATGTATTGTGTGTGTGTGCGCATGTTGGAATAGGTATCACTGGACCAGTATCATACAGAAGATGAGATCTACCAGCTCTCACTACAGAGAGAACCTCGAGGCTCCAAACCAGCTGTGAGTTACGGACACACCAGCTGCTCTGCTGGCATTTCAACCATTTCTCATCCCCACTGTTAATGACTCATATGTTAACGTATGGTTGTTTTGTGATTGGCTGCTCAGAACTCAAACCCCACCCCCAACCTAACCGCTAAGCGGCCGTCGATGGTTGATGAGTGGGCGGCGTCGGTGAAGCCTAAAGCTGATCCTGCCATCATCACCAAACACATCGAGAAGATGGTTGAAGTATGAACATGTTATTGTATTATTACTTTTGTTGATGCTGTTTTGCAGCAATGAATTGTCAACTTGAATACATCTGTTGTACAGTGAAATTAAATATATCCCATTTATATAAGATGACTAAAAGAATGTCTTTGTTTGTTTAACTTTAATGAACCAGCAGGATTTGTAGATCTTTGTAGAACTATTGATATATATTGCCCCTTCCTGATTTGTTTCAATAATCAAACTAATCAAAAGATGAATTAAATTAAATGATTATTTCATTTGTTAAGGGGGGGGGGGGGTATGGGGGGAAACCTGTCTAAACCTTCCTAGCCTCATGTGAAAAAAAATTTGTCCCCAACACTAATAACTTGGCGGAAACAATCGCCTTTGGGATTCTTTCAAAACCCTGTGGAGGAATTTTGGTCCACTCTTCTATCCAGAATTGTTTTAATTCAGCCACGTTGAAGGGATTTTTGAGGCATGAACAGCCTTTTTTAATGTCATCTCAATCAGATTTAAGTCGGGACTTCAACGCAGCCACTTACTTGGTCCTTTACTCGGGTTATCCTTGTATACGATTACGATTTGTTTAATGATCTCAATCAAAAGAGGCAAATACTTTTTTACAGCAATGAAGGGTTTGTTTACAAAAACAGATTAGGACCATTCTTTAAAAAAAGTAAACAGATTGCTGTGTATAATTTCTTATACACATGCCACATTCAAAATCCTAAATCAAATTAGTTATTTTTTACTTGATTAAGACAACCCCAAACCAATTTGATTGATATTTCCTGGAGTATGTAATACAAAACCTGTTTTGATAAAAGATAAAGCCTAAAAAAAATTGGTTCAAATGCAGTTTAAATTTTTATTTGTAAGTTACATTATTATGTACGCACCAGTGTTGTATTTAATATTTTTATTTTTATTTTTTTGTCAAATAAAATCGTACTAAAGCTAATTATTATCTTACTCTAAACCATTGGCTATTTACGCTTACAGTGAAATAATCTGTCTTGTTTCCACGGTTATAGTCTGTCTTCACGAATTTCGACACAGACGGAGACGGCTACATTTCCCGTGAGGAGTTTGAGAGCATCAGGAATAATTTCCCGTATCTCAGCAAGTTTGGAGAGCTTGATACAAACCAGTAAGTGTGCAAACACTGACCTTTACACTCAAGTGCTGACCTTTCTGGCTACTTTCACATTCAAGAACCATTACCACTCTTGGCTTATTATATCAGCGGACGAGACCAAACACATGATTTATTTTGTTTGACAATTAGCGTTGATTCGATTCATGCGAAAATAGATTAAATCATCTCCGTATCCAAGCAAATTCAGGAGGACTCAAAATAAAAGGCACCCCATAGTGTCCAGGCAGCAATAAACAGCACGGTTATCTGGTTTGAATAAATGCAGTGTTCTAATGCCTGACATCTAAAGTGCTGTGGAAATGTCAGCATGGAATTTCACACAAATGGCACATTGTTTCTTTTTTTCTTTATCTTTTTCCTTCTTTCTTTATCGCACATGCTGCATTTTTGTTTTGTGATTTCCACTGCCAGCAAACAGTCCTAGTACAGCTTATACAATTAATTATACCACTTCATACATTCCTTAAACATGAAATGATGTATATCTTATTCTAATCTTTTTCTAATGCGATGACATCATTTCCGATCTTCATGTGACCTATTGTATCAAATCAGGAAATTAAGTCGCATTTTGGATATGTTCGATTTTATAATATTTTCCTGGTGTAAGAAACTGCATTTTGATGCCAAATTTATTACTGTATCAATTTATTACTGTATAAATCGATTCCTGAGATATGGCCAGAGCAGAATTTTATGAGGATTTCCTCAGACAAAAAAAAAAAATGCTGAAATCTTATTTTTAGAATATTCAAATGAGGATTCTGTGGCACCGTAAAAAACAGGAACCATGAGCCTTATTTTGACCTCAGGATTTCCATGCTACTACAGTACATGCTATCACATGTCACAAATGTGACACGTGATAGCATGTACTCCCACAAACGTGGATGTTTAAGAGTCACTAGTGTACATTACTATACCTCCAGTATTCGTGATGCCTGACATTATTAAAAGTTTCTGTTTAATACTTTTTTTTTGTTTGTTTTTTTGTTTCACTACTTTTCAATTTTTTTGACAGTTTTTGCAGTTTAACTATTTTCTCCTTCATCACCCGGCTTCTCTTGTACAATATGTTAAATCAGCACATGTCTGTCTGTCTGTCTCTGTCTCTATTAATCTCAGGGACGGGAAGATCAGCAGGGAGGAGATGATAGACTACTTTATGAAGGCCAGTTCACTGCTGAACTGTAAGATGGGCTTCATACACACGTTCGCAGAGACCACTTACGTTAAGCCCACCTTCTGCGAGCACTGTGCCGGATTTGTGAGTATCTACCACACTATTGGGTGATAAACTGAGACGGATAAACTGATTGAAAGATATGTACATCAGCAGATGCAGACAAATTCCTGGCACTCATTAAGACACCAGGGAAAAAAATTAACCTTACACACACATATATTCAAATTCTCACAAAAAGTGTGAGTATTTCACTAACAGTGAGCACATTTATTTGTAGTCTTAATTGGAGAAAGGTATAAACATTTATAAACTGAAGAATATAAATAAGCATTAATGCAAATGAAAATTAATAAGAAATTGATGGTTCAAGATCTTTTAACAACTAACTTATTAGACATTAGAACCTCAGTGCTGAGTTTAAATTTTTTTTATTGTAAGCAGCCCCACCATATAATTAGATAGATAGATAGATAGATAGATAGATAGATAGATAGATAGATAGAGTACTTTATTAATTCACAAGAGAAATTTTTATGGTAGAGAAGCCAGTTTATGGTTTATACATCATACAAGCAACAAATTGAAGTATAAATAAAATCAAAATAAAATAAAATCAAAACAACAAAAAAAAACACAAATATTATACACTGGTTACAATAGTGCAGTCAGGTGGGAATCTGAAAACCTGTACATTAAGGTGCATTAACGAGGTAAAAAGAAAATACTGTTTTTATGTACAGTATATCTACATGACAATTTTATATTTACAGTATATAAAATAAAAAATATATATATAACGTGTATATACAGGTGGGAACCTAAGTAACTGTACATAAGGTGCACCAGCAGGTTGAAATATTAATAATTATCGTATCACAATCTATAATGCTTTTTCATATATCTAAGCTTCAAATGTCACTCAGTGCAACTCATTTTAATTATTCCACTAATTTCGGCTTATTTCAAACAAGGTTGTCAATAATTTTGGAGATTTTTGCCTGTATTGTTTATTTTGTGTAAGAACTGCTCGTGTACTACAGTAGATAGTGTATTTTATAATGAAATCAGTCCCAGAATTATAAGGATTTTTCTTTTTCTATCTTTTTTTTTTTAATGTTTTTTTTTTCTTTTTTCTTATTTTACACCCTGTATTTGACAGAGCTCCAAATACAGAACCCAAACTCCTCCACACATTCTGCCATTCAGCTGCTCATTCTACTCTCTGTGTGTTGGTGTGTGTGTGTGTCTGCGTCTGTGTACTGTACTGTATGTGTGTGTATGCACAGGTCAGTGTGTACAGACTAAACTAATTGGCTTGAATTCATCATTTTTCCCTAATTTCTTTTGCACACTTTTTAATGTGTTTTGTACATTTCCTTCATGAGAGATGTACAAGCAGTCCTATCTATATATATGTTTCGTGAGAGTTGTATTTGTGATGCTTTGTACTGCACCACCCTGAACAGTGTTTTTTTTTTTTTTTTTTTTTTTTGCCTGATCAAAAGCCGAGCATTAGGGTGGGCGTGCTTGTTCGAGGCGTCCATTTGTGTACATGCACTGCATGTGTGTTCTGGACCCTCTGATCTTCCCTCATGAGCATGTCTGTGGTCAACCCTTTCATGTATTGTTTTCCTGCTGTGATGAGATCGCACCTCTTTATCCTGACTCCCCCCTACTTTTCCATTACCGGTCTGTCTGTTGCTTTCCTGCTTTTCTTTCCATTGATCCATCACATTTTTCTTCCTGTCTGATGCAAAAAGGAAAAATATTTGACCATATATCTATTTTTTCGTTCTAGATATGGGGCTTTTATAAACAAGGATACAAGTGCAAAGGTAAGAACAGACACAGTACATCATGGAAATGAGTAGCTGCTTAGCAGGGAAGGTTTTTTAGAGGAACTGTCACGCCCTAAATTACAGTATATAAGGCCTAGCTCTGTGTGTGCGGACAATGCCATTCTTTGAAAGCAATGAAGTTTGGGAAAAGTATAAAGCATTATAATTTTTCATAACAGTTGAAGGATTTTAGCTATTTACATTTAGGCTAATCGCTACTGTTAGCCTGACTGGTGTATTTTGCCGGATCTGTTGTCACCTGGTTAAAGCATACAATCGAGTCAATCAATGATGGTTTGTCCTTTTGCGGTTGTTGCCACCTGTTGCCTGACTAACGTTACACTACCAGTCAAAAGTTTGGACACACCATCTATCTCTACGGTCGTTTCATATTTCTGAAAAACAATGCTAAAGTGGTCCAAAATAAACAGATCTCCAGTATTGTTTGAAATTGTAGTTAATAAATCACTTAACAAAAAAGACTGAATGAGAAGGTGTGTCCAAACTTTGGACTGGTACTATATGTTGTACAGTTAATACTGTACTGTTCTTAATTCTTTGTTCTTAAAATAGTTTTATTCATTCGTAAACTAACACGTTTTGAGCAATGCCTCTTAGAAATATAAGTCAATTTGTTTTTAATAAAGGTTAGCGAATCCTGGAAGGTGCTTTTTTTTGTTGTGGAAGAGGATGCTCATGAGGGTATACTCGCATCCATATCAAATCGTTCTCCTTGCAAAGCTGCCTCATCTTCAATATGAAGCTTAAGATTTATTTGGCAGAAAGATTTAATTGAGGTGGGAGTGTGGGCTCAGACGGCTAAGGCTCTAGGTTGTTGATTGTGGAAGATTTAATTGGCGGTGACATAGCAATCATCCCCAAAATAACTAAAAATGAAAGTAAATGTGCGGAAAGTAAAAAAGTAAATTTACTTTCCGGAAAAGTGCGGAAAAAAATAAAAGTAAATCCATTTGTATAATGGATTTTGTTATATTTTCTGTCACTGCAAAATCAGGCCAAAATGAGTGTTATTATCTCTCATTGTCTCCAGCTTGTTCGACCATCAATCGTTAATATCTCTATCGACAGTGTTTTCTTTTCGGCCAAATGACTGGCATTTATAATTGTGTTCCAAGTATGCCTTTTGACGATTGTTGTCTGCATGATGCATATATGTCACCAATGTAGGAATAAGAATGATTTTTTTTTTCGACTTTGTCAGTGGAAACAGCTATAGACACACATTCTGCAGGGATGGGCCATTGGGGCCTTTGGCTAGTTAGATTTATATTCTTGTTGGAACATGGAAATGTTAACATATTTTCCAGGAACACCTTATTAACAAGCGTTTAGCGTTCTTGAAAAATAAACATGTTCATTCATTCTTTTCTATGTTACCTTTAGTCTGTGGTGTTTGTTTGGGAATGTCAAACTCCGTGTTACTTGAATGTTCATTAGTTAACCTGGCAGCATAGAAAGCGACGATACTGTACCTAGCATTAAGGTATCTTTGCTAGCCACATTATCGTGTTTTAATATACTATTTATTTGACTGTGTTTTGATAAGTGAGTGTGTTATCTCGCTCTCGCTAATTATGAAGATATCTTTTAAAAGATCAGTTACCCAGCCATGGTTTACATCCTTGCTTAAAGCATTAGATGAATAGCTACGAACACTTGCTAGGTATCATTAATTACTTGAGAAAGTTTAGAGCCAGATTAGCTACATAGTTATAAAGCTTAAAACTTTAGAAAGCTACATTAAATTGCCAGATATAAATAATGTTTACTTAGAATTCAGCTTTGTATGTATTGTCCTGTTTTCACCAATTGAAAAATCTACATCAAAATTAGCTAAATAGCTATTTTTTGTATTTTTCACTAAGATTAAACACTTTGATAGCTTGCTAGATAGCCTGCATTTACTTAATAAGTGACAGAATTTATTTACTTTGAGTACATGAAAAAAAACCCTAACCAGATTAGCTATCATTTAGCAATAAATAACTAGCATCAGCAACATAACATTAGCTAACATAATTAACTTGTATAAGATAAGGAAGATAATTAACATAACCATAAACATAAAATGAACATAACCAGATTAGCTAAAATTAGCTATAGGTAACTAACATTAGCTACCCAATTAGCTTTAGCTACATAACAAATATTAGCTAACATAATTTCCCTAAAAAAGTGAGAGAATTAACAAAATCATAAACATAATATAAAATAATATAAACATAACTAGATTAGCTATCATTATCTATGATTTAACTAGCATTAGCTACATAACTAGCATTAGCTAATATAATTTTCTTGTATAAGATAAGGGAGACAATTACCATAACCATCAACATAAAATGAACATAACCAGATTAGCTATCATTAGCTATAATTAACTAGCATTAGCTACCCAATTAGCATTAGCTACATACCAAGTATAGCGAACATAATTTACCTGAAAAAGTGAGAGAATTAACAAAATCATAAACATAACATAACATAACCAGATTAACTAGCATTAGCTATGATTAACTAGCATTAGCTATGATTAACTAGCATCAGCTACATAAGTAGCATTAGCTACATAACTAGCATTAGCTACATAACAAGTATTAGATATGATTTACTTAAAGTTAAGATAAGTGAGAGAATTAACATAAGCATAAACATATAATAAACATAATCAGCTTTTTTTTTTATTATAAGCGATTAGCGGTTATGAGCTATGATTAACTAGCATTAGCTAGATAACAAGCAATAGCGTACATATTTTACGACAACTAGTAATGGGAAGTTTGGATAATTTTAATGACTCGGTTCTTTAAATCTTGTTTATCAAAATGATTTTTTTTTTCAGTTATTTAGTTAAATGTTACATTTTTAATAAACAGACCCGCTACACGTAGTTCAGTAATGAAAATATTACAATGCAGCTACAGACATATGATAAACAGAATGAGCAGCTCACCTCTTATATATTTTAGCTCGAATCGTTTGTTTTTTTTTGTCACTTGGCCTCCGTAGACACTGTGCAGTGCATTACACAGAAAACAGAAATGAGCGGTTCTTCTCATGAGTCTTCTGGCCCGAGCCGTTCATCTTATGAATCTATTGCACTGCATAGCGCCTATGGGAGTCACATGACAAAAGAACGATTCGGACGAGAATTCTCACAGGTAACTGCTCATTTCTATTTCCTGTACGTAACCTACGGAGGTTTTGCGATGCCTTGCGCATGCGCGCCCAGGGGCAAATGAACAAATCACTCTCCAAAACTACTCGCTCTTCTGAGTCACGTTAAAGATTCCTTCAAAAAGAATGAATCGTTCATGACTGACACATCACTATTGACAACAGTCAGACATAAGAGAAGTATCTTACTCTCATTACTTGAACTTTATCAAAGTATATCAGCTTGATCATTTGCATTACAAATTACAAATTTAAAAGTTTAAAAATCACTGTTTTTATGTTGTAGCTTATTAAATTTACTTGCATAAACTATCCATCTCTCTCTCTCTCTCTCTCTCTCTCTATATATATATATATATATATATATATATATATATATATATATATATATATATCCATATATTGCTCACTTATGAAAACAAGAAATAACACGCATTAATTCTATATATATTCTTCCTATCTCAATTATGTTGCCTAGGGCGCTAATCTCTACTCATCTGTCATGCTCCCACACCTACGATTTTCCATTCTGTTTTCATTTCTCTCTGTTTCTGTACAGTTATATCAAGCTGTCCCTCAATCTCCAGGCTCACGCTGGTGTCCATCACTTTAGGTGTTTGTGTGGGTCAGTGTGTGTGTGTGAAAAAAGCCTATTCGTTTCCCTGTTCCTGTTTGACTTTTGATGCTCATTAGCCTCTCCATTGTTCCCATGTTCCTCTTTTCCTCATCTTCATGAATCCATCAGTTCTCTTGCTCCCTATGAACTACCCACACAATGAATTTTTCTCTGCGAATCTTTTATTGCATCTCCTCCTTCTGTATTCCTTTTTATCCCCACCCTCCTGACTGACACCATCCTTTGTTGTTTCTTTCACCTTTTTCCCCCAGTGTGTGGTGTGAACTGTCATAAGGCATGTCGCTCACGGCTGGCGGTGGAATGTCGCAAGCGGGCGAAGAGCATCAGTCACGAGCCACCGCCCGCCCTTCAGGCTCGCTCTTACAGCTTTCCACCTCCATCTAACTCGCACTCTAATCTCCAGAGTTCAGGTATGTGTGTCAGTATTCCTCAAGACGACTGATTTATACTTACTGAAAACTACGCCCATGTGCACGCAAGATGTGTGGTGCTAGATCAATACAATTAGTGGAGGTTGTATAGTGCCATATGATCGCTCCGTCCGTGAATATCATAGGATACTTGTCTAAAAATAGTGTCAATTAGTATTAACACAACCATTTATCTTATTATAAGTAGTGTTTAAAATTTAGTAATCGTTCTAAAACAACTGTTGAAAGTATCACCTGATATGATGTTATCATGATACCCAGGGGCTCGTTCAGTTTGTATCGTGATTCTGTAAGCATCATGATTTTTAGAAATCTTCCGATTCTACTTTTTCAGATTTTGTTACAATTCTAAACAAATTAAAAACAAATAATTTACCGCCAATGTCTGAATAGTTTAGGGTGCCCCACCTGTAGGATTATAGAGGAACTGCACCTCAGATGCAAACATTTAAACAAACAAACAGAGATTATTTTGGAGTGAGTTTGGTGATGTATGAACTGCCAAACAAAAGAATAACAGTATATACCTGAGTTGAATTTTCCCCCCATCTCTAAAGTACAGGGAGGGTTTTTTGATTTAAGACAGTAAACATTTATGAAAAGAAATTGAGCTTGGCATGCTAACATCAGAGCGAGTAATATGAAAATCGTTAGAGAATAAATTCCCAGATTTTCTGATTTATGTTAACAACTAAAATAGGAAAAAATGGAAAGAAAAAGTCAAACAAAAATAAAAACAAGAAAAGTGTATTTATGTATAGAATTTTTATCTACTCATTGATATGTAAATTAATGAATAAACATGAATTAGAAAGCTTTTTACCTTCAAATGTTTGTGCGATGCCTCTGTCAACAAGTTTTTGTATGAAATTACCGGCAGTACAATACAATGAGTTTTATGTAACTGAGATTCGAACACATTGTTAAAGGAATTCATCACATAATTGTAAATAGCCCCAATAAAATAAAAAAAAGAGAAAAGGACACACTCTTAGGCTGCCTTCACGCTTGTTTCGTGGAACGACGGAATACGAATGCCCTTTCTTATGAATTTTTTGCATAAAAAATGTTAATTTTGCAAGACATTTGCAACAGCACACGAAGCATTTTCGGACTAAGTTGCGCGTACATCCCCGAGCCGTTCAAAGTATGTTTACCAATTTTACAATTTTTTTTTTTTCATAAGAGTCAACCCATGATACCAATGTTGCCTTCGTCATACGTTTAAAACCTATGTAATTTTAAAAAGCTTGTATGTTTTAAATTTAAAATCCGAAATAAATTTCGATGTTCCGCTGTATTCACGTTATAACTATTCTCACTTATTTGCGTTCTCCAATAATACAGGTGGCAGTATGCAACCTTGTTGTTTTGCAGGCCCCCCAATAAACACAAAGAAGAAGAGAGAAAAAAGGGACGTTAACCATCACACCATTCCTAATATTATCGAAATTCGAGAAAAAAAAAAAAATTCAAGAGGTTGCTTGCGCATAAGCAGAGAATGAGATGACCGCAAGCTTATTTGTGAGGACACAGACTTGTTGGTGATGCTGCGTTCTAAACAGCGTCCCCCATCCATGTTTGTGTAAGGTCGGCTTTCACATTGGATTCGAACTGTACCCAAGTTCAAGACAATTAGAACATTTCAAGGTGCTTTTAAAGTAATCTGTGACTGAACATGAACAACTTTGTGGTCAAGCGTGCCATGCCACGCCCTGTAGCGTGAAAGCACCCTAGGAGGTTCACACTGTTGGGTGTGATTTGCAAGGGAAATAGTCTCCACATTGGGCAGTAATAATAAGGCTGTTTACACACACACACACACACACACACACACACATACACACACCTCTCTATAAAAGCTGTCAAGACAGCGGTGAGTCAGCACAGTTAATTGCTTCCTCGTCCTTGTATGAGGCTTGGGTCTGTGTGTCTATAAATTGGCTCGAGAAAGTTCTGTCTCCTCCAAGTGACAGCGAGCTTCGTCTAGCACGTCGCACGATCATCTTTCTATTTCCGGCTGCCTCTCATCAGACTAGCATTATGTCAAATTAGAGTTTTGGCCCAACATGCAGGAAAACTGAAAAGAAGAAGAAGAAGAAAAAAAAACAGCCCTAGGGTTATAGAAAAAAATAAGTTTTTCCTGTCTGTAATTTGTCTTTAGTGATTGCAGAGGAGGATGCAGAGGCGCTAAGGGAGGCCGTGTTTGATGTCCAGCTATAATCCAGGTACATCAGAGATTTACACATCAACTCCTTAGAGGGTGATATTTTTTTTATAATTATCATATAATAATTTATCATAATTATTTTTGGCTTTTAGGTTCCTGGCAGAAGATTACCACTGGGGAAAAACAAACAAGGAAGAGCCTTCCTCTTACCATCTTGGCTCAAGTCAAATCCAATTCATACAGAGAAAAAGAAAAATACCTGTAGGACATGACTATGAAAAACGCTTCTGTTACCACCACTGGTCTGTTAGTAGCCTGAATCGGACGTTGTCATGCGATCTTATTGCTCAGAGAAGATCACAGCTCCAGGACTAAAAGATGTCAGCATGCTTCCATCTTGTGGACGAGAGCTGCAAGTGCAGAGCAGATAGAGCACTTGTCTCTCGTCCGTTTTTCTCCTCCTTCCAGTGTCATTTTAAACGTGATATTTTTATATATATATATATTATGGATTTATCAATAGCGTAACCTTTTAGTGATTAGCGAGTCTAAGAAGAGAGCGGAACCTTTTATTAAAATATTAAATCTTTAAATATAAATAGAAATAGTTATACGTAACACTTTCTATGAAGGTTATATTTACAGTATAATGAGCAGGAAGACCTTTCATAATGTGTTGTATTAAATTTATAAGGCATCATCCCTAGCATAATGAATATTAATAAAGGGGTGTTCGAGTCAAACCGGGACTTTACATTATGCAGAGTAACAGAACAGAGTAAAAACACCGGATATTTTATGATAATATATTGTATAATACTTTTTTACACCAGAGCCATGATTTGGACTCCCTGCTTCACATCTGAAACGCTGGCCTCCCAGGAACTCCTTTAATGGCCCCTTCCTTTTATGGTTTGATCACCAAAGGTTTTTATTTTTTTCGTTTGTTCGTTTGATTGTTTTTTTAGGGACAATGCACAACTTCATACGGCTCACCGCACCACATGCCTATTTACAGCAACTCCAAGCCACTTTTCACACGTCTGTACCATTTAAGGAGTTCCTGGGAGGCCAGCGTTTCAGTCTGATCATACTATAAAAACTTTCAATTCAAGCACTAGTGAAACTTTAGAATTGTAAAAAAAAAAAAAGTGTGTTAGTGAGGCAGAAATAAAGGAAGTTTTTACTCTCATAACTGTGTTTTATTATTCCGTTCTGTTATCAGAAGTCCCGGATTGACCTGAACGTCCCTTGTTCCTTATAGCTATCATTTTATAACACTAATCCAAAAAAAAAAAAGAAAGAAACTGATCACTACCATATAATGCATCATGATAACTGTTTGGATTTTAATTTTTTTATTTTTTATTTTGTTAATCAGGTAATTGTATTTGAACATGAACTCTGGGACAGCAATTTTTAAATGCATTCCAAAGACTTTGATTATAAAAAGGCTAGTTAAACATCTTTTATATTAACGATTACATCATTATCTACAGCATACCACCTTATGAAAGCATTATGCTTTAAAATTTTTTTTTTTATAAATGTTATGGCCGTGAATACAGAGGAGAAGTGTGGGTAACGTTCTATGAAGCCCATAGTCATTATACTTATCATTCTTTATAAACATTTCAGTAATGCATTATAAGCCTGTAATAATATACTGCAATCAATAATTCCTTGATAATGTAATCATGTTAATACTACGCTAAGTGTACCCATTTATTATAATGCCATGCAGTGTACTGATAACTTTCATAACTCGCCCGTATGTAGGAAAGTCTCTCAAAGGTTCATTAGGTGCTAGGAGTGTGTGTGTGTGTAACTAATGAGAAATTACTAGGTTTCTTAGTACATTTAAAGAAATATAATAAATATTTTTTAGCTATGGAATTATTAATCGTCGCAAATTAACCATATGTTTAGACGGAGCTAAAATGATTGATTAAATCTCAATCTTATTTAAATCACATAGCGATGTTTGAAGCTATGCAATGTATGCTAGAGGCAACATTTTGATTTTCCATTTCGAAAAAAAGGTTTCTCATTTTTTTTACATTCATAACTTTTCTAATCCTGTTTATTTTTATAATTGTTTAAAAAATGTTTGCTTTATGTATTAATTTTAAAGTTTGTTCAATACACCTGGCTTTATAATACCTGTTTGCACTTACCCGACAACATGATTATAATTTATCAAGCAATTACATATTAGACTTTGCTTACAAGCGATCATTACGTTCAAGTCAAACCGGGACTTTTGATTGGAAGGAACTCTATATAATTCTCTGCACTAGCATTTCACTAGTGCTTTGACACCATTAAGGTAGGAAAAAAACTCAGAATGTCATCGCTGATTGGACTTCTTGCTTTACACCTAAAACACTGGCCTCCCAGGAACTCCTTTGGTTTAGAGCGAGATCAGGACCGTACGAGGGATGTGGTGATAACTCTCAGCTGAGTTCTTGTAATGTTTTAAGGATCAGGCGTTCAACTCCATGAATGTTCACGGGAACATCTGCAGTGTGAACAACCTCAACCCCAAATCAAATGTCTTACTGAAGCTAAAAGTCCCGGTTTCACTCGAACGCCCCTTGCTTGTATAAAGAATTCTAAGCACATTTCTAATGTCATATAGACCTTATAGAAATGTTCTAATTTCATATAGACCTTATAGAAAGTGTTACTGAACAGATGCATTCCTTTGCCCTAAAGGTGCTGAGATACTTGGAACGCAATGTTAAGCCAGCTTGTGTTTTCCTTGTGAGTCATTCGCTATTGACTGCAGTGTATTTCGTGCTTCCTGAATAACGTTCAGCTTGTGAAAAAAAAAAAGTGCACTGTACATACTTTGTCCATTTTTTTGGGGGGGGAATGACTGTCGTAGCCCAAGTGGATATTTAACTGAATATTTTTTTAGGTTTATTTTGAAATAAATGGATTTTTATACGTGTTTAAGTCATAAGAAAAAAACTTAATTCTCAGAAAACTTCCAATAACAGAACTATGAATGTAGACAATTTAGTTGATATTGTCCTGAAAAATTAAGAAGAAAAAAAAAGTCATATTTAAATATCTGAAGGTTAATGTTTACTTGCTATCGTATTCCGAGTGCACTGCCGATATGCGAAGTATGTTTAAAGTCTTATTTGGGTGTTTATTTTTTTAGCATGCACTATGAACTTTTTTTTATACTACTTTAAATGTATATTGTATCTAAAAAGCAAAGTAGAGTGAACTTGCTGTCTAATGTTCTGATGTTGTGCTCAGTGCCACGTGTTATCCTGATAATTTATGATCCTATTATTCAGCAAGTCTAGTCGGATGTTTTACAGTCTCTCAATAGACAAGACTTCCATATAAAAAAATGAAGTATAAGGTTATTAAAGTCTGCCTGCTGCCCATCATGCCTTTTCTCTTGTTCATTGTTCTCACTGGCTTCGACACAGGTAAAATAAAACCTGCACGTCCACGTACAAGAAGTTGTCGGTTAATTATTCAAACCTCCAAATCACATTTTTTCATATTATAGGGTTTTAACAGAATCTCTTCCCCTTTGTGATTTACATCAAACTGACATTAATTATACAGTATATTATGCCCCTATAACAGCATGCCATTTTAAATTAAGCAGATAAAATTTCTTTAGCTGAGACTGGGAATACAAATAGCAGCACTTAATGAGTTCAGCATTGATGAGCATTACAAATGCAATTCTGTGTATGTGTACAAATATGTACTGTACCTTGTAATGTCAACTGTCAAGAAGGTAGTTACATTCATTATTAAGAACGAGTAAATTATATTCTAATGTAAGCTTACAGTACGTGACGTGTTATTATGCCTGCTTGTAAAGCGCTACAAGTTTTAGACAAGTTCAACTTCAACTTTTAATATCTTATAAGTGTTTATTAAAGGAATCATGCTGTTTTGAAGTCTAAAGGAAGCTCATTTCATAATGCGTTATACATACAGTAAAAAAGTTAATATTAAAATTCATTATATTTTGTATCTGCAAGCGGCGTTTTAAGTCAAACCAGGACTTTTGACTGTGCAGAATAACAGGACACAGTTATAAGCCTAAAAGCTTCCTTTATTTTTAATAAAATTCTTTTTTTATATAATCCCCGGCTACACTAATGCACTTGTCCCAGTGTTTCACTAGTGCTTGGATGCCATTAAGGTCGAAAGTTTTCTCAGTACACCAGAGCCATGATCAGACTGCCTGCTTCACGACTGAAACACTGGCCTCCCAGGAACTCCTTTAACAGCCCAAAAATGTGGAAATGATTTGGAAGGAGGTCAGGACTGTACCAGGGATGTGGCAGGAATTCTCAGCCGAGTTCCTGTAACGTGCAAGTGGTGCTTGGGAATGACTGTGTGTACGGTTCCCACAGACGGATGCAAGTTGGTGACAAGTTACCCCCCAATTTCCAAGCATCAGGTGCTTCACAGGAACAACTGTAGATGGCTCAGCCAGGATCATCATTCATGGATATTAATAAAACGTTTGCACCGTTGGAATGTTTAACTGCGGCTAAGAGTCTCATCACAGGTATTGAAGTCTTCTGTAAATAAAAGAATAAAAAAGTTATGTGTTATGCATTCATCAATCCTATTCGATTCTCCATTTCCATTCACTTGATATGTCCGAGAGAGAGCTCTGCTTTAAAATGTAGGTTCATGTTTTGGAAATGTGTATTGGCCTAATGGTTGGATAAATCGCTAAGGAAACACAGGCCTCAATTAACTTATGCCTCAGTGTTTATCGTTTCTAAACGCATGCTTATCTTTCATGCACTTTAAATGCAGGGTTTCAGTTAGAATTTATATATATATATATATATATATATATATGTACCCTAGAACTTGCGCTTGCACAAGGAGCTTTAATAATTTCTTTTATTCACATTTTCATGCCAATGCCATGGTGTGACGGATTTGTTAGCAAACAAAAGACGGTGTTTGGAACCAGAACGCAAACGTCTCGGTTATGTTCATACCTCAGGGTTGAAGTCATGGCTCGGTTATGTTTTTGTTAAAATTTATTTATAATAATTATTATTATTTTGAATTGAACGTGTCATTAAAATTTATAAACAGTGTCAAATTTTCAAATACATAAGAAACAAACATGAAAAAAAATCCCTATAATATTATTTGTCGGTCTATAGCAAATACTAAATAAAAACGGTTCTTTTAAAATAAGCCAGAAACAAAGGATTTTTCCTGTACATTATTTGCTACTGATGATGGTGCTTTTACAATTTTTTCACAACTCAGTGAACCCTTCTTCCCTGACAGAAACAATCGGAAACAAATAGATTCTTGTTTTTCTCTGTTTACAGAATGATATCAACACGGCTATGCGGTGTATCATAAATAAATCGTTTTACCTATACAGTTAAATGAGTTATACTCGGGAGGCATGGTGGCATTGTGGTTAACACTGTCGCCTTGCACCTCCAGGGTCATGGGTTCGGTTCCCGCCTGGGTCTGTGTGTATGGAGTTTGCATGTTCTCCCCGTGCTTGGTGGGTTTTCTCCGGTAATTGGCGTTTTGTGTGTGTGTGTGTCTTGCGATGGACTGACACTCCATACAGGTGTACCCTTCCTCCTGCCCCAAGTCTCCTTAAATTGGCGACCCTGTATACAGGATTAAATAGATTGAGTAAGTAAGTTATACTCTGTATACAAGTATTAACTTTAATCAACATACAGTACAGACATACAGTGGTGTGAATAAGTGTTTGCCCCCTTACTTTTTTTTTGCATGTTTGTCACACTTTACTGTTCCAGATCATCAAACAAATTTAAATATTAGTTAAAGATAACACAAGTAAACACTACATGCAGTTTTTAAGTGAGGTTTTTATTCTTAAGGGGAAACAAAATCCAAAACTCCATAGCCCTGTGTGAAAAAAAGGAAAGAATGGATTCCACTAAATACCAGCAAATTCTGGAAGCAAACATCATACCATCTGTAAAAAGCTGAAGCTGAGAAGAGGATGGCGTCTACAACAGAACAATGATCCTAAACTTTACCTCGAATTCCACTATGGAATACCTCAAGGGCACAAGCTGAAGGTTTTGGAACGGCCATCACAGTCCCCTGATTTAAACATCATTGAAAATTTGTGGGTAGATCTTAAAAGAGCTGTGCATGCAAGACGACCAAAGAATATTAGTATTATATATAATATTAATAAAAAGCGTTTGCAAGCTGTGATATCTGCCAGAAAAGGTGTTACTACTGTAAGTCCTGATTATGTAGGGTGCCCAAACTTTTGCACAGTGCCTAATATAATAATGTTTTTTTATTTTTTATCTTGATTCAAGAAATGACATAAAAAGTACCTATGCATCAATGTTTGCTGAAAATATTGTGCATTTTTTTCCATTTCCAAGAAAGACTGTTAACATCTTTTCAATCAAAAAATCACCAAAATCTGTTATTTATTGAGGGGTGCCCAAACTTTTGCATGAGACTGTATCTGATTTAACTGCCTAGCATGTTGCTAACAAAACCAGAACAGCAAATTACAGCTTCAGACTTTGAAACGTACAAATTCAATATCCCTATCGATATTTTAATCTTTTGCTCCAACATGAGTTCTGCGTGTTCCATCCATTTTAATTAACTCAATTAATGGTTACAATCAATCATAGTACAAATTTGAGTATGTGCATCACCATACCCTTATTTGTGACACATACTGTGTATAAACACTTCATAAAAATCATTACGAGGTAAAATATGTTTCCAAAAATATATTCTTTTAACCTCTTAAATCTTAACACTGTCTATAAAGGTCATACAACACATTTATAACATGGCATAATTCGTTCATAACATGTCTGTGGTCACTTTGTGACAAAGTCATAATTTATTTTTGTTGTTCTGATTACTTTTTGATATTTTGTAGTTTAGAGAAACAGCAAATAGTTAGTGTGTATAACACATGAGGCCATTAACCCCTGTGTTGTACCGTATAGTGGTCAGCTTTATGAGAGGATGTTATGACATATTGTGCTATAATCACTATTTACAATGTTGTATTTCAGCATTTTATAACTGCAATATAATTAGCAATTCTACAGTCTGTAATGATTTTTCATGAATAATTTGTATACACACACTATGTGTAATACCTTGTACTGTAAATACAATATGCCCTCTTATGAATGTGTTAATTTGTCATTATATTATATTCATAACCTTTGTATAAAATTTAATCTTTTAAACTCATTTGTTTTGTGCACGTGTGATGATAAAAAGTAACAGGAACAATGAATAAAATGTAATTCTAAGACATGCTCTATTATAACATTTTCATAATAAGTTGTATTTGTGAGCGCTAAGTGAAGCACATTTTAAAAATGATTGCTAAATTTACAGTGTTGAGTGCGACAAGTATCAAGCCCTTAATTATGCTGTTGTTATTAAGAGATAGAGACTATTTAAACTGAAATCTTGTTTCTTTGTGATTCGAGTTATAATTGTTAACAAACACTACTTATCCTGCATAAACACTGAGAGCATAATTCATTTTAATATGTTATTATAAATCCTGCATTATGTAATACATTTATTATGTATGGTATGAAGTAGAAATGGGGAAACAAATGAATTCAGTGATGTAATGCCATTCTTTTGTTTTTTGTTTTTTATTCATGTGACTCCAAAATCCTATTTTTTAAAGAAATACATGATTGCATTTGAGGTGGCACTATGTTGCAATTCTTCTACAATCCTGCAGGTGGTGCACTATTGTTAACCACTCACACAGCACAACACCATGTGTGGTAGTAGCAAATAATTTGCCAAGTTTGTTATGAATTGTAACAAAATCTAAATCGAGATATTTATAAAATCGTGATACAGAATCGCAATCCAAATTGTAACAGCGCTTTGGTATTATGACAATATCGTATTTGGCAGTCACTGCTAATTTCCATCCCTGGTACGTACAGTAGTTTAAGCGCATGTTGGGAAGATGCTCATATGGACTATATACAGATTCAGTTCTTCATTTTGATGTCAAGTTAACATAACACTCAACTGACATGAGGTAGTGTGATGCAATACTTTTGCACAGTGCTGTTTGCTGTGTGATGTATCCAGACACAAACTTGGTGTTTTGGTAGGGAACTTACAACAGGGTGTCCAGGTATACCAAAGTAAACAAGTCACTTTGAAGCTGACTATTTTTCTGTGACAGTAAATCCATAAGTGTTTTATATCTCGTACACAACAGAGACTGCACAGTAATTATGTTTTCATCAATTAAGAAAACTTCCATAGTCACTTTTAATGCAAGTGAGTCAGCATAGAAGTTATCATAGCAGTAAACAAATAACTGTCATGAAGAGTTTATGCAGTTGTCACGTAGCTCTTCCTTCATGTCAAACCAAAGGTTTTTATCCTGAATCTTGGGTGCAGTCCAAGTGAGCCTGCACCAAACGGCACCCTGTTAAACTGAATATATTAAAACAAGTGGAAGAATAATTCAGCTAACTACCTAATAACCACAAGACGGAGATTGTTAGCAGCGGGAAGAAGCCATAATGGTAATCTGCTTGCTAACGAGACCTCGAAAATGAGTGTGATGTCTGCTGGAGGTTTGCCATTAATGGAATGTTGCTGATTGCTGGTGAGCTTTGGAGAGCGGGACTTTGTCAATACCTCGTTTAGAGGATATTATTGCCCTGTGCCGTTTATGAGCTGGGTGATTCAGAGTTCAGAGATATACAGCGGTAGCCTGAAGCCTTTAAGCCGACTAAATTCATCAGGAGGACCGAGACACTGGGAAATGACTTTTTAACATCCTTATTTCTCAGTATTATCGAGGGTGGCATCATTGGGGACAGGAATGGGGCAGTGGCGTCGAGGCATTTCTCGAAGCGCTCTGAGGAAGGGCCCTAAATCTGATTTGCTCATCTTTATATTCTACACTGGCAAGATAATGCTTACTTATTTGCTGTTTGCCTCTTTATTCCTTCCAAAGTATACGCATTCATATTACACAAATGTCTTTGGATCATATCCGTGCTCTTCATGTGGGCAAAGAGAGTCCGTCTCAAGGCCGAAATGCCCTCGGTAGACCTTAGATGGAGCTGTTGAGCTTTTGCAAACTGATCAAACGGGTAGCGACTGGGCTTTTTGTACCCTTGTGATATTTGGAGATCTCTTAACAAAAAAAACAGCGGTTAGGCAAGATAAGAAATGGGTAAAAAAAAAAAAATTTCTCACACATGGACAGAAACAGAGATAGGGAGAAATAATTAAAATGCAGATGAAACATAGCCTTTGTAATCATTATTATAGGCTAATTTGCAGTGACCATGTGATATCAAGGAAGACATTTCGGTGTTTGCCTTTTGACTCCAAAACAGGAATATCTGCTTTACAATTAAAACTGTTTCATATCATTATACACATCTCTCTCTCTCTCTCTCTCTCTCTCTCAGTCTCATACACAATTTGGTGTTTGCAGTTTGTTAATTGGGGTTGTTGATTTGGCTATTTTTTAAATTCTAAAAACGATATTAAGTATTAGCAAGCTAGCAAGAAAAAAAACATCTAGGTTCATCTGAGTCACCAGAATATTTCCCTTTGACTGTTTGCTTGTCATGCAGGGTTGAACAGCGTTCCATGTGGGTGTTACTTTAACATGTGCCACCTACCTAAACAAGGTTCCAAATCAAGTAGACTCCTTCAAGTTAATTATATTTGTCAAAAGCAGTGTTTCTTTTGTTTTTTAAGCAGGGTAATGTGCTTTGCTATATGACAAAAAGTTATTCCGGCCTCAAAATTCCCCAGATCTCAATTTGATAAAGCATTCAAGGGATGTTCTGGACAAATAATGGATCTACCCTCGCAGCGTAGGACTTAAAGGATTTGATACCACAGCATATAAGCATATAATTCAATTCAATTTGTATAGCACTTTTAACAATTGTCATTGTTGCAAAGCAGCTTTACACAGTTAAAAGAATTATTTAAGTCCGTATGGAATGTGAATGTGCATGAATCAATGAATCCCCCACATATGAATTAATTCTGTCCCGAGAATTCGTTCGTAAGTCCAGTTTGTTTGTAAGTCAAACAAGCATTCTCTAAGTAGATGCTAACACAATTGGCTATACACAGTATAAAACTGGCATGTTCCATGATCTTGTCCATATTCTTAAGAATTGTGCTGAAAAATGGTTGAACAATTCATGTTACGTTAAGAACGAGAAATGTCTGCCATCTTTTTACCTCGCTCCATTCTCTCAATTATTTTCACAGCTGTTTTTACGCTTGCTTCCGGACATCCTGAGATGCACGTTGCATGCATTTGACAAAGTACGCCGGACATGTGATCTAACGAACTCATGTTTGTATCCTCAAAAGTTTGTAACTCGAATGTTCGTATGTACGGGACTTACAGTATGTGTATATATAATGATGTTGTTATATTGTATTTAATCCACAAGGAATAATTTAATATTAGTCAAAGCAGTTCTCAAAGACAAAATATTTTATTTAAAAAAATTGCCATTTAGGTCAACCCAGTGTCATTTCTGTAATATAGAGATATGTTTCTGAGACTTCTCCATGCGCTTTACCTAACCTTAGTCTTTAGGGCTCTTTTTTCATCCTTTGACCGAAGAGAAATAGAGAGAGAATAAGCAGCTGTTGGCAGAAAATGACACTCTATCAGTAGCGCACAGGACTGACACTTAATCAATGCCGTGTCCTGGCAGCCAGAAATGCTGCACATATTTAATATTCCTACAGAGCTGTGGAGGGAGGAGGGACGGTAGGTGGGGGGAGCGAGAGCGATTGTGCTGAGGCTCGTGGTTTGAGTGGCAGGTCTGCAGATTATATCTCCTGAGAGAGGGATCTTTCAGTGCAGCCTCAGTTATCTATTTACCACCCTGCTCCAGACACACACAGTCAAACACAGAAAGAGAGAGAGAGAAAGAGAGAGAGGGAGATGAGTTATGGGCCCTTCAAGGTGATTATAATAGATTTTTTTTATTCATTATACAATCAGATTGATTCTTATCAGAGTTAGTCATTTAAAACATGGCTGCATGAATAACGAAAAAAAATCACTTTTTTTAACATCCTTTTTTTATTTTTAGTTGCTCATCATCTGTGTCTAATAGTTCGAACGATCTGTTCAATTACAATATAAAACAGATGCAACAATGATCCATTTAATTGCTTACAGTATTACATAATTATATTATGCATCCATTCATTCATTATCTACAGTATAGCACTTATTCTGCATGGGTTCACAGAGACCTGGAGGGTATTCTTAGGGAACAAGGCTGGATACACTCTGAATGGGGTGCCGATCCACTGCAGGGAACATACTCATGCACACTCGCACACCTATTCACAAACTACAGGCAGTTTGGAAACGCTTAGACTGCAGGTCTTCGGACTGGGGGCAAATGCAGACCCCATCAAATCTCTACAGTATAGGCAATAGTAAAAATAATAAACATTAACAAACAATAATAGCGTTTAATTTTATTTTCATAAAACATTTTCAAAAAGCATTACTAAAAAAATCATAGCAAGCGAAAAAATCTACAAAAGAGTTACATAAGCAATAACAAACAATATACTGTAGTGATGTGATGTAGTGACCACCCTGAAAGTGAATCACTTTTCTATTATAGCAGGTCCCGAACTGTTTTATACTGTATAATAACATTTATTTATTATCACTTGTTTAATCTTTCGGAGTTACAAAACAAATTGCATTATAGCAGCTATCAACACCCATTCCCTCAGCAGCCTCTCTTCAGTATTCCATAAATGATTAAATAAGAGTCCACTATGGGCATTGGTGGCTCAGTGGTACTGTAGGTCTCTTGTCTGCCATGCGGAAGGCCCAGGTTCGATTCTCAACCAATGTCCGAAAACATCAGCCACTAGATGCAGTGCGGTCTCATGCCTGGAGAAAAATGAGAGCGTTGCGTCGGGAAGGCCATCTTGCGTAAAACCTGTGCCATGTTGTTGTGTGGATCGAATTGTCCTCTGTGGCGACCCCAACGGGAGCAGACTGACAACTGAAGAGTCCACTATGGTGTAGGATGTATTCTTGCAAAACCTCTGACAGTGGAGACTCCTTTCCTCAATGGCATTATAAACAATCTGTGGAAGTAACTACATTACTATAGTTAACAATGCATTTTTATTGATAGTTTTGTTCAAGGTGTATTTCTGAGGCCAAAAATTAACATCAAGATTTCCTGATGATTCCTTGATTACCTTCCATCCATCCATCCATCCATCCATTCATCCATCTATCTAGGAACCTCTGTAGTCCAAGGTCAATGGTGACCACTGTATTTATTCCCACTGTTACAACCATGGTAGATTACCTGCCGGATTATGCGATTTTTGGCTTTTGTTCAGCTGATTATTTTCATATGCATATATTGTGGTGGACCTAAAATAAAAACAACCTTGTGAAAATGGATGAAGAAGGTAATAAGAACATTAATTGGCAGACGTTTGATTTCTTATTATAAAGTATATAACTGCAGAATACTACAAGTATGTAATTCCTTCTGGATTTGGTGGCTTATAGCTAGTGTCAGTCTAAGCTCATTCCGTGCTTCTCTTTTTGCAAATGAGATGATGCTATGGAATATGCCGTGCTTTACGCTTACATTAACCAATATTAACAGTTCAAACTTTATTAATAGCTACCTAACTTTTTCATGGTTTTTACAAATAGAGTAAAATGAAAATTCAGTGCGCTATGTAGGGTGTAGGTTCCCTTGTTCCACACATCAAGTAGTGCGCTTGATCAGGGATTAGAGAGGGATTTGGGATTCAGAAACTAGTTAGAAACTAGTTAGTGTTTTTATCTTGTGTTAGCTGTAAAACCCTACGTGGATAGTTCAGAGGCAATTTTTAATGATTTAGAAGCAATTACTTAGTGTTGTTTACCAGACATTATCAGATGTGTTTTTTTGCTGGAAGTTCTTCTGTACAGTAAATGGTTTTGAAAATGGGTTTTTGCCACTGGCATCAGTATTCCCTTTCTTCATCCAGAAATGGGCAGGACCATGGAGGGCAGGCGTCGTGATGCACGATGCACAACTTGTGCGAGTTGTACTCTCAAAAACCTCCTTGTTTTTCTCCATTGTTTTTTTCAAATGTTGTTCATTCTGTGCTTAGAACAAATAGTCTTGTTAATTCCATATTGCCCACCCATATTTACCACATGTTCTCAGTCATAATAGGTCCTTGGGCTACTTGGTATGTGGTTCTATATTATGCATACCTACAAAAGTCTGATAGTCATTCCGGTTTGGCAGAAGGTCAATCTGGCTGTCGTCCATATTTCTCCTTAGGATTCATGTCAGTAAGGAGTTTAACAGGTAAGTTTGGTTTGATGTGAAAACAATATTTTAATGAAAGTGAAGCTACCTCCAACAGAGTGTGTGATCTTTTCTAATTTGTTACTCGGTCAATGAAAGGGAGTGATTTTTTCCATAGACAGGCCCGTTCGGGTAGTTCTTCATCCCTGAGAGAGACGAGCCCAGGGAAGCCCTTTGCCAGTCTCCAAACCTATTCCGTAGCGAAGACGGAACCACTGATAAGCTCGCGGAGCCTGCACACATCCTGCATTGTGCTGGCCAGAAAACTCATTTACGGGCTGAAAAAGAGGCACCACCTCCAATCGCACTCACTCAGTCACCTCGTCAGAGATTTTATTTCAAGACTTGATCCTTGAGCCCCAGTAGCCTTTTCTAACAAAAGGAATAAAATAAAGGATGCACAGAAAAGGGCTTCAAATCGCTCAGAGAATGATTGTGTCTCCAACCCTTTTTTCTGTATTTCATCTTACGTACACGCAGGCTGGATTTTTTTTTATCTGCTTTGTGCATGAACACTGACATGCCCGGCAATGGATTTAATTCATCATAATGCCTGTCGCTTCCAGACAAACACTCATAACGTATTCATCTGCCTTTTTTATTCGGCTTTTTTCCTGTCTGGTGACATCACTCTCTAAGAGGCTTGGATTATTTTGAAGGCCCTGATTGTAGCTCACAGAAGAAACCTGCTCATAACAAGGGTGAGTCATGACTGAACCCTTATTCAATGTGTAGGGCACATTTTAAAAGCATACATGTTGGTGTACATTAATACAACATACAATAAAGTTTCCTATTTGGAAACTGAAAGTCATTCCTTTTTCTGTACAACATTTGTCTTTTCAAGTAAAGCCCATATTCACAGTATATATTTACAGCTTTTTTTATTTATATGTTACTGGGCTCACCTGTTACATAGAACGATCATTATAACCATAACATCAACACCACTGCCAGGTGAAGTGAACAGCATTCATTACCAACTACTGTATACACCAGCAACCTGGTAAAGGCCTGCCCATACAGTCTGATCTCACTAAAAAGCCAATGCTGCACAACTCACTAAAAATGTTAATGCTGCCCACAATAGAAAAGCACCAGAAGACCCAGTGCACCACAGCCCACCAAGCACAGGGCTCAGCAGGCAAAGATTGCTAAGATCACAAAACTCCGGACTTCTGGTCATTCTCAAAATTTCAAAATCTACAAAAGGGGGCAGGGCATTTTCATATTTAGCTCCAAAGCTTTGGAACAGCCTTCCAGACAGTGTTCGGGGAGCAGACTCTGTTTCCCAGTTCAAAAGTAGACTCAAGACGCATCTTTTTAATCTGGCATACGCGTAACTCATCCCATAACCTCATACTCCAGTACATCTATCCTGAATGGCAACTACGCTAATTTTCTTCATCTGTTCTGTATTTTTCTACCCATCTCGAGGCATCTGGAGATTGTGCCAGCTTCAGTAGACAAAGGCCAACCCTGCGAGGTTCATAAGGCATCCAGAGAAGGACTAGCTCCAGCTGGATTCAGCTTTATGATGGCTCAAGCTACACATCCTGCTCCTGTGCTCCCAGTGATCCAGACCCCATCTGCCCTCTGCACCACTGACTCCATGTGCTGAACTGGACTTCATGTTAATTTAAATAACTTCTGTTATATTTAACTTTGACCTGCACAACATACATGATGGCATATCATTTCTATCTGTTTCACCCAAATGAGGATGGGTTCCCTGATTGAGTCTGGTTCCTCTCAAGGTTTCTTCCCACTGCCATCTCAGGGAGTTTTTCCTTGCCATCGTCGCCGTCACCCTTGGCTTGCTCATCAGAGACATTTCATTTATCATTCATTCATCTCATTGTTATCTAGACACATTTTTCTCACACATACATACTTCCAAATATTTCCTTTTTTAAAAAATTCTTTCATTTTTGTGAAGCTGCTTTGAGACAATGACCATTGTTAAAAGCGCTATATAAATAAAATTGAATTGAATTGAATTGCTGACCTGCCCTCCATGCACAGAGGTCCCAAACATCAATCCATAGAATGCAAAGCATCTGCTGACAACTTATCCCACAGCACACCTTGTAAATTCATGTTGCAAGGGACCAGAGCCATCCCAGTGGCAAAAGGGGAACCAAAAACCTAGGTGGTTTTATTGCTAATGGTTTGAATTTTATGGCTCATGATATTACTGTAAGTAAAATCAACTGTAAGGATCACAGTGGGTCACAGTACTACTATGTCTGGTGTGATTCCACAAGAAGAGATACTGTAGCACAAATTGCTGAAAAACTTAAGGCTGGCTATCACAACATACAGCTTGCTGCATCGCCACAGACCAGGCAGAGTGCCCATGCCACCACCTGTCTACCGCCAAAGGTGCCCACAGTGGGCATGTGAGCATCAGAACTGGACCAAGGAGCAGTGGAAGAAGCTGGCCTGGTCTGATGAATCACATTTTTTGTGTCATGTAAAAGGCTGGGTGCATGTGCATCATCTACAGTACCTGAGGTGGTCAAGATGAGAGAGGCCGTGTGATGTTCTGAGCAAGGCAAACATTGTGAAGGAGTGGTTTGAGGAACACAGATTCCACACATCTTAGTCTGTGGGATGTGCTGGATAAACAAATCTGATCACAAGTTACAGAATGTAAAGGATCTGCTGCTAACTTCTTGGTTATATACTGTAGACCAGAGCAGGTTTGTTGGCAAGGAGTCCTACACAATATAACGCAGGTGGTTTTAATGTTATGGCTGAACATTTTATATAATGTAAGTATAGTGAAGAATATTTCACCCATTTCTGAAATGTTTTCAGGTTTACATACATCATTTACCCTTTTCACCCATGCCGACTAGATGTTTGTGAATAAAAAGGTGAAAATTTTCTTTAAGAAACATCTAGTAGATTAAATTCCTAGAGCTTTTTGACTGGAAATAAAGTGGCACCTTTTTTGTTTTCTCTCAGAAGTTGTACATGAAACATATAATATGCACTTGACCATGTGGTTTCTTTCAGGAATTTTTTTTTCAATGGCACTCACACTTGCCAAATGACTGCCTCTGCACAGTAAAATAGAGCAGAACAAGTTTCATCTGTCATTGTTTCCCTCCCATGTTACTTATGCACTGTGGTTTGTAGCTTGGAATTGAATGCTGACGTCTTATTGAACAAATGTCGGTCCAGGTCATAACATTGGCATGATTTTAAAAATATTTTGTTTGTTTTACAGGAATTTGACTTGGAATTTCATTAATTTTCCATGAAAGTAGAAAACAAAATGATTAGATGACTGTCTGCTGTGTAAATATGCGCATAAACCTTTTTTTTTTGACTGAATATTAAGTCCAAGCCCAACTATGTCAAGAATGAGTAATGCCACCATTTCACACTGCATTTACTGAACCTATAATCAGCTAATGGCACAGTGCAGTAAAATCGAAATCGAATGGAAGGGATTCATGGCCCATTTTAGAGAGATCTAAGCCTTCGTTACTCCATTACAGAGGTTCATAAGTGCACCATTTAAAGACATCTGCATGTATATATTAGCCATTTGAGCCTAACATTGGCAGATGGGGACAAGCACTTTGTAAATGTTGCACTAAGTAAATTGCCATTAATATCTGTTTTATATGCTAACAGACACATTTTATATAAGTTTTAATGTCACTAAACTCTATCTAGACTTTATTAGATGTCCATGCATTATATAGAACATAAGAGGCATTAAGAGCTCTAGTGAATTTAAAGATACAAGTACTTGCTCTCATTACTCTCATGACAAAACATGAAGGACATTAATGCATTTATTTTAAATAAACGAGCCATTTAAGGTTAGTTACCTACATTATTTGCTTAAAATTTTTTTACAGAATACAGTGGTGGCCAAAGGTATTGGGACAAAAGTTTAATTTAATATTTTATTGATATTCTTAATATTTTTAAATATGATAATATTTTATGCAGTGAAATTGCTATATAACAATCAATATTAGTAAGAAGTCCTTTATTATTTTTTTTTATTTCCTGGTTCCAGAAGCTCAAAATCACTCTCATATACTATATAGTGGGTTTATATTTGTTTCTAGTATATTTCTATATATCGTCTTAGTGGTTAGCACTGTTACTTTGGGTTGAACAGTGTGACACTTAATATCTTTATCAGGTTTTATGACATTTTATATCATTTTTTAAATTTAGTTTTTAAATTTAGTGTCTTAGTGTCATTTAGTGTCTTGATTTGCCAGATTTTGCTTGTGTCTGTTATATTGTGTGAATTGTACATTTATTTCACTGTATGCTGTTAACAGAGGATCTTTGATATGTTCAATAAAACTATGATATTTCTAATTTGTTTCAAGCATCTCATTCATATCTGATTTTAATCTCATCATGATCTTATATATGGCTTATTGTCTTCTCCCTTAAATGCAGTTCTGTTTATGTACATTTCAAATTTCTCAAATGTTTCTCAAAAGTATGTCTCGCTTTGTGTCACAGTTATCTCTCTTCTCCTAAGTGGAGTTTAGGAGAAATAGAAAAGTTGAGCTTGTAATAGGACAGCTCAGTTAAGTCTCATGAGACAAGAAAAAGCAAGCAAAATTTTGCTATGGGATGTCACGCTTTGCTTAAACATGGAAGTTTAAAGCCTATAAAATACGGTTATATGGCTTTCAAAATAATCACTTTCTTATAGACAGCCATTTGTGTATAGTAATTTGCCAAAATGAGCAAACGTCTAAGAATGGTGTTTAGCCTGTTCTATTTTCAAACTCATTCATTTCTAAATAGTTTGTAGATGTATTTATAAACAAAATTGGTATTTGTGAAAATCCTGTAATCTCAGAAAAAAAAAAAAATCCTACTCTTTCTCTCAGAGAGCTTTTTATTGTGATGCGCTTGGTAGCCATATTCACCAATGAAATGAATATGTATTTTTATAGTCATTTTTCATGTTAAACCATTGTCTTTTTCGCCTCATCTAATTCTTAGCCTTTTTTTTAAATAGTTCCAGATTATAGACAAATTTTACATCTAATAAATATATGATTCTTTGTTGATGTACATGTATGCACTCAGAATGCCAACATGTGCTACTTTAAAATCATTTACCAGTAAGTAATAGTGCCCCATGCAATGAATCTTGTTTCTAGTGAGTGATATAGAGAAACAATATTATTACTGCCACACAAGCCTTAACACTCATTTCAGAACGGAAGAATTGGTATTCCAGTACACATGAAAGCTAATTTTCAGTGGCACGCACATGCTGGAAGGCAGAGAAGTGTACAGAATTGTTTTTGAATACACTATTAAATGTGCTAGTCTTGACAGTTGGGGCTGTTTTTGGCAAATTATTTGTTTGCTCATGAATATTTGTACTCAAATCACACTTTTGCCACTTTTGTCATTATCACTCCCTGCTGCTACTTTTTCATTTGCAGGATCTGGGAGGTACGCCAAGAGCACACTAATACTCATTAGACAAGTGATGTTCTGCCATTGTCCTGCTGTCCCTTACGCTTTCCAACCACATCTTCATGAAACGTAATTTTTCAGTGGTTTTTTTTTTTTTTTTTTTTGCACAAGCTTTACATTCACACTTGGTTAGCGTAGACAGAAGCTTTTCGCTAAAATGCCTTGTACAAGCAGTTTAAATTTGTACCAATCAATAACAAAGATGGATGGGTTTTACACATCTCAAAGTTTCCTTCTTCTTGTTCTGCCTCTGGACACACAGCTTTTCCCTAGGAAGATTGGTAAACCTGTCAAAGGGGTGGAACCTTCTAGCTAACAACAAATCAACAAACTGTTAACAAAGGTGGCTGACATTTTAACCATAAACGTATCCGCACCAGTCAGAATTGCTTGAAGGCTACAGTAGTGGTTTAATTTGAATATTATATGATTAAACATCAAGTTACTGTATAATTATTTGTATTCATTTACAAAATATGTTGTTTATAAGTAAGCTAGCAAACTAGCTATCACAATTTCCTCAGCTAGCAACTTGAGTGAGCAGTAACTTAGCTGTGTTTGTCACAAAATGGCAAAAGCGGCGAATGTCAACCTGATTTATTAAAAGTGCTTTTGCTGTCCTATGAGAAGAGAATGAAAATTAAATGGCAGGTCAATGCCCAGCATTTAAAACTAAAAGTCAGGTAAAAAAAAAAAAAAAGTCTATTGGCATATAAATCTCCAAAAGTATTTTTAGGCATGCTAATATTTTGGGAGGAAATTATTAAGCTAGCATAAATAGGTTCACATATTCAAATATTTAAATTAAGTTTAAATTTAAATTTGACACTGTCACAAAAGAGGGAAGTCTGTTGTGCTTGATATCTCATATATTTCTCTTTATATTTCCACTTATTCTGCTTTAGAATATCAGATATCTTATTTTACAGATTCCAGGGTAGAATCTCAAATAATGTTTTTTCAAAAGCTAGTGCACTATGTATGGGGTACAATCCAATTCTCTTACACACCAAGTAATGCCCTTGGTTAGAGGTTGGGGAGGGATTTAGGATTTAGCCCGATGTTAGAGGCTAAGGTCATTTTAGGTTAAATCAAATAATATAAAGGCGAGAACATTATCAAAGTGTTTTCTTGCTAAAAGTGTTTCTCATGACTGATTTTAAAAGAGTTCAGGTAAGCATTTGTAACCTTTCAAAAATGGTATCTGGATTTCTGCTGACCAAAAGAAATATAAAGACAAAAAAAAAAAAAAAAAAATCTTGTTGATCCATAAACATGATTGGGATAATGTTCTATGGAAATTGTGAAATTATGAGACATATTGGCGCCGTTACATCTGGCATATACAGTAGCTATTATTATACAGTCAAATGTGGTGGTAGTGTAATAGTGTGATTAACGGTAATATGAAAGACCTCTAGTTATCCAGAAGCATGTGGTTGCTATTTTTGCTCCTAAGGATGGCACAACCGGTTATTAGATTTAGGATGTTTAATTACTTTTAGTTTGATTTTAGGCTCTGTGTTGTACATTTTCTTAAGCTTGTCTTGTCTTATAATCCTTAAGGATGTGAAGCCATTTAAAATTGTACAAAATATGAAATATGGAGGGGTCAAATACTTTCATGACTTTGTGAAACCCTACTCCCATTCATCATCTATACCTCTTAATCCTACATTTACACACTATTGGCAAACTGGGAACATCAATTTGCCTAAATTGCATGTCTTTGGACTGTGTGAGAAAACCGGAGTACCTGGAGGAAACCCACTAAGCATAGGGAGAACACAGTGCACACAGACCCCAAGGTGGAAATTAAAGCTGGACACTGGAGGTACATTTCTGTATTTCCATTTTTTTCCAGTTTTCCCCCACTAAGAAATTATACTAATTTGATGTTTCAAAATATTATTATTATTATTATTATTATTATTATTATTATTATAATTAAAGCATGTAAAAAAAGGACTTGTACTGAAAAATACAGTAGAAATATACAGTAACAACAGCATAACAATAGCCTAAAGACTTTTATGTTACTTAAAATATGGACACCTTAAGATCTTACTATGGTAAGAGAATAGGATGCATAATAGGAAGTCCTCTAATGAAGCTACACTGCCTCATGGTGTTTAGGACGCTGTAATTTAGAGTGTTGGAGGCAGATTGAGCTGTAAGGGTTGTAGTAATGGATCTGGCCTCCAGCTTGTGAGCTGATGAGCTCTGGTAATGGGGACAAATGGGAGAAAGACAGTGAGAGAAATGATAGTAGAAACCTGTTTCTGATTAACGAGAGAGAGAGAGAGAGAGAGAGAAAGAAATGATGTGTGTAGAGAGATGAGGGCAGAAAGACAAAGTAGTAATGAAATAATAACAGAAGCGAAGTAAGTGCAAAGTGATAGAGAATTTATGGTGATTAAATATACGCGATGCAAAATTGATATTTCATCCCTTTTGGCAGTATTATATATCAACCTCTGTGTAAGAGCTCGAGACAGAGTGTACCAAGGTCACACTTACACACACCTGCTTGCAGGAACATAATTAAAAGTAAAGTGCATGTAGTGAGGATTTAATATCGAACAGAACTCAGACATACTGTAACTACAGTTAAGCAAAACTCAAGGCATGTCCCAAATTAACTATAATTCAGGCCTTGACCTTATACGCACATCTTTATCCTAATACTGCGTTGCTCATGTGTTTTTTGGATTTAGGTAGGGTTTAGATGTGAAGGTTTGTGATGGCAACAGTATATATATAGATGGCCCCTGAATGTATTTAATCCAAAAAAACCTTATACATAAAATACCCAAATTTATTCATGTTAACATGCATTTAATCCAAATTTTTAATTATCCTGTTTATATGATAGGCAGTGTTAAAGGCAAAAAGAAAGCAGAATATTCTGGAGTAAATAATGAACACAATTTTTTTAAAACTATTCATAATAAAGTATCGAAAAAAAAACTTGAACGCCCAAAAAGAACTTTAATCTTGGACGCACTTTGTGTCCAAGATCAAAATCTTTTTATTATTATTATTTTTTTTTAATTGGTCTAAATTAATATTCAAATTATCTGAGATACAGAATTTTAGGTAATAATCATCAAAACTGAAATAGATAACACTTGAAATATATAAATATGTGTGTAATGAATCTATACTATATATGAGTTTCACTTTTTCAGTTGAATTACTGAAATAAATAAACTATTTGATGATATTTTAATTTATTGAAATTTACCATCCATCTAGGAACCTTTGCAGTCCAACTAGAGACCGTGGAGGCCAATGGTAATTACCATTATATTTATTCTCACTTTTTTGACTGTGGTTGGACCTGCAGTCAACATTCACACACTACAGGCAATTTGGGAAAACCAATTAGCCTAACTTGTATGTCTTAGGACTGTGGGTGGAAACTGAGATCCTGGAGGAAACTCACCAAGCATGGGAAGATCATGCAAACTCCATGCACTATTAGCTGTGGCGGTGGCGGAGCTCGAACCCCTGACCTTCTGATCAGCCACCCAGAGCTTCCGCTCTCTGAGCCACCACTGTTCCACAGGCCTAATTAGGACATAGCAATGAGTTCTAGTAACACTCATGTTTCAGGAGAATGAGTGACTATACAGCACACATTTAGATAGAAGTTGTGTTTATAGATAGAAGCTTTATTAAACCTGTTCTGGGAAACGCCAAAACGATGCTATACAGCTACCAATGCACTGGCAATAGACCCTTATAAATTTTTAAAGCTTTTCATCTTTGAACCCTAGAAAATCTGATTTAATGTTTTCTCAAAATGCAGATAATTTCACCGGCATAAATAGTAACATAATGTTTGGATTTCAGTCATCATCTCAAAACAACCCTGGGAATCTAATGATGTTAAAGTGTTTATATGTTTCTCTTGACAGTCAGGGAGCCAGGCTGCTACTGTAGTCTCAGAGGGAACGCAGGAACGATAGCACACATCTCCAGATAAAGGATTGCAGAGAGAGATTTAGCCATGTATCTGTGTCAGGATGGCTGTCTGAGGCTTCATTACAGAAGTTAATAGGGTTGTATGTTTAGCCTGACAGCATATTTTGAGCCGCACGTCAAGTGGCAGATAAAATACGACAGTGTAATAGACCCGTATGTGTTGGGATGCTTTACTATAATGGGAAGCATATGTTAGCCAGTTCCATAATGGAGTCCAACATAACAGTAATGGAGGCGTTATATTGATGTTAAAACAGATTGGGCAATAAATTCCATTTGCATTAGGTTGATCTTACATACTGTATATTGGGACTGTTGTATAGGATGAGCAGAATCATCATAAATGCTGATTGATTGATCACTAACTTCACCAAATGACAAAAGCCATTTTACACACAGCCACAGACTGAGACGTGAGACGTGAGTAGTCCAAACGTGAAACATTTATTGTCATAAAGTGCAATTAGGATTTAATTAAGGACTGGTTTGCTAGTCTGAAACCTGAATTTTGGTACCGTTATACGCCATTAAGGAATGATCACAGGAACACACTGACTTAGGTACACATAAAAATAAGAAAACAAATTCACAATGAAATCAGCATTCTTCCCACAGCGAAACGGCCTTCACAATAGCCCGCATTGTGCAGTAACTTTTACTCGGCTACAGCATCTGGAGGAAGTGTCAGCGTGCGCCCGTCTAACTGATTCTTAGTGATCTTATAGCGTGCCAGCCATCACTAGAGGAAGCAGCAGAGTCTGCTGGAGAGATAATTATCCAAAGCGTGTAGCCTACTCCGGTGCTCAATACACTGTCACTAATTTAATTCCCTACCTCAGTGGATGGTGAAGCTGCAGACGCAATAGAGGGACCATTATCCAAACCTTTTAGAAGGTGTTGATGTGCTTCCTGACTGTGAGCACATTCCTTTTCTTCTCTCGCATTTGTTTGTTCTTTTAGACTTTGTACTAAATTTCTGGAAATGCTAATCTTTCTTGCTTAACTTTTTTGATGTTGTTGGATTATTTGCATCAACTCTCCATTATTTTCCTATTTATTTGATTGATTACATACTGTATTAAGGGCCTGTTACCATGGTTCTCCTGTGTTTTATGGACTTTTTTTGTTGTCAAGGACTCTTACTTACATATGTTTCTTTGTTCACATCTTTTGCTCTCATTCATTTCGAGTGTTTTCTATTAAGTTTTTAATTAGTGTATTAGTATTAGTGTCCCTATATAAAGGCGTTCCCTTTTCTGCTTCTAGTCTTGCAGTTTGAAATGTCATGATTTCTTGATTTTGTGGTCATTGGGGTTGTTGTTTTGTTATTCATGCTATGCTATGCTATGCTATGCTAAGCCATGCTAAGGCTTCTAAGCTAATGCTAACACTTATCTACTAGCCTTGTTATTCTAATCCCTCACTTGAGGGTCACAGGGGCGCAAACACACTACCGGTAATTTGAGAACGCCAGTTAGCCTGATCTGCATGTTTTTGGGCAGTGGGAGGAAACCGGAGTAACCGGTTTTAAGTGAATATTAAATATTCCTTAGCAATTCTGCCGTTGTTCTAAAAAAAAAAAAAACAGCGCTTAAGGTGGTGTAGTGGGTAGCACAGTGGCCTTGCACCTCCATGGTCAGGGGTTCGATTCCCACTATGGGTCTGCGCTTGTGGAGTTTGCATGTTTTCCTCCCACAGTCCAAAGACCTGCAGATTAAGCTAATTGCCAAGTGTGGGTGCCCTGTGATGGATTGGCACCCTTTACGGCACCTTGTGCTCAAGTTTCCTCGGATAGGCTGAGTATAAATGGTATAAAAGATAAATGAATTTACTTTGTTATTTGTTTTTTCCTAAGCAAATTCCTAATCTTCATTAACAGTCAATATTTTGGCACATGTATTAATATATATAGTATTTCTCATTTTCTTCTGATTATTTATGCCACAGTTTCTGAATAATTTGATGTTGTAGCACAATGCAGTTTATTTTATTTATTTATTTATTTATTTTTTTTACTTCATACACTTTATACACTGCCTGGCTAAAAAAACAGCTTTCAAAGGGGTCAAATTATTGGCCCCCTATAAGCAAAGAAATGATTTAAAAAGATTGATGAAATAACAGAAACTGGAGATCACATTGTGCATTGTGAAGACTGTACTGAGTGTACTGTACAGTATGTCTCACTTTTGTCAGTACACAGAACTGTGTTGACACTAAAGCATTTTACTGCTTTGCACTTTTAACACCGGACCCATTTAACAGCGTTTCAAGGCATTATGCTAAATACTGCACATTATGTAGCCCTTTTTTCCCCTGCCCTACAATAGATATTTCATGTCTTCATAAATAATAACTAAAACAACAGAAAAAAGAGCTGTCAATGAATAATGATGAACTTTTTATTATTTTTTTTCAAGTTAGACTTGTCTAAAGTACGGTATGTGTTCTTTTCCTCAGCAGGCCACCGCAGTCTCACACTTTCAGAATAAACCTGTCAATCATTTCATTTCCAAGTAAGCCGAAAATAAGACTTATTACGCTAATGCTCTGGAAAGGAATGCCATTATTATTATTATTATTATTATTATTATTTAAGTATTTTGCAGGTTGGTGTCTACGAATATTCCAACATAAAAGATGGGAAAATCAGGAAATCTTGTCAATCCTCAATGAGACATGTAACCTCTATTTCATTAAGGACAAAGTTGTGTCAGGAAAATGTTTTATCTGGGAAAATAAAAACAGATGTTATCTTCAGCAAATACAAAAAAAAACCCACCACAAAAAAAAAGGGGAAGTCTGCATAAAGGAAAATTCCTAATCCTTTCTTTGTCGATGCAGCAGCTGCTAATCTTCTTGATAATGGCAGAATGTTCCCTTGCAGTAGAATCAAAAGGTCTATTTACATGTATTTAATGTCTGAGGTTTCTAATTTGCCTGGCTGTGTGGATTAAGCCGAGTCAAAGCGTGCAGCCGATCAAAGATGGCAATCGCACTTCACTCCCTGTTTGTTGTTTGTTGCTCCTTACGAAATAGATCGTCACAAATTAATATGACGCCTTTGTCTTTGTCTGGCTCTCTTGCACCGAAATTAAACTGGCATGGATTAACATTCCGTCCAATTTATTATGCAAATCTGCCTCGTGAATGCATTTGCATGAGAAATCCATGAGACGGGTTCAGCTAGGCAGGGCCTGCTAAATGATGTCAAGACCCATTCGAGTCTTTAAAAAGGCGAACAATGCCAGGCAGCCGGAGGGACGTTGGAGCCAAACCTGTAATGGGGTTTGGGTTTTTGTTTTTTTTTGCTTACAATAACAATTCTGTCTGAGATTAGAGACAGCCGAGCATGGAGTCGCAACGCTGCAGAGTTCTCTCATAGGTACCATCAAAATGAGAGAGGGGAAAAGTGAAAACAATCAGCATTTGGCATGGAGGATATGCATAGTCGTATTGGCGCCTTCACTTTTTGGCATCAAGACAATGCAAAGTAATCATTCCTAAATGGTAAACAGTATAAATTCACCTACAGACAGTCTGTTACTGTATGTGAAGATTTACAGTAGCATTTTTTTCTGCTTAGATTATCAGAAAAGTTTTTTTTACTTAAATACTGTATTTACAGGGATAGACCATTATGAAAACATAAACACCCACAAACAGTTGAAAAAGTTTTTATTAACCTTGGGCTATATTTCATGTCAATCACTTACCTGCATATGCACACAGTGGAAAGTTATTTATATTCAAAACCCTAACAGATGTTTGATTAGACAGATGTTTAGATTTTTTTCCAGGCTCCTCATTCAGATATCAAAATCACCTTGATGTAGTCCTCACCCCTGGGTTGCTAGATTTGGTTTCACAATAGCACTGTGGGGCAGTGGTAGGTCAGTGGGTTAAGGCACTGATTTACTGGGGTTCAAGCACCAGATCCCCCAGGTTGCCATTGTTGGGCCATTGGGCAAGGCCCTTAACCTTTTCTGCTCCAGGGGCCCGTATCATGGCTGACCCTGCGCTCTGAGCCCAGCTACCTGGAATAGGCGAAGAAAAAATTTCACTGTGCAGTAATCTATACGTGACAAATATAGATTACTGTATTACCATAATAAAGGCTTGAGACCATCTGTTTTTCCAAAAAAACAACAACAAAAAAAAAAAAAATCACAGGATACAAAATGTAGACTGAAGAAGGAAATTAAGAAGATATTTTCCCCAATGCTATCGAACATAATTTGAAGTATTATAAAAAATTACACGACTTAGTTGATGGTACCTCCAGGGCTAGGATTCGACTCCCTGGCAGGTTTGATTTCCGCCTTTGTGTGCATGGAGTTTGCATGTTCTTCCCGTGCTTGGTGGGTTTTCTCTTGGTGATCTGGTTTCCTCTCAAAGACGTATAGACTGGGCTTCAGAGTGTACCCTGCCTCATGCCCTAAGTCTCCTGGAAGAGGCCTGTATAGAGGATAAAGCGTTATAGACGATGAGTGGGTGGGTGAGTAATATTACTTTTTTTATCAGTTTATTTCAACAGTTTCGAAATTAGCACTGGATCCAGCACGTCTCATTACTTTGGTTCAGATTTTCTAGATTTTATTTCAATATCATACTATAAAAGTTACTTGTGCATACTACTTTTTTTTTTTGTTTGTTTGTTTTTTACCATGCATACAATTTTTTAAGGATACACAGCAAATTTCTTAGTGTTCTTAGTCTAAATTAACATTCAGAGTGCAGTTGAACTCAAATAAACACTGAAAGTGTTAAGTCAACACTGGGGATTTTCCTGTGTACCAATGGCCGTGCAATTACTGGGTGAAATATACAGCCTTCTTCTGATTCCGTTTCTGTTTCCAATTTAGTTTCTACACTGCTTGCCCAGAAAACAAGTTGCTATTTCAGAAGGGTCAAATGATTGGTCTGGATTAAGCAAAGGAACAAATAAGGAGATTTGAAATGACTGGAACTGGGTTATGAACCCTTCAAAATATTATCAAAACCTGAAAGGATAGTGCTGAACTGTGAACTTTGTGGATGGAAAAAAAAAACTCTAAAGTTTTTCATCAAACTTCAACAGAAAATCAACAGTAAAAACCACTGTATAAAAACCAATGTCTATATGCACAACATATAAGGAGAACTCACAGCTGTGTGGCCATAAGAAAACCACTTGTCAGTGAGACTAATCTAAGGAGAGGCTTTAATTTGCCAGGGGGCATAAAGATTGGACAAATGAGTCAAGTCTAATGAGTCCAGGCTCCATCCAAAATGATGGCCATGTCAGGATACAAGTCTCTGGCGGCAGTCTTATGATCAGATCAATGGTTCATAAGACTCCCGCCAGAGACTTGTCATCTGGATGGTGAGATCATCCAGATCATAATACAAGTCTCTGGCAGGAGTCTTATGATTTGGATGATCTGATCCAGAGACGTGTGATCTGGATGATCTAATCTGTGATCAGTTGGTCAGGTCTAGGCTCAGCATCATTATCACTCATTTATTATTTATATCGGTTTATCCTGTATTCAGGGTCGCGGGGGGTTGGAGCCTATCCAGGAGACTTGTATGGAGACATGTATTCCAGGACACAAATTGTGAAAGAATGGTTCTGGCAGCATGATGAATTATTTTCCCACACTACATTGTGTGCTATAATCAAAGTTAAAGATGACTGAATGAAATCTTAGAGTGACTGACTGTTTCTTTTTTTTTTGGCCAGGCATTGCATTTTAAGTACTTTGGTTTGGATATTTACTGTGCTACATAAAAAACTATTTTACATAATACCACTGATATGCTGAAATGCACTGAGAAAGTAAAATCCCTCGGCCCATTTGCACGCCTTATTTTCTTTTTTTCCCCTCACCCTTTCTGCTTTTTCGCGCACAGCGCAATGTGTGAAAAAGCAGAAGGATAAATGAAATTCTGGTGCTTTCTTTCCTGTCTCAGCGTCAGTTTCTTTCTCATCCCAGCTTACAAATATAAGTCTGACAAACTTGCAACTTGCTCTCTCTCTCTCTCTCTCTCTCTCTTTTTTTTCTCTCTCTAAGTCTATACAGCCTGAAGCTTATCTAATTAAATTCTTTTAAGTGAGCTGGCTGGCCATGTTGGCCTGAGTCTACGGAAGGAAAAGGTCACTGCTAGCTGAAACCCACTCTCGCACTGACACACACACTTACTCCCCGCTGAACTTGTTTCTCTTACTGGAAGTTTAGTAGATTGTTAATTATCAGATTATGAGTTGTTTTTTTTGTTAAAGGGCACTGCACTGCCCAGAGTTTAATGGATACAGAAGAGGTTTCCAGAGTTTGGGATTGAACCCAGAGGAAATGGAGATGATGTGACTGAATTGACTCTAGTGATTTTTTTTTTTAGTCAAACATATTTTGGGAATTCAATCGAGATGATCTTGAATTCTATTAGTTAGCATGTTTGGTTTATGAGTATCTTAACAATCCCCCCCATTCTGCACCTCCCAGTTCGCCCACATGCCAAATCCTACCCACGAGCCAGATCCTCCCTATCATGTTAAAGCTAGAAACCAAGAAGAGTGGAGGCTAGTACAGTATGTGTACCCTTCTAGGCTTGTCAATGAGTGGCTAGTGTGATTGACAGAGAGGAGAATATAATGAGACTATACTTTCTCCTCCCCCCAGAGAGCCTGACGACAGGTGTTAGTGTCATTGTTCATATTTGAAATAGAAAAATCCTTACAATTATGTATTATCATATATTTTTAATAAGGAACGTTTTAAATAGAGATGTGTGACTTAATCGAATATGCAAATTATTCACACATTAATTATTTCTTTAAAATTTTAAATGTCAAGTGGTCTAAAATGGATGGATTCCCTAAATATAATATATACTGTACCACAAAAAATACTCCCATTTGCTAGCATTTTGCAAGAGTATCGCGTCTTCTTCTTTTGAATTCATGAAGCGGTTGTTGTAATATCGCCACCTACTGGACTGGAGTGTAGAGCGCAAGATTGGAAGGAAAAAAAAGATATGTCCCATTTAAACAAATATCAACACAAGTTACACAGCAGTTTAGTGTTTAATAAATACATTTGGTAGTTTTTTTATATTTTAAACCTCGTAATAAATGTAGCTATTAGACAAATAGACAATAAACATTTGCGCCTTCAGTTAATCAAATTAAATGGATAGTCTATCTATGATTCACAGCTCTAATTATAACACAAATGTTTTTACACAAAGGTGTGTTAGTCAAGCTTGGCGCTTTAGTGGTTAAGTATGTGATGGACCTGTAAAACATTTCTCACGTTCTGCATATTTTCTGGCTTATTAATACTTGTAAGAAATAACGTTTGAAAAAAAAAATCCTACCGCAAAATCAATCACTCTCTAGTTCCTATCTATTTTTTCATCTCTCCAGTTATCCCTGTAGATTCGGTTGTGCCATGTACACAAGCAAGCACGTAAGCACTGACATTTGTAGCGTTCTCTCCTGTGAATCCGAGCTTATTGATTCTGCAAGAGATGGTGTGGTGCTCCTGCAGCACCACCATTGATCAGCTCTTTAAGAGTGCTTAAAGATGGAATATGATGGAATATGATTTTTAACACTGGCTTGTCATTAATGACACTGGGCTTTTCCAGAATTCCCACTAAATCTTCTTTACTTTAAGCCAGTTCCCCGCTAATATTTGTAAAAAGTTTTAAAGCTTTAAAAAGTTTTCAAACAAAACTGCAAACCTTTTACAATTGAATATAGGTGAAGTGTATAGAGCCAAAGAATTTTAAATTAGCAGACTGTTACAGTTAAAAGAACATTTGGTTCCTAGATGATTAAATCGGACAAGTGCTATTATATAGTAACATTTAAAACATAGTTGGCTTTAACATTTTTTGCACCGTTTCCATTTTGTCATGCTGTGCTTAACTTGGCTTTGCCTTAATTATGAAATGAACCACTTTTCTTTTTTAAAATCTCAAGATCTCAGTGTTCACAAGAATGTTGATGTTTTTTTCAGGATGGCTTAATTAGAAGATAGTGAATAAGGCTGAATGTAATTACGGTGTTTTTTTGCATCATGTCAACTTATCTCAGTAATTTACTAAATAATGAAAAAATAAATAAAATGTAAAAGAGACCAAAACCAGAAATGTTTCATGCTAAGATATGTTAATGAGCAAATCATTAGCATTTCAATAAGCAGCTATCATGAATATTATTATAAGTATATTACTGCATAAATAGATTTTCTTATAATATTAGAGTAATAGAAGCAGTTTCGGATACATTTGACAATATGGCTTTGAACTGACATTTAATTGTGCACACTAGATATATGTTATCGAATTTGCTATTCTATTCTCTATATATTTGGTTAATTCTATGTGTTTTCTGGGTTAAAGGCTGTAGTGGTAAAAAAAAAAGAATTACTATGGATTATGTAATGATGGCATAGTGGTTAGCTATAGTTGGTTAGGCACCAACTATGGTTGAGTGTTCAATTCCTACCTCGGGTCTTTCTGTGTCAAGTGTGCATGTTCTTTCCATGCTTGGTGGGTTTCCTTTGGGTACTTTGGTTTCCTTCCACAGTCCAAAGACATGCAGATTAGGCTAACTGATGTTTCCAAATTGCCCGTAGTGTGGGTGCACGATGGATTGGCACCCTGTCTAGTGTGTACCCCGCCTTGTGCCCAAAGTTTTCATGGATAGTCTCTAGGCCTCATGCAATCATGTACAAGATAGGCGGTTTAGAAGATGAATGAATGAATATTACTTGAAAAAAACATGAAATTAATCGTGAAACAGCAGCGTAAAAGGAATAAATATAGATGAAGTCCATGAGGTTTATTAATCAATATAAAGTGTATAAATCAATGAAAGACAGCATGGAAGATTTTTTTTTAACATCAGCCACCATTCAAACAACTAAACAATCCATCATGCATTTCAGTGAGAAAAAAAAGAATATTATTAAACCTACTGTAGAAATCACATCACTACCTGGCCAGGACTATAATAATATAAAAGAATATTTACAGCACAGTTTTATGTTGTCTTCCTTTCCACTTTGTGTTCGAGGTCTTTTGCCAGCGTCGGCAGAAAGGGGCTTGCCATTTCCATGCTTTAACAATCGCTGTACATCCATGTTGTCAAACTGTAATTGATTAATCGTCTGACACAAGATGATATGATTGTTCACAGTAAACTTTTGAGGTACGGTAAGTGCTGATTTGGCATTAAAGAAATTAAATACACAACGTTTCGATCAGGCAAAAGAAAATATGTATAACCCGAGCTGTTGTGAAGTCAATGCGCGAGAAATAACTTTTAAAAAAAAGTTTAAAAGCTGTGTTAATGCTAGTCAGAGGTGGGTTAGGACTATTTTAGAAATCTAGGAGGTGCATAAACACCATTTATGTACATTCAGCCTCTACTGTTGTTGTTGTTGGGAATGACGCAGCAATTCAAGGATTGTGATTGGTTGATTAAAGGTCTTAAAATACGCTCTTTGTGAAAATAGAATATATGATTATTGAACAGAGAGTAAAATCAAAATGTTTGTATATAAAGCAATTGTATAATCATTACTATAGGCTACTTTATGCAAAGTTTCTGTTATAAGCTAAAACAGCCAAATGTTGAAAATGTGTCTACCTTTGAAACAACCAATTTTCATGCAATAGTTACTATATTTAAGTTCTTACATTTATTTACCATAATAATTGTATTACATTTCAAATTGATGGGAGCAAAATGTCTCAGCTTTTACCTTCTTCTTCTTTGTCTTTCGGCTGTTCCCTTTCAGGGGTCGCCACAGCGAATCATTTGCCTCCATCTAACCCTATCCTCTGCATCCTCTTCTCTCACCCCAACTAACTTCATGTCCTCTCTCACTGCATCCATAAATCTCCTCTTTGGTCTTCCTCTAGACCTCCTGCCTGGCAGTTCCAACCTCAGCATCCTTCTACCGATATATTCACAATCTCTCCTCTGAACATGTCCAAACCATCTCAATCTGGCCTCTCTGACTTTATCTCCAAAACATCTAACATGGGTTGTCCCTCTGATAAACTCATTCTTAATCCTATCCATCCTTGTCACTCCCAAAGAGAACCTCAACATCTTCAGCTCTGCTACCTCCAACTCTGCCTCCTGTCTTTTCTTCAGCGCCACTGTCTCTAGGCCGTAGAGCATTGCTGGTCTCACCACTGTCCTGTACACCTTTCCTTTCATTCTCGCTGATACTCTTTTATCGCACAACACACCTGACACTTTTCTCCACCCATTCCAACCTGCCTGTACCCGCCTCTTCACCTCCTTTCCACACTCTCCGTTGCTCTGGACCGTTGACCCTAAGTACTTAAAATCCTGCACCTTCTTTACCTCTGCTCCCTGTAGCCTCACCGATCCTCCTGGGTCCCTCTCATTTACACACATGTATTCCGTCTTGCTGCGGCTAACCTTCATTCCTCTGCTTTCCAGAGCATACCTCCACCTCTCCAAATTTTCTTCCACCTGTTCCCTGCTCTCGCTACAGAGCACAATGTCATCTGCAAACATCATAGTCCATGGGGACTCCTGTCTTACCTCATCTGTCATCCTGTCCATCACCAGAGAAAACAAAAAGGGGCTTAGAGCCGATCCTTGATGCAGACCCACCTCCACCTTGAACTCTTCTGTCACACCTACAGCACATCTTACCACTGTCTTACAGCTCTCATACATGTCCTGCACCACTCTAACATACTTGTCTGCCACTCCAGACTTCCTCATACAATAAAATGTCTCAGGTTTCACCAATTTACATTAAGTGTTCAGAAAATATTCTTTTCCTCCATTTTGTCCTCTGCTATAGAAACTCCTAAACCTCTTAAAAATACAGTAGGAGCTGTCTTTAGGTCTAAGATGTTTTGTGAATCATTGTCATAAAAATGTCATAATTATAATGTAAGAATTTCCTCATTAGGAAATTAAGAAGCTTTGTGATTATGGGCCCTGGTTTGTAATTTGTCACATTACTGCTCACAAATTTACTTCTAAACATTTTGATTTTATTTATGCCACAGGTTTAACTTTAGCTTAAATACCTAAGTACTGGCAAAGTTTCATAAAATTCTGTCCAGACAGTTTTGCGTGATGCTGTGACAATATCTAACTGGACAGACAGACAGACAGAAAATTTTCTGAGACTGGTTTCGGTTCCTTCAATGTACAAAAAGTAAAGATATCATTAAAAAAATCGAGTTCTGACCAACTCAAACAAAACCTTATTTTATTTATATAGTTTAATATTAAAACATTCGTTTTTTACTCATACACCTCACTTTAAATAACATCATCCATTTATCCTTCAAAAAACATCTTTGAGGTAAGTAAGGTCGATTTTCCCATAAGTAAATATCCAGGGAGGAAGATACATCTCTGTTTCTGCACGTCCCTGACCCCTTATTTCAGTCTTCTCTATTTAACCGCGTACAGATTTTCTGCATCATGGTTCTTTTTGTTTCCCCTTTTGCTTATTCTAGAATAATTGCACTGACATCAATTGGCTCCTGCCTGGGGGGCATCGATGTTCCTGTGGAGTAAGCATCCTAGATAAATAAGTGTAAAAAGTAGATCTGACACCCTTCAGATGCCCTGTGCCTAATTTGGGTTGCTAAAAGTACCATTAAGTCATACTCCGTGGCCAGAGGAGAGGCAGAAGCATAGTTGGGAGCGAGCGCTATGCGGTTAGACTCAGTGGGGCGAGAGAGTCAACGGGCAACGTTTTGGACATTGGAGAAAGAATTGGTCAGACAAGGGCATCCTGAGCCTTCAGTCACATTACACTGTGTGCTACTTCTTGAGTCACTCTTCTTATTTCCCTCTAACACATAAGACGCTCAGCTGTCCGTGAGTATGGCTATGGGGCCAAACTGTGAGGGAGTGAGCTGGATGTTATTTTCTGCTTTTTTGGTTTTCAGTCTTGGCAGGAAAAGCTGAGCGGTTTTGAGTAACCCCAAAGAGTCTGTGGCTAGAGAGAGAGAGAGAGAGAGAGAGAGAGAGAGTCCAATTACTGCCATCCCATCACTTAGTACATAGGAGTCTTACTAACAGAAAGACGAAGAGAAAGAGAGAGAGAGAGGGCCAATTACTTCCATCCCATCACTTAGTGCAGATATGTCTTACTAAGTGGAAGGGTAGAGTGATAGTAGAATCCGTTCTCTGACACAGACAGAGGGCAATGAAGGAGGATGGAGAGAAGACTCCTTAGGAGTGAGTGGAAAGCAAGAGAAATGTAGAAAGCGAATCGGAGAGCTCCGCTTTATTACAGCAGGGATACAAAAGATTGGAGAAAGGGTAAGAGAATGTCAGAAGAGGCAGGGTGTAAAGAGTTTTTCACACAGCGGATGACAAGTCACTCACAGCTGCAGCAGTCTCTCTTCGCCTGCTGAAGGAAAGGTCAGAATACACATTCTCAGCTCAGCTGCTCATACACCAGTGTGTGCTAACCATAATCACAACAAAGCTGTGCACAGATAGTGCTTGTTCAACACGGACTGCTCTGTTATTTCTAACCTGTAGGAAATAATATCCTCACTCAAACTATATACAATATATATATACAGTCATGTCTAAAAGTTAGTGCCCCCTCTTCTAATTTAAAGTTTCTTTTTATGGAAAAACATAACACAAATCATCTAATTGTAGTAGGACTTAGTATTAGGGAAATACCACCTCAAAAAAATTAAATATAGATCTCAAAAAGATTTATAAAATCTGGCCATTTCTAAGTACTCCTTTACTGCTTCTAAACAATTTAAGAGTGCAAGTTGCGGTCAGGTGCTGCTAATCATTAGCCCTTGATTGATTAACCATCAGCAGGTGTGCAGACCTCTATGAAAGCAGAAATCTTGGCAGTCTGCCGGTCTAAATAATTCAGGTGTGTCAAGAAAGAAAAGCAAGATAAGCCATAGTCTTGGAAACGCAATTGTTGCTGCACATTAATCTGAAAACCATTTCCAATTTAGAGTTCAACATTCAACACTGAGAAATAAAAACATTCAAGGCAGTCCTTCCAGGAGCGGTAGTCCCATTATATTCATTCCAAGGTTGGACCATGCAATTCTCAGAGAAATGCAAAAAAAACAAAAACAAGATCTACATCTCAGACCCTGAGCATTTTAAATGTTAACGTTTATGACAGCACAATTAGAAGAAGACTGAACAAGTAGAGTTTCTTTGGAAGGGTTGCAAGGAGAAAGCCTTTTCTGTTTAAAAATAATATGTAGGCAAGGTCGAGGTTCACAAAGCTACATTTAAACAAACCACTGGAACAACGTCCTATGGATAGATGAGACCAAAGTCGAGGTGTTTGGCCTTGTTTGTCCAGCTCCATTTTTGGCAAATAAAACAAACAGCAATTTAGGAGAAACACCTTATACCAACTGCCAAGCATGGCGGTGGAAGGTTGATGATTTGGGCTTGTTTTGCAGTCACATGACCTGGGCACCATGCAGTCATTGAGGCTACCATGAACCCCTGTATACCAGAGTATTCTAGAGGCAAGTTTGACCCATCTGTCCAACAGCCAAAGCTTAGTCGAAGTTGGGTCATGCAACATAATGATTGGAAGCATCCCAGTATACCTACATCAGAATGGCTAAAAAAGAAAAGATTCAACGTTTTGGAATGGAATTTTTAAAGTGCAGACTTCCACCCGGTTTAAAAAAGTGTGAGAGACTGATAAAGTCATACAGAAAAAGATTACTTCAAGTTCTTGCTGCTTAAGGTGGATCTACAAGCTATCGAATTAAGGGGTACTTAATACTACCCACATGTATTTTTCTTTTTGGGTTCATTTTTAGCAAATAAATAATGCCACAGTGAAAAAAGTTATATGTTGTTCGTATGACTCTGTATTTGTTTAATATTAAGACCTGATACAATCAGGTTCTTTTCCTAAAGTTTTTACACAAAAAAGCACTAACTTTTACACCGACTGTATCAGTCAAGCCTGCACCTGTTTGCAGAGTTAGCTACTTCCCACACATTGTTTATAGCTTTGATAGGTACAAATTTGAATGGTTATTTCTGCGCTAACATGCTAGTTAGCTGCTTCATTGCTACATCCGTCATGGCGATTTAGTATTGCTCTGCTGTACATTTCTGGGTAATTTTTATCCTTCTGTCAACTGGAATTGTTAGTAAGCTCAGCTAGAGAGCTGTCCAGTGCAAACATGATGTACAGTATATCGTTACAAGCTCCAAATCTGTGTGGTGGCCTGGGAAAACCATTAACACAGAAATATTTTGACACATTTCATAGTCATTTTAGGTTTTTCTAAACCAAAATATGTTGTTTTTGTATATTTCTTAACCAGTACTGGGCCCCTAATGTGACATGGAAGGAGAAAGGAGGAAGCACATTGCGAGATGGGTGAAAGTATATCCAGGAGGTCAGTGTAAGAAAAGTAATTGCAAGACAATTTCTAAAATCTATAGCTTTTTAAAAAGTGAAATAGGATGCTAGTACTAAATGCTAATTCTAGAGCTGATCATAAAGCACAAATACGGGTTGAGCTGTAGTTAATTTCTTTTTTAGTGCATGATGTCATAAATATTTATTGATCATTAAATGTCATTTGATGTCCAAAATACAAATGTCTGTATCGTTTTTAGTTGTATTTAATGTAATTTAGGATAAGATAAGAATAAGTCGTTAGCAATAAGGATTATTTTGTTTTTAAAGCTGCTTGTCAGGCAATTAAAGAATCTATACTGTACATAAAGTCATACATACAATTAATAAACCTTTACTTACAGTCAGGTCCATAAATTTCGGAACAAAAATAAGTCTTTGTGATATTTGACTACTGTACACCATCACATTGAATTTGAAATTAAACACTTCAGATATACAGTAAAAGTCAAGCTTTAATTTAAGGGCTTTGACAAAAGTATGGTAATAACCATTCAGGAATTACAGCCATTTTTATACACACACCTCATAAATAATTGTAATTAGGTTCCATTATTTATAACCCCCTAAAATGTTTGTGTTTATGTAAATGGCTGTAATGTCTTAATAATTTCAGCATGATACAGTATTAGTACTTAAAGTGTAATGGTTTTACAGTTGTGGGTTTCCTCCAACTGTTTAATTCAGGCAGAGTGGGCTAAATTCTCCATTGTATGTGAGTGAAGGTATGTTTGCTTACATTTAGGCATACACCCGTACTAGAGAAACTTACATTTTAATCCAATTCTATTATACATCTGAGCAGTTCAGGGTCTTGCTCAGTGCCCCACAAAGACAACTCGGTGGTCATAGGATTTGAACCTGGGACCCTCTGAACTGTAGTCCAATGCCTTAACCACTGGGTTACCCCTGACCCCCTTTTTTGTGCCTTGTGATGGCCTGGCACCTGATCAAGAGTGTACCCTGCATTGAGTCCTCTGGGATAGGCTCCAAGGCCTTCTACAACCTTTACAGGATAAGTAGTATAAAAAGAGAGGGATATGATGTAAAAGAAAAACAATTTGTTTAAAAAAAACCTTGGAATTGCAAAGAAAAATTTAGCCTCTTAATAATTGGACCAATCTCACTAAAAGCTTGCTCTGAAAGATAGTTTGCATGATGGTATAATTATACGCCAACAGAAAATGACTTCAGCCTTTTGTGCAACTGCAAAAACCAACACAAAATACTATTAAAAAGGTAAAGATTTGGGGAGGTTCCCGTATAACTGTCTCCCACTTCCTCATACATATATTTATTTTTTTCATAATTCTCATACTAATGATTAGTTTTCCTTTTACATGTTCCTGCGGCAGTATAAAAAGTTAATTGGAAGGCTTGTTATGTTTTAAGACGACACTGTAATGCTAAGTGTGTGTATTTTATTCTAAACCCTTTGGTCAGTTTGGATCGGCTTGACTGCTTTAGAGGTGTGTGCGTGGGTGTGCACTCTACTGCAGTGTTTGGATTGGTTGTGTCCTGTGTGTGTGTGTGTGTGTGTGTGTATGCTTCTTTAGGACAGCAGGTTTGAAATCCCTCTGCTGTCAGTATTAATTAGGCAGAGTTGCCCTTGACCACCAGCACAGTGAGACACTGAATATGTCGCCCACTCTCTCGCAGAGGTAGAGCAAGACACAGCAAGGAAAAGAGATAATTATAGGAAAGTTCATTGTGACTGCCGTGGGGAGTCAGATTTGTTCTCTTTTTTTATAGATGATAAACATGTCACAGAATTCTTTCTGGGGCCTTCCATAAGGCCTTTTTTTGTTAAATGTACAAATAATAAAAATCTATGTATTTTTATCTTAATAGCTTTTAGAAGGCACTGTACGGTATGAACAAATGTATGTGAAAACCTGACCATCATGTGCATACAGTGGTATTGTAATACGAATAGACCACATTTAAATTTTTGCAGAACTGAATTTTTGCAGAAATTCTCAGCATGTGAGCGACTGAACCGACTGCCAGCTAAGTTCAAAACTCATTTACGTCAGTGAAAAGCCAAGCAAAGTGAGTTTAACTGGAACAGATTATCTGCATTTACATAATTTCCTATGGGAAAATGTGTTTCGCAATAAAAAATTTTGTTTTAAAGACTTATTGTTATAAATAACAATAAATGTATTTTTTTATATATCGCAGTTGCTTTTATTGTAGTCACTGTGACCAGTGGTGGAAAGTGATCTATAAATAGAACCACAACTTCTGCTAGTGTGTGTTATTTTTTCAATATTGACTAGAACCTTGTAAATTACAATGTTAAGTATGGCATGCTGTTTTTTATTTGTCAAACTGTACCTTCGTCCTCCATTTTTCAGGTTTTTAGTCAAAATCGCATCTCTCACATTGAAGGACAATGTAATTGGTCTCTGATTAAATTGGATACACTTCATTACATTGAAATGCAATTACAGTCAGTCGTTTGATCAATAAATAGCATACTGCTCTAAATGAGAAATTAGGTTTTTAAAATTGATGCAACTGCATGTCATCCAGGAGTTATTCCCACCTCACACACTGTGTACTTAAAAAAGCCTTCAGATTCAAGAATTATGTACAAATAAGAATTATTTATTTAACAAAAACGTACCAGAATATGTTTTATACTGAATTTTCAATTCTGGTTTGAAGACAGCTTTGATCTTTGTCCTGTTTGAAAAACAAATGATGGTCCCACTTAGTAAAAACCAGATAGAAATGCATGTTGCTGCAAAATACTGTGGTGGCCATGCTGGTTAAGTATATTCTCAATTTTGACTAAGTCACCAACAGTGTTACCAGCAAAGCAACACAGACCATCACACCTCCTTCTCTATGCCTTACAGTGGGATACACACAATCTAGAACCATCTGTTCACCCCCTCTACAGTATGTCTAAGAATGACATGGTTAGAACTAAAAATCTCAAAATTGGACTCATCAGACCAAAGGAGAGTTTTCTATTGATTTAATGTCCATTCCATGTGTTTGTTGGCTCAAGCAAGTCTCTTCTTCATGTTTTTCATTAAAAGTAATTGTTTCTTTGCTGCAATTTTGACCATGGAGGCCTGACTCACACAATCTCCATTAAACAGTGAACTCTGAAAAGCATTAATGTGGGCTCTGATATGAGGTGCTGTAAATCAGTGTTTTCTGATATAGGTCATTCTAATAAACTTATCCTCTGCAGCAAAGGTAGCTCTTGGTGTTTCTTTGGTGGGACATTCCTCATTAGAGCAAGTTTTTATTGTAGCGTTTGATGGTTTTGGCCACTGCACTTGGGGAAACACTGAAAGGTTTTTGGATTTTTTATTTTTTAAAGTGATGATTGACTGTCCTTCTTGTTATAATATGGATTTGTACAGTAGCTGTAGTAGCACTTAGGCCTATTGACTCTGACTCTGTACCCCTCCCCTGCTTCCCTTGCACAAGACACCTGATGGTCTAAAGCAAGTTAAGAAAGCAAGAAATAGCAAACTCTCTCTATATATAGTCAGAAAACTAAGAGAAGTCTCTCTTGTTAACATGCAAAAGCTAGTAGATATTTTACCTTTAAACACTAGAATAAGTGACCCGACAAATAAATTGGGCGATAAATTGGTTAAAAGTAAGGTGGACAGATGGCCCAACAAGAAAGCAGGCTGCTCCATCTAATTAACATTCCAAGTGTCAACTTTCCCATTTTTTGCTGATTAGCTCTTGAACATATCACCTGGAGAGAAAATTAAATATTGATCTATTTTTCTCTGCATCTCTCTCTCTTTCTCTTTCTCTCTCTCCCTCTCTGTCACTCCCCCGTTCCTAACCTTGCCTTCTTTCTGACGGAATTTCAATTTTCACTCGTCAGACTTGAGCTGGATCAACCGAAGGGCAGAAAAGCACAGGTGACACAACCTTAACAAGCCTCTGCTTTAGGTTTAAATACAGAATGCAGATTGGTTGATTTGTGGCTACCATTGGGAAATCAAACAATAGGCTGAACTGGGGTCAGGAGTTCAGATGCTTAGAGATTTCGATGCTTTGAACTGAAATAATGAACTGAAATTCAATACAGCCTGTTAGTTTACTTTAGCCTATCAGTCCTTTTCAGATTTCAACCTTAACACTTACTTGAGGAGTTTTATTTACAATGAATGTACTGTACCATGTCCTGGGTGGAATTTGACAACCTCATGCTGGGAAAGCATTTAAGCCCTACATGAGATCCTTATGTGGTACTAAAACAGGATATCTGTAAACATAGCCTTAATCACATTTGTCATACAGTAACTATGGTGTAAACCATTTGCCTTTTTACTCACACTCTGACTGTTAAACCTTGAAAATCCATTTACATTTATTACATTTGCAAACAGTCACTCGGGCAGCTCCTAATCAATAAACCTATTAGCTAGAATCTGTTGCAGAGACCATCAGGTCATGTTAAGTCTGTTTTGGCATTAGACTGTGTATAACATATCGGTATCTAAAGCCTCATCTCTCCTAATTATTATTCGCTTGAGTGAAACAAGTCAAAGAGAGATGTTCTCCTCATAGTCACTTTCTCCTTCTATGGAAGGTGTGGATTGTGTGTGTAGTTTTAAGTGAAAATATGATGCACTACAAGGAACACTCACTACATAAAATCACTTATTGATATGTACTGTATGGATAGCTTTGGGTTGCCAGATTCACTTTTGTGGATCGTAATTGTTCAATTCAATTCAATTTTATTTATATAGCGCTTTTAACAATGGTCATTGTCTCAAAGCAGCTTCACAAAAAAAAAAAAAAAGAATTCATAAAAAAAAATTATAATAATGAATGTGTGAGAAAAATGTGTCTAGATAATAATGAGATGAATGAATGAAATGTCTCTGATGAGCAAACCAAGGGTGACGGCGACAGTGGCAAGGAAAAACTCCCTGAGATGGCAATAGGAAGAAACCTTGAGAGGAACCAGACTCAACAGGGAACCCATCCTCATTTGGGTGAAACAGATAAAGATGATATAACATCAAGTGTGTTGTGCAGCTAAAAGTACAACATAACAGAAGTTATTTAAATTAACATGAAGTCCAGTTCAGCACAGGGATGAGTCCGTAGGTGCAGAGGGCAGATGGGGTCTGGGTCACTGGGAGCACAGGAGCAGGATGTGTAGCTCCAGCCATCATAAAGCAGAATCCAGTTGGAGCTGGTCCTTCTCTGGATGCCTCAGGATCCGCGCAGGGTTGGCCTTTGTCTACTGAAGCTGGTACAATCTCCAGATGCCTCGGGATGGGTAGAAAAGTACAGAACAGATGGAGGGAATTAGCGTAGTTGCCATTCAGGATAGATGTACTGGAGTATGAGGTTATGGGATGAGTTACGCGTATGCATGATTAAAGAGATGTCAGCAGCAACTGAACATGTACAGTACATATTTATATTCATTTATCTGATTTGCTTACCTTAAAACATTCATGAAGAAAAGAATAGTATTGTATTGGTGCTCTCAAGTCTTTGTGACTCCATCAAGAAACGTCTTAAGGCACTAACACATTGGACAAATCAAAGCAAGTTTACAGATTAATAAAAGGCTTAAAATATAGAACAAAGTTTATCAAAGTGAGTAAAGTAAGTTTAAGTGTGCATGTTCAGCAATATGTACAGTATGTATAATAATCGTATGGTGATAAACCTTACATTTACAGCTGATTGTAATTTTGCCATGTTGAACCATGGTTAATTTTTGTCCTGTTTCTTGCATCATAATTGATTTTTTTTTTTTTAGATTTTTGCTGCCCGAAGAAATAAAAGATCTGTAGGCATTTACCCAAATTCGTAGCCGGAAGGTCTGATGCCTTTTGACTGCACTTTCATGAAGCATCGTATGGCATTTTGTAAACCAATCTCCTTTTGCCCCCCATTAGCCCATTCTCTTCACTCTACTGAGCAATTGTGGGGACAAAATGGCTGACCTTTTGAGTTTATAGACGATTAGGGCGAGTGGTGAAAAAAAAATGTCATCAGAAGATTCCTCTCACTGATGTGGATAAAACCTTTGCCTTCAAGCACAGGAGGAAACATTTTAAGTGTGTGTATGTGGGTGAACTTTCTATGCTTCATAACTTTATATGCTTGGTGAGATTAAAAAAAAAAAAAAAGTGGCCCATGATGGACAAATAGACAAAGAAAAACAAAGTAATATCCGATAGATGTGCTTGGCTGGACAAGCCAACACTAAAGCCAGTTTATAAAATGTTAGTGTCTCCCTGGGGCCAACATTTCTCCTTATGATCGGTGTCAAATCCATCATCTCTTCTCATATCTTTCATCACTGTGAAATGGCCGAGTATCAGCTCGACTCACCGTGTAATAAGGAAAAATGGATACAGCCCTGGCTGTGTGGGAGGATACATATAGAAAGCTACTCACAACAGTTGTTAATAGGGAGCAATGTGTTAATGAGTTTGTCCAATCAGGGACCACCTGTTTCTTCAAGTAATTAGCTATTCAAGCACCCGTTTAGACCCTGCAATGGCCGGCTCACTCTGTAGTCTCTCTCACTCTCCTACTTCGAGCACTTTCTTCGGAATATAATTAATTTCCATTCTACATTTAGTCTTTGCAGAATAAGCAGTGCCTAAAAATACCTGTTTATCTAATTGGGAATGAGACATTAGTGCTTACTATAGAAGAATTCTACTAGGCTACGTCTTGTGTGTTTGATACAATAAATATCGTATTTTGCTCATTTTAAGAATCAATTCAACACGTTTAAAAACGTACTAGTTTTACACATTGTTCAGCAGTGCTTTTGTCTCATTCCTCTAAGCAGAATTTTTCCAGCTATTCCAGGTTGTTGGGACAGTGCCTTTGTATAGTAGTTTTCAAATTGTGCCAAAGATGCTGAAGAGGGTTAGATCAGGGCTTTGAGTTGAACATCCCCCTAAATTTTTTTTGTCTTGTGCTTTGGGACATTGTTCATCTGCTAAAAGATGAATCTTCATACCTAGTCCTAGGTTTACAGCAGACAGGAACATGTTCTCCTGTGTGTCCATCCATTTTTCCTTCAATCTTGACAAGATTCCTGGTCCCCATAGATACACATATGATGCTACCACAACTATTTTTTCACTGTAGATATGTTGGTTCTTGGGATAAGGGTATTTTACACTACACATGGTTCTATAACATATGTTCAGGGCCAGGGGTAGCTCAGTGGTTAAGGCATTGGACTATGGTTCGGAAGATCCCAGGTTCAAACCCCACAACCACCAAGTTGCCACTGTTGGGCCCTTGAGCAAGGCCCTTAACCCTCAACTGCTCAGATGTATAATGAGATAAGAATGTAAGTCGCTCTGGATAAGAGCCTCTGCCAAATGCTTAAATGTTCTTGTTCTCCCACACCATATTTACTTTTGTGTGGACCTTTGTAAGCAATCCTCTCTTTCTTTTCTTAGAGGCCAATTCTATCCAAATTGTGGGTTTATGCCTTCACTCCTGTCAACACTGTAGATTTTTGAGTATGCTCATTGGACTGGTGGATCTGGATCATGGTTTAACTTTCTGATCATGGATCGAATAGTGCTAAATGGAACATTGTAACTCAAAAGTGAATTTTCTAGTACCCACCTTATACCCATCTCCTGCCTTGTATAAACACTGATCAGCAATGAACTTAACTCTACAGGACTTTACCTTGCCATAGCCTCCCTGGTGACACTACACAAAGACACACTAACACGGGACTGTTTTGGTGGTAAAAGGGTGACCTACTCCATCTCAATGTTAGGCTGATGCTGTAGATAGATAGATATTTTAGTTAAAAGTACTTAAATTTATGTAGTCACCAATTAGACCAGTACGATCTACATCTTTTAATGTTTGATTGATTTATCTTTGAAATAAAATTTTTACATGGTTTTTGTGACAGGAGAATTTGGTCAAGCTTTACCAAATAGGAAACTGTGGTTGAGTTGCAACTCTCTTTTTAAATTCCAGACAGCAGCCATTTTTTTTAACTGAAGCAAATAATTGATTTTGTCCACAATACCTTATATTTTTAGGTGCTTTTATGCAAATCTCTGCTGATCCAGAATTATGCTGAAAAGTATGGGTTCAACCACATCATCAAGTTTGCTGATGACCCTTCAGTTGTGGCCCTCTTCTGCAACAATGATGAGTCAGCATAAAGCTCACAGAATAGTGTAGATACAACGATCTATATCTTAATGTTGATTGCACTTAAAAGATGACAATTGACAGTTTAAAGGATGACATGGGTAGATCACTCACCTTTGCATATTGAAGAAACAAGTGTGGAGTGTGGAGAGTCAAACGCTATAAGTATCTTGTGTTCACAATTTTTTTTTCTAAAATGCACAATGAATGACAAGAAAAACAAAAAACCTGTGGAAGCCCTCCAAGTCTGTCATATGTTTCCTCATTTTGTGCAAACCACTGGCAGCAGCAGGTGAGTCACATCCTTCTTCAGGCCCAGGTTGAGGAACAGCAGGTGCTCCCAAGCCTGATCCTGCCAGCAGATACTATAGCAGTAGCCCCAGCAGCTGCGCCCATTACCACACCTGCCAAGATGGGGCCAGAGGATGAGCTCTAAGCATTCATTGAGCTCTTCAAGCATGCCACAGAAGCATGGAGATGGCCAGGCTCCCAGTAGACAGTTTGTCCGCTACTCCTCCTCTCAGCTCACAGCCCAGCACCTTCCAGTTGTGAACATACTTTAGTGCTTGGATCTGAAGAGAGCTATTTTGCAGCATGGTGGCACAAGCCGGTCTCCTTCCCCTCCTATGTCTCCTCCAATTCATAGGACCCTGGTGTCAGTCATTATTAAATTCCAGGGGCAAAAAAAATAGATGGGGTTAGTTCTCATCACACCAGTCCACTAATTCTTCCTGTTAAGTTTTTGCCCTGGATAAGTGGCACCAATAGATACCTGCAAACCCCCCAGTGCACATCCCTTACTGCATCAGTCATACATGTTCCAGTATCATGCATTGAAGCAGGCTTTGATGGAGTTGGTCCGGTAGTCCACCAAGACCTGATGTGTACTACCTTGTATACTCACTGATATAGGGTACATTCCTACTTGACAGCATGTCAAGGATCTGGATCAGTGCTTCTGTGTTCATGTGGGAACACAAGGCATGAAAAGGCCTGATGTCCACTCAGTACAGAAGTTGTGCAATGAATTTCTCTAGTACACAAGCTTGATTCTGTGTCCTACTTTGCAGTCAGCCACCAGTGACATAAATCCCTTGGTTGCTGAACATATTCAAGGCGGGACTTTAAAGAGCATCTCCCTCTTGAAGCTGGCAAACTTCAGCAGTGTCTTTGGTGGCAAGAGATGGAGTCACAGAGACCCATTTCTATTCTAGCAAATCCCACATACCTGTAGGCCAATGTATTGTCTGTAGAGGCTATCTTATTAAGCACTAAGTGTGACACAGTGGTAGGAGACACAGCCAGAGATCTGCTGGACTGCAGCAGCTTCTGGGGTGCCATCTCACTCTCAACCTGCCCCTGTGTAAGGATGTAGGAGCACAAAAGCACAGCCGCTGCTTGTGGTGTAAGTTCAAGAAGCACTTGTGTTGGGTTTGCTGGAGGAGGGCAAAAGATTTTACTAAGTGTAGAGGCTTCCAAGGTGGTCTTCCTCAGATCCCAGTTTTGGACACCACTATGTAAACATTAGAATTTTAGCTAAGCTCCTGGGGCACTATTTAAAACTCAACAAAACCAGAGAAACCCAAAAGAAATGAAGACTTGCATGCCTTGCAGGCTCCATCAGGGGATTCAAATAATACAGATACAAGGAGATACAAGTAAGTAAACTCATGGTAATGAAGCAGTGGTGATAATTTCCTCTCTGTTCAGCTGACACTTGACCACACCTTGCTGCCACAGTGTCGTATTGTTTGTGTGTATTCTGTCTTTTACCCCTCCCTCTTGCTCTTTTGCCTTTTGTGTTTTCTCACTCCACATCTAGGTCTGAGTTTATTGGCGGACTAAGCTGTCAATCATCATAACGACATCATGATGCTCTGCCAATTCACCGATGTACTGAATGTATTTGAGGCCTCGAATTCAGTGAAACCTGTTCAGTTTTAGTAGTCTCCATAGGCTTATTGCATTTTCTGGCATTAGGAGTTAGTACTTTGCGTTGTGTGATTCAGATCCATCCGTAGATTTGCTTTTTGTCTATTGAATAGTATCGACTTATGCGTGTGTGTTTACACTGAACGGAGTTGGAGTTTAGTTTGGCCTATTACATTCCAAGTTTAAGTTTAAGAGACATTTCGGTGCTTTAATTTCTCAAGGATTTAATTACTATTACTATTAATTACTGTTAGATTAGTTTGAGTGTTACACCTCCCTTGTACTTTTTGTAGCTTAAAGGTGTTTAGTTAGGGCGCTGTATGCGCTGAAGATTTCGATTTTTTTTCGATTTCGAAATTATTCGATTTCATATTTCTTTTGTTAGTTAGGCAGGGATAAGTTATAAGGATTGTCTGTTTTGTTAATTTCTTTGTTTTGGGTGACACTAATTTTTCTCCTGTAATTATACATTTCTTACAACATCAGTAAAAGACTTTTTGAAACTAACTCGTCATCCTTGGTCTGTTTCACAATCCGCTACAATTGTTGCATTTTGTCACTGAAATGTTGCGATTTTTATCTGATTTAATATCAAGCACGTAACAGTGCATTATTATACCTAGCTGAACATGGTAAATTTGGGAATACAGTATATCATCAGTGATGGGTATACATTACATTGCTGATGTTAGGTTTAAAAGTTTACATGGTGTCCCAGAATCTAAATGCATAATCTACATGATTGCAATTTCTTTGTAAACATCATAATTATTTCCCTCTCTCATGATGATTTTGTGTTAATGCAATGCATCTAGTGTTATGCATGTACTGTAACTGCATTTTGAATGCGTTCCTTTACTGTCTCTTTTCCGGGTGCACTTAGATCTAAGTGCACTTAGATCTGGACATCCAATACAATGTATAAAAATCATTGGAAAACATTTTCTCCTATGTATCGAAACTTTTGGGACACTCTGTAGTTTTTATCTCAAAATTCTTAACTTTTGTTGGTGTGTGTGTGTGTGTGTGTGTGTGTATGTCATGTGCATGATCAAAGCCTTTCAGGCATATGAATATTTCCAAGCAGAACTAAAAAGTCATGAACTAACAAGATTTCACAGGATATACAATGCTAAATGTAATTGAGTCTTTGGTCTTAGCAACTTAAAAAAGAAATTATTTTATTAACCTTTGATGGCTATGACCCTCTGACAGATGTATGCATATTTTCTCTGACCCTAATTTATAATGAGATTTGTTTTATTGATTGTGTTCCATCATTAGTAGTGTCAGAGAAGCTACTTTTATTCATGACTTAAAACAATTAAACTGTAGTTTAAAGGGTATGCAGTTTAAGAGCTTTTTTTTTTTTTGTAAAATTATTTTCTTTCATTTGTTTATAAAGGTTGTTGTGGATTTTCACAAACTGTGTCTGTTTTAAAGCCACGGGGATGCTAATTTTTAGTAAAGATAACTTGAAAATTATGCCTTAATTCTAACAGCACTGGGATGTTGGGGAGAAGCATTACCGTCTTGTATATTTGCTTTGTATTCATGCTTGCAGTTTTGGCCTGTTGCCATGGTTTCTTCGGCAATTTAATGATCAAATGATGTTAGTAGTTGCTGATAATTACCTGACATTGTTGTCTCAGTCTCTAACCCAATTCCCTCCGACTATCTTTGCTCTCTTGAGCTCGTTTTTCTCTCATTTAATATAGCATAAAATGTTAGAATGCATACTAATACATCTGCCCTCCGATGCTGTGGCCTCGAGTGGTTTTAGCCAATTATACCATTTCAAGTAATTACTTGGGGGAAAAAAAAAAAAAAAATATATATATATATATATATTATATATATATATATATATATATATATATATATATATATATATATATATATATATATGGACTGTATTAATTTGTGTGTTGGAATACAGTCCTTGCTTCTTTGTATAGTCTCTGTCTCTCTGCTTCCACCTAGCCACCCTCATATTAAATTGACTCTTTCCCCTTCCCTTTGTGGCTATTGAAACTATGTAGGTTAAGTTGTTGCTGTGGGTAGCACAAGCAATTTGTTTCATGCATTTTTGTGCATATGACGACCTTGAAACTGTAGCTACTTTAACCAGATTTATTATTATTATTATTATTATTATTATTATTATTTTTTTTTTTTTTTTTTTTTTATATATTATTATTATTTGGCCAAGACACAGTATTGGTTCTGATTTTATTATTTATTTATTTAATTTATTTATTTATTTATTTAATATTTATTTATATATAAGATAATGTATGTGCTTAAGAAGCTACTTCCAAAATTTATGCAATATGAAAATTAATTTTGCTTCCCTAGAAATTTCAATTTGCTAATTTCAGCTGTTTTGAAGAGATGAATTTACATATGTTCCACAAAAATGGCCATTTTGAGCGTTATACTGTCCTGCTTCAAATAATTATACTTAAATTGAAAATTATTCAAATTTCTTCATGAGTATTGATACTAAAATTGTTGCAAGCCTCGTAGCATATGACCTGTAAAAATTTTTGTTTAAATTAAAGCATTCCGGTTTTTGGTAAAAGCTTAAACAGCAAAAAAAAAAATCTGTAGTGTCCGTAACAAATGTCAAATTCATGTTGCAATATTTTAACAATTTTGCACTATAGAATAAAACACTTTATTAGGTTTATGTCTTTTCATTTGAAACCTAGGCCAAGTGTTATCTGAATGACAGTTAAGATCATTGAATGATTGATTTGAATTTTAACTGACAATTTAATTTTGAATTTTAACTGACACTACAGAGATAAATACAGGGCATGAAATTGTATTTAGCAAATGTGTTTCTTTTTATCTGATGAAAATATAAATGTGTATGCATATTTGCATATGGATTGGGAGATAAGATGCATTAAGTATAAAAAAAATGGTGTTACATGATACTATCTGAAAATTTAATTTTCTTCTGGGTAAGACATTTTTTGCAACAATACTATGCTTTGTCTGATGATGATGATGATAATAATAATAAACAGGCATCTTTTGAAGCACTCAAGCACACCTTACTAAGTAGATAAAAGACCTACAATGTATTAAACATCATAAAATCAAAACAAAGCAATAATAAAATACAATAAAAAGAAAAGCAATAAAGCTTGAAACAATCTAAGTACGCTAGTCTGGATAGCAGTTGAGTTGGATGGCAGAATAGGACCTACAGTAGAAATATGAAAGGGTGAGTATATATGAACAAGTTCGGTAAGATATGATGGTTCTGGGTTATGAAGGGTCTTAAAAGTGAGAAGCAAGATCTTAAAATCAATAGGGTATTTAACATCGAGCCAGTGAAGTTGCCGCAGGACAGGCGTGATACAGGTATGTTCAGTGGATGGAGTTGCAGTAATGATACAAGCAGCTGCATCATGGACAAAATGAAGGTTATATAGAGACTTGAATGGAAACTAAAAGAATCAATATGGGATGTAATCAGTGTGTGGACAAGAATAGCAGTGCTGTAGGTATAAGTGACAGGCGGAGGCGATTGAAGTTACGCAGATGGAAGTATACAGACTGAGTAATGTTGTTTCCTGTTTAAGTATTTATTGCTTGTAAATGCAAATCTTGTTGTTCATGTAATACAATAAAACGTTGAGCAAAAATCGTGTCACTGTACATACACACTGTCCTGTACAAATATCACTACAGTAGCCATTGGTTCATTCATGTCTTTGAAATACTTTTTTTTTTTATTTCCAAAGGGAGTTCAAGTTAAAGCCGGCCTTTTGTCTGTGCAGAACAGTAAGTAAAAACTGCTTTTATTTCTCTATATAATCCCCTGCTACACTGATGCACCTATCCCAGTATATCACTACTGCATAGAAACCATCAAGGTAGAAACTTTTCTCAATACACCAGAGCCATACAGTTGTTAGGCTGCTTGCTTTATGTCTCAAATACTGGCCTCCCAGGAACATCTTCGATAGATCAAACTTGTGGAAATGGCTTGGAGTGGGTCGGGACTGCATGGGAGATGTGGCAATAACTCCCATCTTCCTGCAAGTTCCTGCAAGTGGCTTTCGTGAATGATTGTGTGTACAGTTCTCATACATGGATGTTTCTCCTTTTTTTTTATAAATTCCTGAAGTTATTTGTAACAGCGGGTTTTGAGTCACCTTGGAAAGGATCATTTATGGATGCGTGGCCTTTAAAAAAAATGTTAATCAGTATCAATAGAAAAGTCACAAAAGCCCACAACTTCGACTTTTTACACCTTTGCATTGCATGTTTTTGAAAAATCAATTGTTTCTATGATGGCCGTGGTAAGGTTTTTTTTTTTCTCATAATAAATAAAATCATCTTATCATGACAAATATTTCTCATAATTGTCAGAGGTCTATGCAGAGATCAGAATTAAACAGGCGAAGGTAAAAACAAAAAGAACGTGATACTGTATACAAATCTTGGAACACTGGGTTTAACAAACACTAATGTACGTAAGACTTTGCAAGCTGTAAATGTAAATGTAAAAATGACAACAAAGTATAAACCAACAAACAAAGAAAACATCAAACACTGCTAAACTGTTAAGCTACTGTACATTTGATTAGACTGATGAGAAATGGAATGGTTTTCATGATGCCACTTGTTTTCATCGTACAGTACTTACTTCCGTCTACTCCCACTTGGGAGTTTTTTTCTGTTATTGGGAGCGCTGGTATTTTCCAGCATCATGTTTTACACAGGTTTGCTGCTACAAATAGAGCCAGTCAAGCACACCATGCAAGGAAAGCACCAGCTGCTACACGTTTTGCATTTACATTTTTTGACTTTCACATTTGAGCTTCACACAAGCCCATGGCAGAAAAATGATTGGAACTTCACCGCCGGGAATGGGGATGACATTTGAAATGTCAAACAATCCATAATTCCATAAAAAAGAAGAGATTCCTCTCCAATTTTCTCACAAACAAAAGAAATGCTGGGGGTTATTTATGGGAAGAGCTATGTCAGAAATGATTCGAGTAAGAACTGTGAAGAAGGACTCATTTGGAACTCGACCTTTTCCGAGTTTTACATTGATTACGAGTGATACATTTGATTACAGCAGCCAATCAAACCTACTGTCAGTCACCTATCTCCTCTTACTTCCTGTATCTTTCTTATAGATTTTATAGGATTAAAGCCATCAAACATATATTTGTATATAGTTACAAATAAAGCCTAGATTTAATAAACGTCATCTTTTTCCAATATACTAATTTACAGCATAAATATAATAGATACAATGGACAATAGACATAAAAGCAAGACAATCTGATAGCTTAACTCACTAAAACCAAACCCAGTGTAACAAAATAGAAAAAAAAGGAAATGTCAAAATCTATAATCAAGCACCAATATTACTGTAGTGATGTTCGCCCATTATCTTGCTGCCACCTATACTTTCCAATCATATCTTTATAAAACCTCATTTTGCAGTTTTTGTGCAAGCCTCACCTCCATTATGTCTGAAATATCACCATGCACCTCTCTCCAAAATTGCTGTATCTTTGAACACGACCAAAGAACATGGACTAAAGTGCACTCTGAATAAGTAACAGCAGTGCATTTAAGGGTTTTTTCCCCCTTAGATTCAGGAAAAGTTAATCGCAGTACACAAAATGGTTGCTTCAGAGATGTTTAAAAATCAATATCAGGCGTGGTCTTATTAGGTGATATCAATAAATAAATTAAAAAATGAAAACATGATCACCTTAGGGAGGTTTATATCTGCTCAGCCTTGTTTTAGAAATGAATAAGTATCTGAAACTGTACAACGAGAAAAATAAAAAGATTACAATTTTTATTAATATTATGATTAAATTAGCTTTTAGCTACCACCTCCACAACCAACTGGTGTGAAAAATAGTACTTTAAGGAAGATCCTCCTGAGAATTCACTCTCCTACTCACTCACTCATCATCTATATCGCCTACTCCTGTATACCGGGTCGTGGGGGTCCTGGAGCCAATTCCAGGAGACTTAGGACGAGTACAACCTGGATGGGGTGCCAATCCATTGCAGGGCACATACACATACACCTGCTCATTCACATACAACGGGGATCGCCAATTAGGTTAATCTGCATGTCTTTGGACTGTGGGAGGAAACCAGAGTAAATGGAGGAAACCCACCAAGCAGGGGATGAACATGCAAACTCTATGCACACAGACAACAACTCATAAATACAGGTATAATGATGATTATTGGATATACCAATTCTGACAACGAGAGACAAAAAAAAAGCAATTGTTTGCATATTTTGTGCATAAAATGGCACCTCAGGTAAGATGTCACTTATCAACTGTAAAATATGTATTTTTGTGCAGCACTCTAATTTTATGGGAGCTATTTACAGTTGCTCCTAGGCATAGTGAGAAGCTTGGCATTCTGAATATGTACTTGATATGACCCAGAGATTAGCAATTGACTACAGATATGTATATAAAAAAATATTATCTCTAAAAATGGTGGTTTGAACAACAATATCCGAAAACCTTCAGCCTAATTGGAGGGTCGTAAGTTCAAAGATCATTAACTCTAAATTATACGGAGGGTGTTTGGGTCAAACCGGGATTGTGTGAAATTTCTTTCGAATGAAGGTGTACAGCAGAAGACTTCAAGCACAGTACAGTGATAAGACGCTTAGTAAAATTTTTAAATGTTGCTTCGATTCCACCGAAGTGGCTCGGAGTCCACTGCAATCATTCCTGTTACCATCCAGAAAGTAAAATGTCTGATCCTTGAAAATTGATGGATAAATTCTCGGCAACTTGTGTAAGAGATCTGTACACTCTAAAAACTCCAACTAAATAAATGTTGAATTAATTATTATTGTACTGTTGGCCTTACTTCTTACTTCTTACTAACTTTTGCTAAAATCCAAACATGTAACATTGTGTTTTTGAAAACTTTGACACAGACTGAATAATCTAAAAAAATCAAGTTGAGCCAGCAATTTTTATCTTCACTGAGGTGCAATCGGGTGATTTTACAAGACCCCTTTTTATCATAACTACATATTTTGTAAGTTTATTCATATTTGTCTTTACAAGAATTGTATAAGACTCCCTTATTTTTTAAAACTTGAGTTTTTAAAAATGGGTATGATATTTTAATATAAAAGATTCAGTGAGAGACTGATAAGTACCTGGTGTTCTCCAGATATTTTATTGACCTTTAAGCAGAATAAAATATGTATTCTCTTGTTTTATGCAGATCATTGTTTTAACTTGGACTGATTTTGAAAGAATAACATTTTTTAAAGTAATGTCTTTGTGTTTTAATCACTGGGGTATTGTTAAGCCAACGGCGGCATGGTGGTGTAGTGGTCAGCACTGTCACCTTGCACCTCCAGGGTCTGGGTTTGATTCCCGGCCAGGCTCGATCCCATCTCTGTGTGCATGGAGTTTGCATGTCCTCCCCGTGCTTGGTGGGTTTCCTCCGGGAACTCTGGTTTCCTCCCACAGTCCAAAAATATGCAGGTTAGGTTAATTGGCGTTCCCAAATTGCCCACAGTGTGAGTGTATGTGTGTGTGCCCTGCGATGAATTGGCACCCTGTCCAGGGTGTATCTCACCTCGTGTCCCAAGTCTTCCTCCAGGGCCCCCACGGCCCCCACGGCCCTGAATACAGGATAAAGTGCTATAGAAGATGAGTGAGTGAATGTTAAGCCAATTTGTTTGTATAGAAAAACAAAAACCAACTACATCAATAGACCTCTTCAATGGGATTTGGGCTAAGCCAACCCTAGAGAAATTTAATTAATTGAGCCCACAACCAATACTACTTGAGCTGACTTAAATATTTAATTTAGAGACAAATTTAGTCAACTTAGAATTTTTAATTGTGTACACGTTGCGTCAACCAAACAAGATTATGAAATATTTTGTTTGGGCAGCAAATTTCTCTATAAGTTGAGTCAACTTAAAAAAAAAAGATACTTACTACTTAACTTGTTTACTTCAAGACGCCTTATTTTACAGTATTTAATTTTTTTACAGTGTACACAATGTGGTAACTTGTGACTGCGGGCCGATAGCCACAGGGTCCACACATCTTGCTGCTCTTCACTTGCCTGGGAAATCAAAAGTACTGGGCCTGCTCAGCACCATGGACAGCTCCACAGAGGCCTCATTGGCTGGAGAAATTCCTCACAGCTGGCAGCATATCACAGCTTACCATATTACCATCAGGCAGTCACCATGCCTCTACAAAAGGCCACTGGAACTGTGCCCCGTCTCCCATATCTGTGGTCTGCTAGCTCCATGTATGCTTTTACACAAAATCATTACACCACTTGCACTCTCGGCTGAGAGTTAACGTGACATCCACCGTACAGTCCTGACCTCGCTCCAAGCCATTTCCACATGTCTGGAACATGGAAAAAAAAGTTCAGATTAGGAGAAAACCTGCTACCTTGATGGAATCCAGGTCACAAGAAAAGAAACATTAAATGAACACCAACAAATAGAGGGAGCCAAGTATTCTTCTGTGTTTACAAATACAGCTCTGTCTAAGAGACACAGCAACCTCCACAATGAAGCATGTTAATTACAGCATCATGTTAAAATTGATCCCTTTCCCTTTTCGGTTTGAAATAACTCGGTAAATAAGACAGATATTCTTTTTCCTATACTTTATATTTATGAGCTATATTGTATAGATTTATAACTAAGACACAAAATATAACATTTCAATGAAATCCATTTCAGTTTCTCTATAAAATGCATAAAAGTTCAAGTGATCTGGATGTTTGCTTGAATAGGTTTCACTAATGGTCCCACACCGTGTTCTTGGTAATTCTGGAGTGTTTTACTTGACCTGGTTTTTTTTTTTTTTTTAGTTTTTTTTGAGGGAAAATGAGAGAAAGAAGGTTTGATATGTGTGGGAACCTAAGCGAGAAAGGATATAAGCTTAGCCAGATGAGCTCGATTGTGAGTTGATGGTTTTTTGAGATTTTAAGGTGGAGGAGGTGGGCAGGGTTGGGTGAAAATAGAACAGGTCTGCGTGTGTGTGTGTTAACTGTTTTTTTTTTTTTTTTTCAATAGAGTCGCAGTGTTTAGTTGTGTAAAGTGTGGATTGGAGTTCATAGGAGTGTGTGTGTGTGTGTGTGAGAGAGAGAGTTTGTGTGGGTGTAAAATGGTAAGGGGAAGAGGCAGATTTGCTGGGTAATTGAGTGTTTAATCCCATCAAAGTCAGAGCTGTGCCGGCCGCCTTTCTGCCTAATCTGAGAGTAATTACATATCCCCCAGACCCCGCCTAAATACACACTCTCACACACTCCATTTGGAGACGCCTTCTTACAGCTTCTTGCGCACTCACAACACTCACTCTTACATCTAGAATGGCTTGCATAAGTATTAACCCCCCTTGAACATTTCTACATTGCACAGTATAACAACCTGGGACTCTAATGGGATTATAAATCACGTACAAAATATTTGAGGTTTCAGTAAAAAACACATACCAATGTTTTGTAAAGTTAAATATAAATTTTTAAAAACATTGATTAACATAACATTTTTCTTAAACATTTTACTGTATTTTTTTATGGTCTTAAAACAAATACTGTAGGCTATGGTCTTAAAATTCATTTAGGAAATGTTCATGGATATTGCTATTAAAGTAAATATAAAATCCAGTGAAGACTACATGATATGTTTTTTTTTTTTTTTACAAAATAAACACAAGAAAAAAAAGTAAGACATTGTTTATCCATCAGGGGTTTTTAAGTCATACCAAATTGTACAGAATAACAGAACACAGGTTATGTGAAGAAAAAAAATCCCTTTATTTTTCTATATAATCCCCTGCTACACTAATGCACTTTTACCGGTGTTTCACTTTAGCTTGTATACCATCAAGGTAGAAAGTTTTCTCAGTATGCCGGAGCCATGATCAGATCAGTCTGCCTGCTTCATGTCTGAAACGCTGGCCTCCCAGGAACTCCTTTAATGACCTAAATATATGGAAACGAGTGAGGTCAGGACCTTACGGTTCCAGCGAGTTCCTATAATGTGCAAGTAGTGTCAGTGAATGAGATGCATTTCTTTTGCGAGTTTGCCACAAGTTGTCTATCGATATTTAAAGATCAGGCATTCCACCCGCTGAATGTTCACTGGAAAGACTGCATTGGGCTCCAAGCCACCTTGACCTGGATAGTCAATTACAGACATACTGCCTTCTTTACAATGTTTGCACCATTCAGTGTTTTACTGCAGCTAAGGTTCTCATCAATTTGGACCGTGTGTATCAACTGTACTGTATGCCTTCATTTACAAAAAAATGCATCAGTCCCGGTATAACTTATGTCCAGGGTCCAACCCTGCTAGTATACACAAAAGACTCAATAGATTGTAGAGATGCTTTATTTTTACAACTATTCCGTGATTAAAGACGACAACAAAAGAAACATTAAATGAACACCAACAAATAGAGTTAGCCAAGTATTCTTCTGCATTCACAAATACAGCTCTGTCGAAGAGGTACAGCAACCCCTACAATGAAACATGTTAATGACAGCATCATGGTAAAACTTATCCCTTTGAAACCAGATTGATATTCTTTTTCCCTATACTATATTATCATAGAGCTATATTGTACACTTTTTATTCCAATTAAGTCCATTTCAGTTTCACTATAAAATGTGTTAAATTTCAAGTGGGCTGGATGTTTGCTTGAATAGGTGTGCTGCTTGCAGGATCAAACGCCAGCACACACTTATCCTGGGGTGCAAGGACCCAACATTGTCTGTGTTGTTGTGAGAAAGTTTCAGGAATGATCCTACACTGCTTTCTTTGGTCTTGTCAGTTCTTTCGCTATCAGCAACACACACACACACACACACACCCACACACATACACACACACACACACACACACACACACACAAACTCCCCACTTATCTCCACTTACGGAGCACTTCTGCACACTGAAGCCCACCTACACACAGTCGAGTGTCAACCTGAGCTGCCAGGTTGGCACATCAACCTTTACACTGAGGAGGAGAAATGAGGAGAACAGCCTGTGACCTGTATAACTGAGGGCCTCTTGATGATGGTGTTAAATCACCGCTGTACGCTCGGTCCTTTTGTAAATCAGAGCTCTAGTGAGAGGGCATTTTTTAAGAAAAGAGAAGGCGCTAAAAGCCGAGTGCAAGCCCAATAAATTATATGCTAATGCTGATAGCTTTATTTCTGTATGCCGCCATCAGTCAAGCAGAATAAAAAAGCAAATAAAATGAAGTGGAAATGCAAGTGTGTGTATGTTTGAGAGAGAGAAAGAGTTTATGTTGGTGTGCTTGTTATTGTGCACTTAAACTAGTTTGTTTGTGAGGACGAAACCGTCTTTGTGCCTTCTGTCCCGACGTTGACGAGACCTCGGACTCCTCGCTTTGACAGCGTTGTCGCCTTCAGCTGGCTCACGTACTGGTCTTGTCATTCCAATCTAAAACCTGAGACAGGGTGGAGGGTTAGCAGAGCTTAAAGAGAAAGGTCATGTCTGAAAAAAGAGATTTTTTTTTTAAAAGAGGGCAAAGAGGAAAAGAAGGTCTTTATGTGGACTTCTAACCGGAGGCTCGCTCCATGTCAAAATACCTATGGGATGTTGTTTCAGTGCTCGGTAACATCATGATAATATTCAGATTGCAGTGTACTGTACTTCTTTAGGAATAGTAGATTGAGGAGTGTGAGATGGTGTAATTGTTAGCACTGTGGCCTCGCTTCTCCAGCGTCAAGGGTTCAAGTCCCACCTTGGGGACTATTTGCATGTTGGTAGGCTTCCTATGGGCACTTCCATGATGATAAATGGTTCAAACTTTCAGTGTTGTTCCCTCTAACGACCCCAGTGCCTTTGGACTGTGTGTGTGTGTGGAGATTGCATGTTCTCCTCATGCTTGTTGGGTTCCCTCTGGGTAATCCAGGTTCCTCCCACAGTCCAAAGACATGCAGTGTAGGCTGATTGGTGTAGAGTATCATTGGTTGTATGAGTGCATGTGTGCTTGGGCTCTGTGATGGGTTGGTTTATTGGTTTATTATTAAACTCATCCAGGGTATACCCCGTCTTGCCCTGAGTCCTCTGGGCTAGGCTTCTGGCTCCTGTGAACCTACATAGGATAGACGTTATAGATAATGTTTAGCACAATGGTGGATCATTGACAAATTGCTATAAGAGAAATAAAACACTTTGAGACATGCTTTTATTGGAAAAGAGTGCCAATAATTAGGATTTTCATTAGGGTGGGTCACGCCACTTCATCATCACAACCACTCCAATTAATTTCCTAAGTTTTCTTGCGTAGGTTCTGTTTCTTAGGATCTCGTTGTAAATGTCATCCAGATGAATCAATTGTTAAGGAAATGTTATTATTTAAAGGTGTTGAAGTTATTTTTTACCTTGTATCATCCATGTATCATTTTTATTTATGGACCATACTGGTGTTTAAGGTCATGGCTATATTTCATACCTTTACACTTTGGTGAGTAATGCTGCATCCTTCCACCCGGTTGTCAGTGCTTGTAAAAACACACGGAAAATCGACCAAAATGTTGAATTGATCAAATCGTAACCATACGCTTTTATTTCTGGCTATAAACTCGTGTAAAGCGTATGTCTCAAAATAGTGCAGAGAAGTTTTAATCCGAGTAACCGTGACCCTGTTAGCAGCCCATGGATCGTCAGAGCGGAGCTGGAGTCATCACTGTGACACTGACATTTTCACACAGCGCTGCTTTATGAGACTGACAGGCCAGAGCTCTGCTGTGACAGATTACAGTCATCTCTCCCTCTCTCTCTTATTGTGTGTGTGTGTGTGTGTGTGTGTGTGTGTGTGTGTGTGTGTGTGTGTGTGTGTGTGTGTGTGTGGAGCCCATCGTACAGAAGCCTGGGATATTGCAGTGCTCCAGTACTGACAAAGGAGGCCCTACAGGGACTAAGAAGAAAACATGAAAGAAAATGGTGGGAAAATTACAGGAAATGGTGACTGATCGCGGTGTGGTAGATATACATATATCAAATACATTGATGAGTCTAAATGATAAAAACATAAATATGTTGTAGCAAAAAATGATTTAGGAATGTTTTTATTTAATCTGTGATCTAACCTTTCTAGACGATGATGTTTAGGGAGCCGAATAAAAATTGCCTAAAGATGTATAAAAAAAACTTTCCACGTTCTTCCACTGGCTCGGGGCTCAGCTCTGCCCAGGAGTTGCCATTTTATATTTTTGTAAAGGCAACTGTGGTGTAGTGGTTAGCATTCTGGGCTTGCACCTCTATGGTTGAGGTCTGTGTGTATGGAGTTTGCATGTTCTCCCTGTGCTTGGTGGGGTTCCTCCGGGTACTTCGGTTTCCTTCCACAGTCCAAAGACATGCAGATTAGACTAATTCCAGTTCCCAAATCGACTGTGTGCCCTTTATTGGAATGGCCCCTTACCTCGTGCCCAAAGTCTACTGAGATAGGCTCTAGCTCCCCATGACCCTGTACAGGATAAGTGGTATAGTCAAAAATAAATAAATAAATAAATAAATAATGAGGCTTAAATAAAATACAATTTTTAAATTTTCGTTTGTTAAGCATGTTTCTTGAATTTAGGCCTCATTCTGTGATATATATATAATATATAAAAGCTAACAATGGGTAGGGTAGTGATCAAAAGCTAATGGTTAACCGAGCTTTCTTTGGCTCATAGGGTGGCATGGGTGTACCAAAATTAATCCCACAATCACGTACTGTACAGTCTGTGTACGAAGAATTTTTTAATGCAGTTGGATGCTGCAGGTTGGAAAGCTGAACAAAGCTGTAATACATATCAAGGCCAGGAAAAACATATGGCTCAGACTGTGGTTTTTCTCATTTCTCAGTGAAGCCAACTTTAATTGAGATACTGGGATGCGCGTAGCCCTGTGCTGGCATACCAGTCTCTACAAATCTTTATTTTCCACCACCATCTGTATCAGTAAATGACACTTGGCTTCCAAAAATTCATTAAGTATATTCTAGTTTTCTGGACAAAACTCACTCGTTGCTATGCAGACACTTTCATTGTCGCATTCTTCCAAGTACAGTTAAAAAAGGAAGCCTGGCATGCTCACTGCATTACCTATATAGATTGAAAAGCAGTGATTTAATTATCAGATTAATTATGAATCTGTTAATGTAGAAGTACCTGCAGTGCCCCTGTCTATACAAGGTTCGGTCCACTGGGTAATCGACGCCATTGCCTTGGCTTATACTCTATACAGAAGGGAACCTTGCCTTGGGCATCTTCATCTCTTCTTCATACTTGGAGGTTAAAGGATGTCTGAGCAGAAGTTATCTTGGTGGCACTATCTAGGTTTCCAGATTAACATTATGAGGGTTTTATGGGTAACATCCCCCATCCCAGTGTCATTACGTTGAATGTCATGTCATGTTGATGTAGCATCATTTGATCACAATGTGACTTTAGGTGTGCTAAATCAACTACCCATGGCGGTTCATGTGATTAGGTTTAACCTAACATTCTATTAACAATGGATGAACACCAGGGTCCCCTGTCACTATGAACCATTACTGACCTTCTAGAGAACTTGGGAAGGATTCTGGTAGAAATACAGTACTATTGATAATAGGATTTTTTTGTTGTTGCAAAATATCATGTCACGTGAAGTGCATGAAGGTATCCAGGTATTGAACTTCTGTCCCGGTGGTTATCCTAGATAAAGTGGGCCATAGTGATTGCACATACTGTATGCTGCTGTTTCTATTCCAGTTCTAATTGAGTATATCCTTAAGTGTTTTATTTCTTGCCATGTTAGCTGTCAGAAACAGTTCACTTTCATGCCAACAGAGGATCCCCTTTCCCTCAGCACTTGCAGTCTTGCAAGTATTTTCTGTTCAAGTTCTAAGGGTTTTTTTCTTTCTTGAAATATTGGATACTGGTCTGTATTTTCTAAGAAACCTTACACACATGGATTCTCAAAGAGTCCTCTCTGGTATACAGTATATACAACAGCAAATTTGCCAAAAGATTGCAAATATAAAGAGAATGTATTGTCTTCATCTCTATCCAAAAATCAAGAATTGGTATTGTGTGTGCAATTGGTAACAGCAGTGTGGTCTCAAATTTTATTTATAGTAGTAGAGGGCCCAAATGGACACCACTTACTATATGCATTAGGCTAAGCACGTATACTGTAGCAAGTGAGGTCGATAATGTTAAGACTATGTTCCAAGCTTGCTAATGGTAGCTATTTGAAAAATGTCGGAAAATTCCTTTCCTAGTGGTACTGTATGCTTACAAGTTAGTACTTCACAGTTTAAAGCCCAGCTAAGTGTTTGAGTGAATGTAAATCCCATATGGCATTTTTATGTCCTAATGGTACAAATGTTGGTCAATCAAATCAGTTTTAAAAAGTCTAACAAATGATTCATTCGCAACTGATTAGATTTGTCTGAAACTTCAGAGAGAGAGAGATAGATTTTGGAGGCAACAAAAATCATACAGTGGTATCATTCAGCATGAAAGAGGGATAATAGTTCAAGTAAAAGTGGAACACGGGCCATTATTCATCCACATATCAGAAGTGCATTGAGTTTCCCCAGAAAGAACATTTATACAATAATCTGGCACAAAGTGAACGAGACATTCACCGCATGTTCATATTAGTCCAATTGAAACTATTTTGAAATCTTTCTCAAAATAAACCCTACTGAATCTAATCTCTCAGATGTAAATCATTAAAGTGTCTTTTTCAATTAATCGCATAAGTGTCTACTTTTAAAACCATCATCGCCACTGATATACAGTACAGTAGGTGTCCAGGGTGAGGAGAATCCCCATGCAGACTTAGCCCTGAGATAAGCCCTGTTAGCTTTGATAGGCCTGAGCTAAGCCCTCTTAGTCCCGTGAGCCCTTAAATAGACCCAGTGACATACCTGAGCTTTGTTCTGCTTCGAGCGATCCCTGTTTCCCATCATGGAATAAGCACACAGAATTATGACATAATAATCCAGAATCATGCCCTGTTGCATACTATGCTATTTTCCAAATCATGCCTTTTCGTGCCTGGTTTATGCCATAATTTACCCAATGAATGCCTTGTTTTATGCTCCGCACCAACTTAGCTCTGCCTTGTATCATTGAGTCACCGTTGCAGCCAAGCTTTGCATCTTCTCAGGCAGGCTCTGCACCATCTTACCCATTCTTTGCACCTTCTCTCTAAAGGGCTCTCAACCAGTTCCTGCACTGTCTCAGCCAGACGCTGTGCTACAGCCCAGCAGTGCTCTCTGTCACAAAAAAAATTATTGCTGCCTTAACCAACTAGGTAAGAAACCAGTGTGCTCTTTCACCACCTGGCTTCAAGGATATTATCTTCTGTTCCTAGGAGCTCTGCATTAGTTGTCTAGCGTCTGTTTTTCTTCATTTCTTCTCATGTCACTCTTAACAGTATTTTACAGTATGCATCTAATCAGAAAATAAACAAATTAGCCCTATGTCTATTTCAATATGGCTCATAGCTACCTAACAACTTGTTCAATGTATGGCATGGACTGTGGGAGGAATCTTACGCTTGGCTCCTTACCCAACCCAGCTTAGCAAGAATATAAAGTGAATAAGAAATCTACTCATTATTCCTGACCAGTCACCAACTGTACTAATGTACTAATGCTATTGTGCTAATGTGGCCAAGCTGGTAGACCTTTTTTGCTAGATGAGTAATTGCGAAAAAGGAAAATGTTTCTAAATGATAGCAAATAGGAATACAGAGACATGTTAATTTTTTTTAAGTAAGGTTATCATAAAATCTCAGTTGAAAGGAAGTTGCATAGCACCCAGTGTTCCAAGGGTAGACTCCAGATCTACTGCAGCCTTGATCAGAATAAAGTGGTTAATAATAATGGATAAATGAAGAATGAGAAAATAAATTTTGGAAAGATAAAAAAAATCTATCTTTTATGTCTCCTAGACAACCTACAGTATGATGTCTGATGTCTCTGTGAAACCAAACTGAGACTATGGCGTATTGCTCCTGTCACTCTTTTTTCTCTTTAGAACAAAGAGGATGCACAAAATTTTTAATTAGCCATCGTTTAAGTAAAAAAAAAAAAAAAACTCTGTTTAAGCTCTATAATAATTCTCATCATTTGCACCTTTTTTCATCTCAGGCATATATGGACTTAATCTATTCTCATTGCACCCTCATTCATCTACTTCATGCTGAGCTCAGAATATTATTATCCACACAATGATCTTTTGAGTGATTTTTTTTTTTGTATTATATTTGTAGGCTGATTATTTTGTACAGATTGCAAATATATGATTGTACTGTAGGCTGCACCCTTGCTGGTATTACCTTAACTATACACAGCTTGGGGGAAGAAAAAGTGACCGCCTGGATTTAACTAAGCACATAGTTAAGAGGTTTCCACTGAATAATTACTGTAGTGATTAATGTGTTTTTTCCCTATCCTTTAGTCATCCTGTATCATCTAAGGAGTTTTCTGAAACTATTAAAATTGGGTTAAAAAAAAAAAAAAGGAGAAGAGCATTTATACATGCACAATGTAAAGAGAACTAAAGGGATTGGGACTAAACAGCTGTGTAGCCTAAAGAAAACCACTTATCAGAGAGGCTAATACATTCTTTTTTAATTTGCTAAAGAGCATAAAGAATGAAATATACAGTGTTGGAAAAAGGTAATGTGGTCTGATTAGTCTAGATTTATTGTGATCCAGAGTGATGGGTGTGTCAGGGTGGGATCACATGAAAATGAAGTGATAGACCCATTATGCCTAGTGCCCACTGTACCATCCTGTGAGGGCAGTGTTATGATCTGGGGTTGCTTCTGTTGAAAAAAATGAGGTCAGATAATGACCTAAATAGACTAAATGACCAGGTTTTTCTCATCAATAAACCTTTATTTTTTAGTTTCCTGATGGCGCAGGCATAATTACATTTAATTGTTGATTTGGTGATGGCGTCATTGTGCTTGATTCTCGATTGAACTGTGAACACTTTGACATGTACTGTACTGTACTGTACTGTAGGTGTTAGTCTTACTGGAGTGAAGTGAGTAATAGCGCGATGGCAAACACCTTTATAAGCAAACATCTGGATCAAAAAGTGTGGGAACATTTGTGTTCAAGTGTAGGTTTCCTCCAGGTACTCCGGTCTCCTCCCACAGTCTAAAGACATGCAGATTAGGCTGACTGGCGTTCCCAAATTGCCCATAGTGTGTCGATGATCGGTGTGTGTGCTGACGGAGTTGAGACCAAGCACTGCTTTGTGAAAGATGTGAGAGTCAGGTAAGTGGGAAAGGATTCGCACCTAAAAAGAATGTGAATAATTAGTGTCTGTGTTGCTGTGAGTCGCTTTTTTATTTCCAGTTTTTTCTCAATGTACCTTTTTAGGTAAAATTCACACACACACACACACATGCATGTTGCTGGCTTTTAAGCTCTGCATGCACATTTCTTATACTCTATTATTCAGTTTTATTTTATTTCTGATACTTTGCTTTTCCTTGGTTTTAGATTTTTGCGTCATAAGTAAAGGTAATTTAAAAACTGATTTTCTTTTGTTAATTGTTATTAAAGAGCATAAGGCATTATGAGTGCAGACCTTAACAACGGTAAAAATCTTTGGGATGTCCTGCAGAAGGCGTTATGCAGCTATCTGCGATCTCCCATCCTCAATATAAGATCATGGAGAGAAATTAATGCACCTCTTGATGGAAATAAATGTTGTAACATTGCATAAGCGTATTAAAATAAGGCTCTGGCTGTAATCAAATCGCTTCACTAGACATTGTTCAGTTTATGTACCACATAATGAAAGTTTATTATGATTGTTTATGTATGATTAATGTGTTTGGTCTATAAATTGCATTTATAAATAAAATGCTGTAATCTAACGACAATCAAGAACATATTTTGTTTATATGACTAGTTTTCTGTATGAACATTTCTTACCAGTTACCAGGTGGAATCATAAATATCAATAATAAGATATTTTCAATTGTATAAATTTGCTTTACTCTTTGAGAGCGTAGACTTTTTCTGAGCCTTATTACGAATTGTAAGACCCTGGACAGCTGTAGAAGGCAAACACTGCTGTAGAGAGTATATAAAATGAGCCGAAATTATATTTAACTTAAATATATCAAAGTTATTGGCCTGCTGATTAGGTGGTCCTTGATTGGGGCTCTTTCAAGCTTCCGCTTCACTTGAGACGTCAGTACTTGGTGTGTTTCGCAATATCAGCAGTATTTGATGGTCAGTGCCATGTGGATGGACCCTCACTACCCTGCGATCCGTTATCACCTGAAGAAGGATGGTTTCCCTGTTGAGTCTGCTTCATCATAAGGTTTCTACCTATTTTCATCTCAGGGCGTTGTTCCTTGCCACGGTCGCCCTCGACTTGCTCATCAGGGACGATCTGATCAGTTTGATTTATACACATTTTTCACATTTTATATACATATATAATTTATAATATACAGTATAAATATACCATAAGTTTCTTTTGGTTATTATTAAATAGCAAATAAAATTCTATTTAAATTCAATTGAGGATGTCATGGTGATGTAGTGGTTATCACTTTCGCCTTGCACGTCCATTGTCCGCGATTGATTCCCGGTTAGTTTCGATTCCCGTCTCTGTGTGCATGGAGTTTGCATGTTATCCCTGTGCTTAATGGGTTTCCTCTGGGTACTCTGGTTTCCTCCCACAGTCCAAAGATATGCAGGTTAGGCTAATTGGCATTCACAAATTTTGCCTGCAGTGTGTGAATGAGTGTGTATGTGCCTTGTGATGGATTGGCACCCTGTCCAGGGTGTACTCCATCTCTGCCCTAAGTCTCCTGGGTTAGGCTCCAGACCCCCCACGACCCTGAATACAGGATTAAGTGGTATAGACGATGCGTGAGTGAGTGAAATTGAATTAAAAAAGGATCTGAGGGGAGTTTAGCCAGATTACCTCCCTTATGTCTCAAGGATAAATCCTGTTAATCCAAGTCCAAGTTCTCCCAGTGAATTCTAAAAAAAAAACGAAAAAACAAATTGAGGCTAAAATGCGAGCTACAATTGTGTCTCCAAAAGTCACAGAGGAGCAAGTTTTGAGAAGCTGTAGAAGTACTTGCCAGTTGGTAATGATAGTCTATAGCTCGGGAGATTTCACTGGTTGGCAGCTGTGAGCTGGTTAGATCCAGCTGGACATTTTTTTTCTTCTTCATGAAAATGAGCAGTTAAAGTACTAGTGCAAAATCTGGCTTATCCTTTTATTCCAGTGATGTTATTACTGCTACAAACCTCCTCCTGTAGCAAATGCATATATATATATATATATATATATATATATATATATATATATATATATATATATATATATATATAATGTGCATTTGTGCAATGGTTTCCTCCACTCAGGACTTCCCTGTTGGTTATAACATCAGCAGATGTGCAATGCAGGTCTTATTTTTCTCCTCCATGCTACTCTCTCTCTTTCTCCCTCCCTCTCTCTCTTTTTCCTGAGTGACTGCTTTAATTGCCTTCCTCAGGCACAGATCAACAGCACTCCCTGACAGCGGCCATTTTGTTTCAGCAGCTGCATCGTTGAAATCGCGAAACTCCGAGCGGTGTGTGTGAGATCTACAGAGTACCACTACACCGTGACTGTTCATTAAAGCCTTGCTTCCAGGCAACCCTGTCGCTTGGCAACCCTCACCCGTTTCGCACACTCACACTCACACACACACACATCATCCAGGATGGGGAGAGAGATAGAGAATGAGACGTTTATTCATTCCAGGGAGATTCATACTCCTTTTCTGCACCGTTCCCTTCTCGTAGATTTAATATGTTCATCTCTTCATAATGACTGCTCAAAGCTTGCTGCGTAGAGAACGCGATCATAATTTGCGCAACTGGTTTCGGCATGTTCTCGGCTTTAGAAGGCATTATGATCATTCCTGTTTTTTCTTTGAGGCTGTACTGTTAAAACGCGAAAAATTGCAGGTGTCTTTCCAATGCCGAAGAATAATCTGCAAGAACGATTTCGGTCGAGTTGAGTGCTGGAATGGAAAAGTGGGTCCTGCACATGTATGTCTGCATTTCAGCACTGCTATAAACCCCCAGCTGCAATTACCCTTGTGATGGGTGGTAACAGCACAGCAATCAGCAAACCATTAACACACCATGTCGAGACTTGATGGGCACCCCTCTCTCTTCTAATGCTTGTGTATCCCATATCTCACCATGTCTTTCTCTCTCTTTCCACATCCTCCAACTTAATGCTCACCATAATGTTCTCTGATTCCGGTTCATTCTTCTTCTTCTTATTCGTCTTTATCTTCCCCACTAGCCTTTTTTTGTCTTTTTGGTTATTTTTTTTTTTTAAACTTGAATGACATTGAAATGTTCTTCTGATCAAAGCCACTCAGATCTGCCTGTGTAATTACCTATCTGTCTGGCTCTCTCTCCATCTTGCTCGTTTCTGAGCCTTCCCTTCACATTTTGACATCTTCTGTATGTAACATGATATGACATTCTTTTTAAAGTAAATTTCGAATGAAGGTTTTTTCGCTGAAACCAGAGAAAAACTAGACCGATTCCGACAAAAGGATCCAGACATCATTTGTATAGCTTCTTTTATATGTTACTAGAAATGAAGGACACGGCGGTTGGTGAGTACAAGCTAGTGCAGAAATTATGAAACTTGACACATCAATTGATCTGGTTGAAGCTTAATGCGATTCCTTTGAAAGCACCTGTAAACTGTGGCTGTTCATTTAAGTTAACTAATGTGCACCAATAATTAATGAACATCAATATGCTCTTCTGTGTTTTAATATCAGTGCTACTGCTACAGTTTAGGGCTAAAAAATGCATAGATTTTGATACATTTTCCACGTTTTTTTCTGCTAATTTACTCGTAGCCAGTTCCTATGCATCATAAGGGCACTCCCCTAATAAAGGTTACAACTACCAACCAGGTAAGGCGAAGGCTATCACATGTTTCCTCCAGCCAAGTGATGTACAGTAACACGCTTGGAGGATAGTTCTTATGTGAGCTCACAGACACCCACGATTGGCTAGATTGATGTGAGAGTGCTCGAGTGCCATCCATCTCTCCCCTCTGAGATACCCAATCAGCTAGGTATGCAAGTAGCCAGCTGCAGGAGGTTACAGCATCGAACTTGTGATCTCCAGATAGCTCGCTGATTTCCAAATGACTTCTAAATAGACACCAGATATGTTGCAGAGATAGGTTGCTACCTTCATGAAACTTGATTAAATAAAACTACAGCTATGCAGCATGGTGGTGTAATGGTTAGCACTGTCACCATGTGCCTCCAGGGTCCGGGTTTGATTCCTGCCTCTCTAGGTGTGTATGGAGCTTGCATGTTCTCCCCATGCTTGGGGGTTTCCTCTGGGAAATCTGGTGTACTCCCACAGTCCGAAGAAATGCAGTTTCCAAATTGTCCATAGTGTGTGAATGTTAACCAGAGGTCCTACTGTGGTTGTAAAATTGGAAATAAATACAATGGTCACCATTCCCAGATGGATGGATCGATGGATGGAATAATACTGATAAGCTCAACACTTAAAACAATCAGACTGCAAACAAATAGAGAGAAGTTGACAACAATCTCCAGAAAACAAACTAAGGAACTAAACATGGTACACAGTATATTCAGTTTTTTTTTAAAGCCAAGCAGTGAACTAAGCAAGGCAGGTCTACACTTTGACAATTAGTCATTTGTCACTTTTCCGTTTGTTATGTAATGTAATATATATATATATATATATATATTGTAAAATATAATATAATATTAACTATTTATTAAAAAATCAGCTGCATAAAATACAGAAAACTACACAAAAGCTATCTATATACAGTAGACCTGCCAGCCAGCCAACTAAGGCAACAACCTAAGTAATCTCTCTGTTTCATTCGCTTTACCAGTTATCCCTTTCAGAGTCGCAGGAAGCCTGGAGATTGTTCCAGGGGTTTTTGGGTATGGGTTGGGGTGCCAATCCATGGTAGGGCACACAAGCACACACTCACTCACCACTAACCTCCAAACCAAAGTAGTACCCGCAGGAAACCAACCAAGCAGAGAGAGAACATGCAAACTCTAAGAGCTAGAGTCCTAACCACTATGCCACTGCGCCACCCCTAGGTAATAACCATAGCAAAAATAAGTATTTAGATTTCCTCTGGACATTCTTCACTGCATAGCTCAGGTTATCATAACTTCCTTTTCCTCCTCCACAGGTCCTTCAATTGGTTCATGCTTTGCTATTTCTAAAGGTTGAACCTGCAATAATGCATCATTAAAACCCCCATCATCACATACAAATGAAATGTGTATCAGGATTGTCTGATAAGTACATAGTGTTGTGTTGGTTTATTATTTGTGCAGCAACCTGCAAAATCCAGACAGAAAAATAAATGTGGTTTAGTTTTGGCAATCATGCAGAAGTAAAAAGCATTTAGATTTTGACCTAAAATTGGAGTAACCAGATTTGATGCAGCGCAGACTTGTTTCAGCATGTGAAGGGTTTTCCTAGCTTGCCACACATTTAGTTTAGATTTAGCCACACATTAAGATTAGTTTACATGATGACTGGGTTGATTGTTAAATCCCACATGACAACCCGTGATTTCTAGCGCTGTAGCTCTCTAGTCCAGTATCTTATTGTTGTGGACCTGTGACAGAATTTTTTCCTTTTGTTCTTGTTGTTTGACAATATTATATATATATATATATATATATATATATATATATATATATATATATATTTTTTTTTACAAATTACGACCCTATATAATACTACAGATCTTTTGATTAAATTAAAATGTTAATTATTGTGTCCTATTAATACAATATGGTCCTTGATAATAATAATAATAATAATAATAATAATAATAATAACAATAATAAATAATAATAATAATTAGACATATTTTTTTGAGCTTCATTTTTTCACATTCCAGTGAGATGCAATGAAATTTTTCCTTCCCTTTTTCAAGTGAAAACCCATCGTTCCCCTTCACCGCTCCCTTTGAACTGAACATTTTTGCTCCCTGCGGTTTGTAACCACACTTAACATGGCTAAACAACTTGTGAGGTATCCTTCAGGCCGATCAGAACACCCTTTTGTCATCACATTTGGTCAGTTAAATATGGTGTTCACTGAGAGTTTGTACAAAATAAAAGTACAAGTAAAAGTACACATTAATGGCTATAAGGTGTTTTAGTGTGATGTTCAATTGCTCATGTTTGTTAACTACTGGAATTTTGATTCAATAATAGTATCATTTTAAAACAACCATCTAGCATAGCTCATCTAATATAAACTTTATTTATGCAGTAGAATAACTACACTAAATCTAACTATTTCTTGATACATTATATCATTGGAATTATATTGGTTTTGTCAGGGTTCTAGGTAATTCACAGAAGAACTTGCTACTTTGGAATGGTGTTTACTTAATAAAAGTAAATGCTTGGCTCCGAAAATGATTCAATTGCCTCATGCATGACTACATTTAGACTTAACCTCTATTTGGTTTAACATCTGGAAAATCCAGATATCTTATGTTACTTATTTGTTGATATGCTACATTGTTTTACAATGGTACTTGCTTAGATACAACTACTGTATAAATGTATGGTTGTATCGAGTATGGTACATGATTCTACCAGGAACTGTAGTATAGTCCTTAGAAATCTTGAATCTTGGAGCACATACCAGGATTCATTGGGGTAGGGCTAGCTCAGTGGGTAAGTTGTTGACCTATTGATTGGAAGGTCCTTGGTTCAAATGACAGCACCATAGCACCATCAAGATGCCACTTTTTGGACCCTACATTTGGTTTATGTATTGTTTCTCTTAACTTAAAGAAGGTTACGAAATCAAAACATATTAGTCCATATTTTGACTAAACCATTGATTCCCAAGCTTTATACAGATCAAATGCTTGATCTGATTTCTTTCCAAATAGAGAACTAGGGGTCTAAATGCCACTCACCACTGACATCCTGTTAACTGTGTTCTCATTTGATCTTTTCTGTTGAAAGTATTTCAGAAAACTTTAAGTATAAATAGAGAAAGAAAAAAAAAGAAGAAAATATGTTTTCTCCTATTATTGCCACACACTTGAGCATATATTAGGTGAGTAATACGGGCCAAATTTAACCTACAGCACACCAAGGGACCTGCATGAGTCAGCGACTATCAGCTTCGTCAAAGTAGAAGAGCCAGATTTGGATAATTTGTTTTTGTGTAATAAATGACTTAATGCATCAGGAGAGGTATAGAGAAAAAACACTACATTTATCAATTTGGCTGCCTCTCTTGTACAGAGAGATTGGATAAATTTGAGCATGTTGAGCATTAAGAGACTTGCTAAAGGACCTTCATCGACAGCTTGGTAGTACAGGGACATAAACCTTCTGATCAGTTGATCAAAGTATTAGGCACTGAGCTAACACAATTATTTTTCCAAAAGCTTAAGAAGAAATATCTGAAGACCACATCATAGCAAGGCTAAAATTACCGAAGGGACCTAGGAAGGGGTTTCATAGGGAGGGTTGAGAAGCTAGACTCCATAAACCTAAACTCTTTTACATTTATATCTCATTATACATCTGAGGGTTAAGGACCTTGCTCAAGGGCCCAATAGTGGCAGCTTGGCAGTGCTGGGGTTTGAATCTGGGACCTTCTAAACATAGCACAATCCCACATACTGTATTTGTGTGCAGGGCAGTGGTAGCTTAGGGGTCAAGTTGTTGGGTTACGGTTCGGAAGGCCTCAGGTTCAAACCAATTGAGTTGCCCGTGTTGGTCCATCCAGCTAGTCCCCAATTTGTGTAATGAGATAAATGCAAGTTACTCTGGATAAGAGTGTCTGGTAAAAGAAACAAGAAGCTACTTGGTGCATCAGGTTGGGTTAAATCAATTGATGCCAGCTGATCCATATCAGTCATTGCAGTAATTTTCCAATCAAAGGCTCCTAACTATTTGCTTTTTTTAAATCCAAAAAGACAAGTGATCCACCTGATGAAGAGAGACGTGATTTTCTTAAAAGGAGACACATAGACCTTTTAAAAGCAGTCGTCCGGTCTTGGAGAAATTGAAGATAACTTCAATGGGTATTAATGATACGGATGACATCGACAGACACTGAAACTGTGAGTAGATTAGTTCTAGCAATGTATTATGTTAAATTCTTTAAAAAAATGTTCCTAGCAGCATTAGGCCGCAGTTTAGGCAGCAGTGGTTACTGAAGATTAATTGTGTGGATTTTTGTAAATAAGCAGTGGCATAGAGTAAATGTATGCCACTTACAAAGAACTGGCATTTTATTAAGCTTTTATTAGTTGCCTCAGTGAGATTTGTCATGTTTAATAATAGCAGCTGAGAAGGCACCAGTAGGCTGAATGTAATGAACCTGAAAGTCTGAAAAAATAATATATATATATATATCTTGCTTCTCTTTTAAAAATGGTGTGTTTGATAATTAATGTATATACCATAATGAGTGTATCTTTGCGAGGTAGCTTCTAGGTTTATGCTCTATACATCTAGCTAAACAATACAGCAATATCACAATATAATTACTAGTGTTCTGTTTTTTTTTTCTTTGATGTATCGCTTTCTGTTTTGTCATTTCTTCTTCCTCGCTTTGTTGAGTGGGTTTCATAATCTGTTTTTTTCTTCATGTATTGACCTTCAAAGAGGGTGGATGGTGGTAAATAATAATAAAAAAAAAATTATCTGTTCATGTTGTTTTACAGTCACTGACAAAAAAAAAAAAAAAACAACCCAGTAACAACGTGACATGGCCTAATTGTGTTATGTTGTGAAGAAGCCCAATCATGTGAACCAGCAAATGAACTGTTTGACTTAAAAAAAATAAATAAATAAAGACAGCCACCAGGGTGTTAAAAAGCATAATTACCAAAAGAGTCGATGGCATGGCGTAGTGGTTATTACAGTTGCCGGTTATTACAGTTGCAGGGTCCGGGTTTGCTTCCTGCCTCGGGTCTGTTTGCATGAAGTTCTCCCCATGCTTGGTGGGTTTCCTCAAACTGTCCAAAGACATGCAGATTAGGTTTCCATATTGCCTGTAGTATGTAAATGTATGTGTGCCCCACAAGAGATTGGCTCCCCATCCAGGGTGTACCCTTAGCCTTGTTTCCTGTGATAGGTTCCAGGCCCCCTTTGACATATAGTGGTATGGATGATAAATGAGTGTGGTATTTGTATAATTTTGCAAGACGCTATAAATCCATTTCACAGTTTTGTTACAATGCATAAATTAACTTGCAGTTGTATTTGTGGCTAATTTCTGTGTGGTCAATCATACACTGTTGGGGTTTAATAGAAACATGGTAAATTTTTTATTATGCGAGTCACTGGTGGCAATTTTTTTAAAGGAGTAAAAGTTCGAGGTTTGTTCTACACGATACTTCTTATGATAGACAGACTTGGCACAGATTGTTAAGGATTATGAGAAACATAATACAAAAACTTCAGCTTGCATCATCACTTTCCTCCGTTACCAGTTTAAGTTTCACCTTAATAGTTGACAATACCGTCTTTTTATACGGCCACATGTACAGTCCGTGGTCCCATAAGAATATAATAGTGTTTAGAAATCATGAATGGAGAACAAGACTTCTTCATGTCTTTTAATGGTCGTAGCGTCATCTCTTATTATAAAATTTCCTTTACAAAATATGACTGAGAAATGCATCATGGTTCCCAACAACCAATGCTAGTGACAGTTCAAAGCTTCTAAAAGGAGAAAAATATAATAATTTTAGAACAAAAGACTTGTTGGAGACATCCTTGAGTGCTTGAGGAAAATAATTATCCAAAATAAGTCTGAAAAAGACATTTATCATGTTTTGCAGTCAATTTTTTTTTTTTTTTTTTAATATTCTGCCTTTGATGCAGCCTGGAAAAGACCTGTGAAGGTTCATGTACTTTGATTTACTCTGTCCTAATAGTATCACCACACATATGACTGTTAGAAAATGATGCCTTCAAGCATATGTCATGACACTGAGCTGATTTCCCTGAACAATTTGTCATAATTGCGGAGCATATGGGTGATGTGTGAGGCTTTGATCACCGCATTTTGCACATGGAACCAGGGCAGACTTAATGGCTAAACAGGATTTGCAAGCAGGCCTGTGATTGGTCATTATAAACAATGATGGATCTCATTGGGAAGCAAAATCACAGATAATGGATGGCTTCATCTTCTTCATCCAACCGTTGCACATGTTGTCCCTGCATCAAGTATGCTGTGGCCTTTAGCTTTTGAATGATGCTCTAGTTAGAGAATTGGCCATCTTGGCAATACAATGGATGTTACTTTGAAAACCAGGTCTGGGGTTAGAATTTCAAAGTTTGACCCGATCCCCATTTAAACTCTGCTTCTACTTCCTCCATCACCCTTCTTCACTCTTTTTCTACTCTAACTTTATTTCTCTTTTTAGCCCTAATCCCTTGCTTTGCAATCTCTGATCCTGATTTATTCCTCTCACACTTGAGTGCAAATGGTTCTCCCATGGATTCAGTTTGTAAATGGATTATGCACTCTTTTAACACATTTTCTCTTGCTGTAATAGTAATTGTTAGTGTATTACCAATGAAGCGAGCTATCCACTAGAGATCCATATTAACGGAAGGCTGACCGGGACAGCAGAATCTGTTGGCTTAGTTTGGCACGTTGTGCAGAATGGTGAATGGGAGACAACAAGGTTAGACAGTTGTAATGTAGATGACTATATCAAAGAAGGCAATTTGCCGTTAAAACTTGTCGAGGCTTAGCTCTGTGAATACCTGAGAGACAGCATTTGGTCTAGTTCGTTTGCGCCTCTAATTAGGCCAAATGTGTTTTTTTTTTCTTTTGCTAAAGCTTGACAATATGATTCAATTATTTGCAAGAGGCAAGCCTTACAGTACTTTCTAACTAGTTTAGAAATGTTTTAAAACAACTGCACAATGAATAGTTTCCTAACAGGAAGGCTGTAGGGGAGTAAAGCTGAAGCTTAAGAGTTTTGTGTTTTATGAGAATGAAATTGTGTAGCTTATTTGGTTACCTGAATATGCAGAAAGGCCTTCCAGCTCACACCCAGAATTACATTTGAGGATATGTTGTTCTTGTCATCAGGTTACCTACGGCCATTAATACAAGTAGCAGAGTTGTAATTCAAGAAAAATGAAATGGGGCTCTTGAGTAATTTAATAGTCCTAATCCAAAAATGTCTATTTGGATTGAATTCGGGTGTTGGATTTGATGTAGTCGTTGTGTTTATCAAGTGGTATCACTATTCCCAGATCATAGTTCTTACAGTATCTTGAGCGTGGTATTCATGTTCTCATTCTTTTTTCCCCTTTACATCTTCTATTCAGTGGATTCCAGCACTTGCATCCACATTTCCTTTAATTCTTGACTTATCAGTAGACTGAAAAAATGATTCTGCAGGCAAACAGAGACGGCACGGAATCGATCAATGTCTCAATGTTACAGTTGAAGTCTTCTACAGTGTCTCCAGAGTTGGTTACTGGACATTCAGGCTTCCTACTGTTGAATTCCCTCAATATGGGCTCCTGTACCAGTGCCGGACTTTTAGGACTTGCTGGTGGAATCAAAGCCAAAAACAGAAGCTAACCCTAGGTTCACGCTGTTGCAAATTACCGGCCTGACACCTGAGTAAGTGATGCCCTTACTGCATCATGAGGTAGCGCTTGCTTTTTTTCTGTTCTATTTCAAGTTTAATGAGTAACAGGTACAGATTTTGGATATTGAGTTAGAAAATGTGTCTCAACTTTTGACTGGTATTCTATGTATAATATATCTCTACAGTATGTAAGTAGGAGTATTCTAGTTCTCAGACATTTGGATCCCACTATGGTTTTGTGTAGGTTTTGTGTACAATATTTTGCAAAATAAAACTTCTAGGTTGCAATTTATTAAAACAGGCACTAAGAGACTATAGAGACTAGTTTGCTCATTTGCATTCTGCAACAATTTTTGCAATGTACTAGTCATTTCAAAAGTCCATACTTGTCTATGCTGTGAAAGTCTAATGTACTGTAATGAGAGTTTTTTTTTAATTTTTTTATTCCAATTAAAGGGGTTAAATTTTACTGAGCACTTGTAGACACCCAGAAGTTTGACTAATTCCACACTTACATTTTTACATTCATACAGCTTACATTTTTATCTTGTTTTACACATGAGCAGTTAAGGGGTTAAGAGCCTTGCTCAAGGTCCCAACAGTGGCAACTTTGGCAGTCACAGGGTTTGAACTTGGAACCTTCTGAAGCATAGTCCAATGCCTTAGCCACTGAACCTTACAGAAAGCTGCTACTCCTTTGCATGAAAAGGAGTCAGTTGAGGTGGTTCGGGCATCTTGTAAGGATGTCACTTGAGGTGTTCTTGGCATGTCCAGCTGGAAGGAGACCACGGGCAGACCAAGGACTAGATGAAGAGATTATATCTCCACACTGGCCTGGGAACGTTTGGGATTCCGCAGTCAGTGTTACAGTAGTTGAGGTGGCTGGGGAAAGGGAAGTTTGGGGTTCCCTGCTATAACTGCTACCCCGCGACCCAACTTTGGATAAGCAGTTGAAGATGGATGGATGGATGGATGTTCCCTCTTTTTCCTCACTGAAATGAAAGGTGAAATGTTTGCCCATTATGACTCTGCCAGCTCTATAGTCAGTAGACCTACGGTAGTAAACCTATGGTTTCACCAGCCGGTTTTTAAAGATTATATACCAAACCTTCACTGGAAGGTTATACATGTGCAAAGTGCAAAGCATGATGATATCTTCATTCTATCCTCACCATTCAATATTCAGATCTGGCTGTTTTAAGATTTTCCTGTATGTATCATACTATAGTACTACATAAGGTACAGTGGTTTGCATTGCTGCCGTCTATGCTGTTGATCTAGGTTCGATTCCTGCTTAATGCAGGCTAATCCCATAAGGGTTGTTTTGGACCAAAAAAAAAAAAAAAAAGGAAAGCAGCTACAAAAAAAAAAAAACAGAACAAACCCCTACAGCTTCCTTTTCCACTCTTGAGCAAGCACACTTGGTATTTTCCTGTGAAAATGCATCTCTAGTTGAAATCTACGATTTTGCACTATTTCTACATCCCTTTTTAAAAGGATAAGAAATAAATTTGTGATTTTGACAACATTAAGCACTTTAGGCCAGACTTTTGACTGAAGCAGGTGTGCTGATGATCTAAAATTGATTGATTCAATCAAGTTGCAGCCAATAATAGTTTGTAATGAAATTTGTTGTGTTAATTTAGAAACTAATGCAAAACAGAAGCACTTTCAGAAGAAATTTATTCTTTAAGGTATACACTACATGTGCACCGTTAAAAGTAAAAACTGCATACTACATACTTAAAGGACAAACAAATTCAAAATGCTGATGCAATATCTTAAAGTATAATTATTATTTTCATTATCATTAATAATAATAATAATAATAATAATAATAATAATAATAATAATATGTTGTAGGTTTCGAGGGTTCAATTCCCATCTCCGGTCTGGGTGTGTAGCTTCCATGCCTGGCTATGGAATAAAAGCGAGCTTAAAAAAAAAAAAAAATATATATATATATATATATATATATATATATATATATATATATATATATATATATATATATATATATTTTTTTTTTTAAGCTCGCTTTTATTTTTTTTTATTTTTTTTTACAACTTGCAATTAAGGGCTTAGGTGCTTAAAATTAAATGAGTGAACTAACAAACAAACAAAAGAATTAACTGGGTGAAAAAATTAAAAGATTAGAATCTGTTTTTTTTTCCAGACTTGATCCTTTTTTTATTCATCAGTGGTTCAGTCAAATAATCACTCATCACAGGCTGAAATCCCTGAACTCACACACAAGGAATACTGCTGCCATTTCAGAATGCATCTCTTTTCTCAAATGCTGTTCGATCCAGGCATTTTTGCCAGCTGACAGTAATTACCATGTCAGAATGAGAGCGAGAGAGAGAGCAGAATAACCTCACTGAAGGACAGCTGGGCTGCAGTGACAGGCCCATTAGTGATGTTCTAACACCGATGGCACATTATCACCACAGTAAGATGCCTGTTTTTCTTTCATATCAAAGGGAAGCTGGAGAATATCAAGTGTTTTGACAATCATTGCCTTTACCAAAAATAGACGGATCAAGTGACCAAGCCATCTTCATACCCTGATTTCCTGGCCAATTTGCATCTTTTTATGCACATGTCTATTTCACATCAGCACCTGCCGAAATGTGAGACCTTGGCAAGAAGGGAGGAAAGAGTGAGTTCATATGGATGTGATTGGCAGGCCTTGACATGGTGAAATGAGTTCTGGGGTTTGGAGAATTCTCGATCTGTCTCTCGCTCATCAGGCTGTATCACCTGACTGCCAGGCCTCAGCATGCAAGGGTAACGAGCAATTCCTGGCACCCGCATGCCTGCTGTCCAAGAGCATACACTATGTAACCCGGCATAGCGGGGTGGCTGTCACGGCCTGCCTCTCCACAGCAGAGTTCGATCACCCACTGACCTATCAAACTGTAGAGCAAACTGACTCTGCTATCAAACCCTATCAACTTTGAAACAGTTCAGTTGTAACTACCTGGAAAAAAACCTGACTTTTTCCTAAGAGTAGTTTATGTCCAGTCAACTCCAGAAGCAAAAGAATTTTAGAGAGTATAATAAATTATTGTACAAAATATTAAATGTAGTAAACATAAAATTTCCATTCAGACAATACTAAAATATTTCTTCTAAAAAGCTGATGAAAAAAAAGCTTTTCAAACACTGCCAGACAAAAATAAAGGAGAACTATAAAATAAAACTAATTTACCCTCAATAAACAACTGAAGCGTGATGGTGGTAGCATCATCCTTTTTTTTTTAATTTTCGGCCTTGATTTGATGGTGCTAGCATTGTGTTAGAAGTTACCTTCAGCCTCATGGCTTGCAAATACCTTTGCAGACTATATCATTTTTGGGGAAAATATATATAAAATATGTTTTTCATTTATAACTGTATAGTTCAAATTTGTTTATATATATATATATATATATATATATATATATATATATATATATATAAAACATGGTTAAATAACAGCCCATAAACCTTTTTTTTTTCTTGTCAGAATAACATATATATATATATATATATATATATATATATATATATATATATATATATATATATATATATAATTATTTTTTTTGTTGCATATTTTCCCTACAAAGGGGTAACATTAGGTGGCATGACGAGTTTTTGGAAAAGAATATTTTTTTTTCCATTTCTGATCTGTAAACTGAGTAAGACAAACTCTTTCCCACCAGTCGTTACTTTCATCAACTGGCTGTCTGGCTGAAGAAAGAGCACTAATGATTGGCTCCTTATTTCATGCACAGCAATCCAGTCAAAATTTTATTTGTCACATATACAGTACACAGTACGATATGCAGTGAAATGCTTAAACGACCACTTGTGACCTTAAAAACAGGATTATTAATTGAAAATAAATATGAAAGAAAATGGAAGAAATCAAAGAAATATGGAAAATAACTTAGGCTAAGGAAAAATAAATATATAGAAGATGAGACAAAATATAAGGAAAGCTTAGCTGTACAAATATGGGAAAAAGTGTGAAGATGAAGTGGGATTTAAATAGAAAAGTCAGCGGGGGTGTACAAATATGCATGAAAGTGTCTTATGTGCAATGTGCCAAAAAATCAATAGAAATATGTGTGAATTTGTAGGGGTGTCCATGAACGTCCAGAATGAGTGCAAAAAGACAAATGTCCATAAGGGTGTAATGTGCACTTACCTCACTAACTCAAACTAACCCCAAAAGTTGGTGAAAAATTCTTCTTCCTCTGTTTTATTTCCAACTCATAATTATCTCAGAATATAGAGATATCAGGAGAGATGTATTGTATGTTTTAAGTATGTAAACACACATCTTATCAGATAAGTATCTACTGTATGTTAACAGTGAAGTTGGATTCTGTAACCAGAATGAAAACAGGTGGACTGCAGAAATATTGTTTATGTTTTTGTATGTATTCTGTAAACATGGCACATATTTCGGGAAAGTTTTATATTTGAATTTTTTTTTATACATATAGTATTAAAACACATCACCAATTGTTTAAGCTTAAACTATTCATAAATGCACTTGCTAGGATTTTCATTTTTTTTTTTTTTTTTTTTTTTAGAAAGACTGCCAGCTGTGGAAATTATTCCCTGTGCGTTCCCAAGAAAGCATTTGAAGTTCTCCAAGCTGCCTTTGTGTGAACTGCAAACCCAAGATATCCTTCTTGTTTGCAACACGAAATGTTTCCAGACTATGCTAGCACACAGGTGCTAATGCGGTAATAACCTGCCAGGTTGATTTTCCCCGACTGTGCTGGAAGAGAGAGAGTGTTCACTCGACTCTTCCTTCTCTTTGCCTTTCTCTGCCAATTAGGTTTACTCGTGGAACAGGAAAGGTAGGGTGCAATTCTCAGAAACGCACACCGCTTGACTCTGCTGCTCTCAGCATGCTGTGATCCGTCAATATGATTAAATCATGAAGTGGGCCCCAGGAGGCTGGCAGTGATGCTAAAACCCCTAAAACCTGTAGACCACCTGCAGAGATCAAACTTCATAGGGTCAGAAATCCCCAGGGGCAGCTTGTAGGTAAGATCTTTGTAAAGTCTCACCATTCCAGCGTGTATTACTCAGTGTTGTTCTTGTTTTTTTTAATGGCTTTTATTTAAATGTTTGTTATATATTAGACATTTGCCCTATGCCTGTTTAAAAATAAATAAATAAATATTGACATAAATATGAGGGGTGTTCGAGTCAAACTGAGACTTTTGATTATGCAGACTAAAAAAAACACAGTTATGAGACTAAAAACTACCTTCTTTTCTCTATATAATCCCCTGCTATACTTAAAAACCATTAAGGTAAAAAGATTCCTCATTATACTGGAGCCACGATTGAATTACTTTCTATCTGAAACGCTGGCCTCCCAGGAACTCCTTTAATGGCCCAAACATGTGGAAAAGGCTTGGAGCGAGTTCCTGTAATGTCCTAGTAAATGATTGCATGTACTGTACAGTTCCCACAGAGAGATGCATCTCTTCAGCAAGTTGGTGAAAGGTTGTCCAGCTATTTTTTTTATAAGAATCAGGTGTTCCACTTGTCGAATGTTCACGGGAATGACTGCACTGTGCTTGAAGTCTGTGAATGCCAATTGGTTTTATGCCTTCATTTACCAGACATTTCATCACAAGTCCCAGTTTGACTTGAACGCCCCTCATATATAATTTAGTGCAATAAATGTGCAAAGTAACACTTGAAACGTGGGTGGAAAAATGTAATGTGTGTATAAATTAATAGCCTATTTAAAGATATATAAATTCTTAAAATATACTGGAAATTGAAATGTGTGCAGAAGCTCATGTCCATAAACAGAATCCTCATTAGACCGAGCTCAGTGAGCCAGGCTTTCTTGGATGATGGATGCCATGTTTCTTTTTATATATCTGCACAAAACATGCTTCAGGAATTTTCCTCTTAGTGCTAAATAATAATAATAATAATAATAATAATAATAATAATAAATAAATAAAATAATGCAGCAGTGGCTGTTTAAGACATAATGTTTTGCTGTAATAGGAAATAAGAATTGTCTTAGACCACTGAAGCATGGAGTGAAGAAGAAAGAAAATGACAAATGGCTCGGTTGAAATGGAAAATGCCTTTGTTCATCATTTCCGTGGTGAGGATCTAACATGGAAAATATTTCAACTGTGGTGAGATGACGATATAGAAAGCCACATGAGATTACTTTGAAATTTTTCTATTATTTTAAGAATGTTTAGCATGTTTTCATCGTATCTGTGATGGTTTGGTCTGGGTTTCCTCTCACCTTGCAGAAACATGCCAGTAGGGAGGTCTGGGTATAAAAATTGAGTGCTTTAACCTTGCCCAGGATAAAGCAATTACTAAAAATGATTGAATTAATTATTATTATTAATTAAAATTCACCCTTTACTTTAAGGGATACCTACTGTACATAGGCATTGCACAGGTCTGTCTTGAAGTCATATCCTGCACTTGCATGTTTTACCAGACTTCAGGTCTTTATGCTCAGGGTTCTGACATCCTTTTATAATACATCAGAGAACGAGAAAGTCAGCTCCTGAGTCCTGACTACAATCATGGCTTTCATGTGCCCACATGTCCTTACCTATCTGTATCCATGAAAAAAGATCCATTGTCTAAGGCATTCAGTCTCTCACTGCATGAAGTATTGCAACCTTTAGTCAAACCGAGAGCTCACAGAAACAATTAGCACACAATGAGTCCGGGTTCGATTCCCGGCAAGGCTCAATCCCGGTCTCTGTGCTTGGTGGGTTTTCTCCGGGTACTCCGGTTTCCTCCCAAAGACATGCAGATTGGGCTTATTGGCGTTTCCAAATTGCCACAGTGTGTGAATGAGTGTGTGTGCCCTGCGATGGAGTGGCACCCTGTCCAGGAAGTACCCTGCCTTGTGCCATAAGCCTCCTGGGATGGACTCCAGGCCCACCATGACCCTGAATACAGGATAAGGCAGTATAGAAGATGAGTAAGTGAGAGCAAAAAGTGCGAAGCATTACGATTGTCTATATTGCATTTAACATAATGCACATCTTACTGTGCTCAGTGGTCAAAGAACTGAACTGCAATCACACCACAGGTTGTCTTTGTGTGCATGTGATTCATGGCACCTGGCATTCATTTTTAATGCTTAATAATCCTCATGAGAATAGACCATATATAATGAACTAAAACCTAAGTTTGCACCAGACTACATTTCCCTACAGCCATTGCAACCAACAGCCATCACAAGCCTAGTCATTCTCTGTTTACATGAGACCTGACCGTAGCCACATTTTGGGAGTGGATTGTTTGGGTGCTGTGAGTTACAGGCTGGGGCCTCCATGGATTGGAATCATTTATCTGGGGCATCCCAGGGGGTGATTGATTGGATTGTGATCTGGGGAGATGGGAGGCCAGGTCCATAGCCTTGGGCTCTTTGTCTGCTGGACCCCATGTCTGGCGTGGGCTGTGATGCCCTGGGTGTTGTGGACAGTCTGGCCTTTGGTCTTCACAGGCATATGTGGCCTTGGGTGGCCATGATCCTGTTATGAGTTTGTTACTGTATAGTCGGTTACCAATGTTGTTCAGTTTACCTGGCGGTGGTGTTAATCTTATGACTGACTGGTTTAATCATTAGTATGGTGTTTCTCATGGTGTTCACATAGTGTTTATTCTTCCTTTTTGGAATCGCAGCATAACCATAACCAATGTAATCTGCTTACTGGCTAATAAATATGTTTGCTTTTTTTTCCCCTTAAAGCTCAAAGGCCACATAATCAATAGCTAACGAATGTGAGCCATACTTAATCAGTTGTTATAATTGGTTCATAATTTCTAAGGAGTATAACACATTGATCACAGTTATTCATACTGGCTCTGGCCTTGTTGTAGCAGTGGTTATTTTGGGGGAAAGAAAACCTTGCATCTGTTTTATAGAAGATAAAAAGAATAAGTGGTTCAGTAAGGCATAAGGCCAACTAAACAAAGAAAAAGGCATGGTGGAGTCAGCACATAATTTTAAGGCTTCAGTTGTAAATCATGTACAGTAACATCAGAAAAAAAGTTGTTTTTTGATTTACAGTCTGGCTGGTGTTGAAAAAGTATTAGTTTTTGAATTTTCTTTTTTTTTTTGGAACAGTTTAGTAGAATGGTATCGCATAAGATGATAGTATTATATATTTTGGAAATAGTGTAGAAGGCCACCTACAGCTCTTTTAAAGTTTTTTAACACATAGATGAGCATTGCATCTTTCTTAGATGGTACATTGTAGTACGCCTTCACAGTGCATTTCTAAATATGGCTTCCAAATAGTTGGGTAACCCCCTATTTTCTTCCCGAAGGCTTTCTACTCTGAACATTTATAATGCATACAGAAATGTTTTTCTTAATTGTCATTTATGAAATTAAAGTTACAGTATATACTGTACTGTATATGCTATAATATACTGAGACTTAACTGTATACAGGTGAATCTCAATTAAATTAAAAATTATCATTGAAAAGTTGATTTTTATTTCAGTAATTGATTTCAAAAAGTGAAACTCGTATTACATAAGTTCATTACACACAGACTTATGTATTTCAAGTGTTTATTTTTATTTTATTTTGATGATTATGGCTTACAGCTAATAAAAACCCCGTAAGCGTCTTAAATTTGAATATTACTTAAAACCAATAAAACTAAGAAATGTTGACTACTGTAAAGTAAAACATGTACAGCACTTAATTTTTAGTCAGGGCTCTCTTTGCATTAATTACTGCAGCAATGTGCCATGGCATGGAGGTGAACAGCCTGGCACTGCTGAGGCGTTATGGAAGCCCAGGTTGCTCTGATAATGACCTCCAGCTCTTTTGCATTTCTTGGTTTGGTGTCTCGCATTTTTCCCCTCAAAATTTCCCATAAATTCTCTATGGGATTTAGGTCGGGCAAGTTTGCTGGCCAATCAAGCACTGAGATACCATGTTCCTTCAACCAGTTTTTTTCGCAGTGTGGAAAATTATTGAAAAAATTAAATCAACATCTCAATAACGTTGGTCAGCAGAGGGAAGCATGAAGTGCTCCAAAACCTCCTAGTAGACGGCTGTGCAGACCATGGACCAGATAAAACACAGTGGACCAACACCAGCAGATGACATCCCTCCCCAAACCACCAATGAATGTGCAAACTTTACACCGGACTTTAAGCAACTTCAAGCCTCTCTTGATCTTTCGTCCTCCAGAATCCTGGAGCTTGACTTGAATTTTTATTTATCTGAAAAGTCCTTTTTTTAGTCCTTTTTGTCTGTAGTGCAGGTAAGACATTTCTGACGTTGTCTCGTGTTCAAAAGTTGCTTAACACAGGGAATGCAACAGTTGTAGCCCATAGTCCTGATGCGTCTGTGTGTGGTGGCTCTTGAAGCACTGACTCCAGCTGCAGTCCACTCCTTGTTGATCTTCCTCAAATTCTTGAATGGGCTAACTTTCACAATCCCCTCAAGGCTGTGATTATCACTGTTGCTTGGGTACCTTTTGTCTACCACATTTTTTCCCTTCTATTCCACTTTTTTTATGAATGTTCTTGGATACAGCACTATGTGAACAGCCAGCTTTTTGAATTAAACTGAGACTATTTAAAGATCAGGTGTGTTAAGTTAATTAGCTGATTAGAGTGAGTCTCCAATCCTGAACTTTTTTACAATATTAAACTTTTTTTAAGATGCTGAATTTTTGTCTGTAAGCCATAATCATGCAAAAAATAATAAACATGCTAAATATATCAGTCTGTGTAGCATTATGTTAGACAACGTCACAATGTGTCTGTCTAGAGTTGTATTTCTTTTTTAGCTGAGATCTTGTATTAATAATGCGTTAAAGACTTTTCAGGTGTAAGGGTTCGCCACTAGAGGAAACTGTTTTTGTACTTTTGGTTTGCAGACTCCGTTTCCCAGAAGGCACCTTGGTCAGGTGATCAGGAGCTCACCTGATCTGAGGCAGGTCATTAAAACTTCTATGAGTAGCTGGTTAGTCTGGGAAACTGGGTCGAGCATTGTTGGTTTATAATTGCTGTCATGTACGTGGGTAGTTTTGATTTGGATACCTTGTATTTTCAGTTATATGTGAATTTATGTCCAGTTCAATATTGGTTAACAACAGAGGCTCAAGTGTTGTAATTGTTATATATCCTTTTGAGTTTCAGTGTGTGTGGAGTTGATTCGGTGTTGTGAAATCTTGTGTTTTGTGTTAGTAGTGTTGAGTTTGTTTCCCCATTTGTATTATCCTAGTGTCTAGCTATTGGATAGCTAATTGTCTGTGGGGCTAGATACATGTCTAGCTAGGTGAACGTGTAGCTAGCTATGCTTAGCTAGTTATGTGTAGCTGATAGCCAGGGTTAGCTATAGCTAAGAACCGTGCTTAGCTGATTGCCATGTACCTAGTCTCCAGTTTCCAGGCTGTGTCTCCAGTCTCTGTGTCTCTCGTCCTCTGGTCCCTTCATATCTCTGTGCCGGTCTTGTCCCGTGTCAGCTCCATGCCTATAGCACTGTGTTTAGTCATAGAGCTCATGTTTCGTCATAAAGTCTCGGTCCTGTGTCATGTCCTAGAGCCTCTGTTTATAGTTGAGTGAGTTTGTTGGGTTTGTTTCTTCAGTGTTCATGTTTTATGTTTAATAAAAGGACTTTTTTTTTTTTTTTCTTTTCTTTTTTTTTTTTTTTTGCAACACCTGATGCACAATACTCTACAGCTTATCTGCCATGCTCATTCTGGTACTTCACTCACTTTCCAAATGCCTTGATGAACCAAAGCAGGTGTGTAAAAGAATATAACAATAAATCCTATACAAAATTAGCATAACTGAGTTTGAGAGTTGTTGACTCTGTAGAAAATGTTTATAAACCTAGACTTGCAATTTCTGTAACACTAGGATTGTTGTGTTAGGGGTTCAACCTCTGCCGTTGCCACCGTTGGGCCCCTGGGCAAGTTCCATAACCGTATGTCAAAGGCCAGATCATGATCAATATGCCGGTCCATTTGTGCCATGGCCTACCCTTAGTTGATAGGGATGGTTTAAAAAAAAAAAAAATACCCTAGGTGAAACTCAATAAGATGAACTAATTATGAAACACCCAAATACCGAAGTTCCAATACCAAATTGTAGGCTGTATGTTATTGTCATTACTGTGTATTTAAAAAAAATACATTAAAAATCCACACTTGGTTCCCTAGCTATTAATGATTCATTATACATTACAATATAATGAGTGGCTTTGCATATGTAGCCTAGACTAGCAAACCATTTTGACTTGGGCATTGACTGGACATAGTCTGTTAAGCTTGACCCAGTTTTAATGCTGGAGTCTATTTCTGAGTGTTTCTTCAATCGATGGATTGAGAGGATGGATATAGTCATGTACAAAAGTTTGTACCCCTTCTTTTAATTCATTGTTTTTTTTTGTGTGTGTGTTAAAAAATAAAATTCGATTTTTACACAATCTTGTATAAAAAAAAGACAAGATTTCCACATATTAAAGCCTTAAAAGGAGTTCCTAGCAGGCGCCAACATTTCAGACATGATGCAAACTCTGATTATGAATTTTCCATACTCAGAAATGGGGTAAGTGCATTGGTGTAGCAGGGGATTATATAAAGAGACAAAGGTCATTTTTAACACTCATGACTGCGTTCTGTTATTCTGCACAATAAAAAGTCAGTGTTTTGTGGTTTTGAGTTCTCATATGGCTCTGGGGTAGAAGCTGTTAAGTCTGTTTGTAATGTGGTGGACCTCATGCAACAGCCAGAGGGCAGCAGGTCAAACAGTTGGTGTCCAGTGTGGGATGAGTCTTCCATTATATTAGTTGTTCTGCTGTGGCAGCGAGAGCTGAATAACTCTTCCAGGGAGAAAAGTGAGCATCCAATGATTCATTTATTTATTTGGGGCGGTAGTGGTGGTGATTTTAAAAGAATACTTTAGAGCACACAGTAATGATGCACAATATAGTCTAGCCTTAAGTTTAATAATGGAACTCCCGTATCTGGTTCCTGTCCTGCTTCTGGGAATCCAGCATTTCACAGTTATTTTAGATCTATTCTCTAACAGACCTGTCTAAGCTTAAGTCATTTGTAAAGTGATTGATGTTCCAGAGTTGACCCGACAAACACCTAAAATGAAATGTACCGTGGATCCCCTGCAGCATAGCTAAGAACCACTACAGTATATCTTCTTGCTATGTTTCATTTTATGACTTTTTTTAAGCCCTGTACTTGACCAATATACAAATATTATATATTATCCAATAAGTAAAATATGTGATAGCACAGCATGAAATCATATACAGGTACGTATGCGGGTTCGATTCCCAGCCAGCAACCAAACTCCCAAGCCACTGGATCCAGTGCCGTCCCAAGCCTGGATAAAATGGGAGGGTTTAGTCAGGAAGGGCATCAGGTGCCAAGTGCCAAGTAGTTGTGCTTAGGACTGGATATTCCACTGTGGCGACCCCTTGCCGGGAGCAGCCGAAAGACCAACAACTTCTATCAAATTAGTGGGAAAACTGTGATTGTGGTGATTGATTGTGTCATATTGACTGGTTTGGGAATTCTTTTTTTTATGTAGAGCAATCTCTAAAGCATGCATCACAAAATGGCGATCCGAACCCTGTTGCTTTTCTGATAAACAAGAATAATTAATATGTTAGCAATCTAGCTTTTGAGCCTTGAGATGGACGTGGCTATACTCTTTATTTCACAGAGCAAATCAACAGATGGTTTACCATGCATGGACAGACTGTGTGGGAGAAACAGAAAAAAAAAAAAGTTAGAAAGAGCATGGCTTACCCCAAGAAAAGGATACGACTATGAAAACTGAAAAAAAATTAACCAATCGATATGTTTATTTTTCCTGTTGGAAGTTTTAAACCAGTTTGTCTTATATGTTCCGTTACCATGGCATAATAAAAAGCATTAATGTAAGACAAAACACAAATCGTTAGGGCAATCAGATCCACAGCAGTCTGAGGTGAGGGATAAATACTCGAACTGAGAGCCCGGTATGACCGCAACCAAGGTTCTTTCACATTTATTTATAGCCCAGCAGCATGCAAATGGAAATTCACTAAAGATTCCATACAAATTACTTGATCTGATAAATTTTAACTGAGACATAAAGATGGTAGGGTTAGAATTCAGATATTAAAGGTACCTTAAGAATATATTTTATATATCTGTACTTTTACTTGGTTAGAGTAGATATATTTTACTTTTACTCCACTACATCTTGCAACAAAAATTACAACTTTTTAAATTTCTACATGCCATTGTGAGTGAAGTGTAATATTTGAAATTGGTAATATTTTCTCAAAGCGCTGACTATTATGCATAATTACAGTACATGATATGCCCTTCTTCCATGCAATGCACAATCATGTAGTTCGAAACCAGGAGTAGAAACGGTTGATAGTAAAAGCGTAAAAGGGAGAGAGAGCTTTTACTATGACTTAAAGGCTACTGTAAGCTACATAATACAAGCTCAGTACTTTTAATACTTAATAAAATTTAAAGGTATGTACAATTGTACTTTTACTCAGGTAAAATTCTAAATGTAGGATTTCTACTTTTACTTAAATAAGATTTTACCTACTTTTACTCAAGTACATTATTTGTGTACTTTCCCCAACTAACAGTATGATTTCATGGACCCAACCTGCCTTATTCAACAGTCTGGTGTAAATGGTATGATGGTGTGGGCCTATTAATACCAATTAATCATTAAATCTTTAAATGACTTCTTTCAGAATGATAGAGCACCATGCCACAAACAAAACCTAACTGCCACCTGTTTCATTAACAAGTTCATTGTTCTTCAATTGTCGTTAGCCTTTCGACTGCTTCTGCCGAGGGGTCGCCAGAGTGAACCATCTGATCCGCACAACTTGGCACAGGTTTTATGCCGGATGTTCTTCCTGACGCAACTCTTCCACTTTATTCAAGCCTGGTGCATCCTGTGGCTGGGGTTTGGGCCTTGGGTGGGAATTCGATTCCACATGGCAGGCAAGAAACGTACCAATGAGCATCCAATTTATTGTTCTTCAGTGGACTTTCAATTTACCAAATCTTATGAAACACCTTTTGAGATATGATAGAACAGGTGTTTTCATAGCATTAACCTCAAATATCTGGTAAAATCATGAATTCAATCATGTTAGCATAGACGAGAATCTCTAAGAAATGTTTCTAACATCTAGTGGAATCCATCCCATGAAGAATTGGGATAGTTTTGAGAACAATGGGTGGCCCTACCTAGTATTAGTACACCGTTCGTAATAAAGTGGGCCATGAGTTTATTATTCTTAGATAAGGTCATCTGTAGACCCTTTTCATTAAAAAAAAAGTAATTGTTCAGTGCTTCGTGTCAGTGTCTGGAACTCTGAGCTTATCTCTCAACCCTCAGCAGTAGATCCATCACGCAAGCGATGTCTGTCTGATGTGAGCTTTTACTTTACTATAGGACAGTTCATGTTATCTTGTGATATCAGGCCACGTGACCTATTAAGAATCCAGTGCTGTGTTCTTGAGAGCTTTATAATCGGCAGGTATATAGCAGTTGCCATGGTAATTTTGGTTCTCGATTTTGTGAATGGGTTACTTCGAGGTCAAAGCAATAAGTGCAGTTCAGTCTTGTACAACCAAAGCCTGGATAGTAGATCAGATTCTAATTATTCCTGATCGCAGACTGCTCTTACTGCAGTAGTGCAAATGTGCATTACAGTGGCTGTTTTTTTTCTCCCAAAGCTAAATAAATGCGTCTGTGCAAGCTTCTAATGTTAAACCTTTTCGTAATTCAATAATGTCATTAGATTGATTTGATCTACTTGCTTGCTGCTAATGCATTGGCATCAATACTGAAACCAGAATATACTGTACTGGTAGCTCTTATTAGTGCTTCATGAGATATTAAAGTAGTCACTGATGTACTATCAATTACTTCACATGGTGACTTGATTAAGTTTTTGACTTGTTTTCTTTTCTTCATATTTAAATGCATAATACATAAGTGCTGAAATATTACCAACATAAAATGTTTTATTAAAATATTTATTGTGCTGTTTAGGCAGTTTGGTAGTGGTAGAGGAATATAAAAGATGAACTTAGTAAAACAAGAAAGATTGAAATTGTGTAATTTCATGTAATTTATTGTGCTTCATTAAAATAAAAATGGGTGTTGTACATTTGGTATGGTGACACTGTGTTATGTTTCACAAAGATGCATGTTTTACAAAAATAGGGAAAGTAGGGTATTAAAAGTCTACACACCCTAATGGAAACTAAAAAAAAAATTAAGAAAGGAATTTTTTTTTTTATGTACTATGAGGCGGTATCAAACATTTTCGACATTCTCCTGCCACAGATCCAGCTGCTTTCACTGTAGGTCCTCTCTTAGATGCTTTCAAATTTTGTAGAATTCCCTACTGACGGTCTGGCCTATGGGTATGACTTTTCAATGCACAATGCAGTAAATGTTGAAAAAGACTTTCGAGCTTCGCCCTTTTTTGGTCGTTGAGGCTCTTCCACTGTAAAAACTGTTGCTTTGTCTCAGGGTCGTATCCATACACCCAAGGTTCACGCTCAGTAATGATCCCCGACATCCACTGCATGCAGATTGAGTTCTTGGTAGACTTTGACGTTATGTTTCTTCTGCTCCTGGATCAGTAGCCTGGGGACGAACTTGGCAGCAACACGGTGCATGTTTAAACCACACAAGAGGAATGCCCAAACTGTTCTTTATGATACACCAACAATGGCAACAATGTTGTGAATTGTTCTATTATGATCATGTAAAATTTGCTGAATGGTTTCAACATTTTCAGGGGTTGATCTCGTTGGAGGTCTTCCTGCTCTCTTGTAGTCTTTCAGTGATGTTCTTCTGCTCTTGAAGCACACGTGCCACTTAAAACACCTTAAACCACTAAATGATGCATCGCCGAAAACTTGTCAAATCATGTCTCTCTGTGGCATATTTGCCCAGTTTCATGCAGAATTTCGCCTTTGCTCTTTGTTCTAACTTGCTATTTAAGATGAAATCTCAGACGTGGTACCACATGTGGTCAGAAAAGCACCAGTTGCATAGTATGCAAGATGATGTCATAAAAGCATAGCATAAAAGCAGAGGTGATGAATCTGGTACTGCTAAGAAGGATCAAGCAATTATGATAGAGACAAAAGTAAAAATAATTGGAAAATGGAGCAAGGTGAAAAGATCGCAGACATTGCTCGCACTTTTAACATGAATTGTTCAACTATCGGAATGATTCTAAAAGCAAGGACAAGAGCATGGAACATGTTAGTTTTATACTCTGTATAGCCTACTAAGTCTGTTGGTATCATTAGTACCTAGACAATGTTTGTTGGACTTATGAACAAATTAAACTTACAAACGAGCTCTCGGAACAGATGTGTGTGTGTTGGGGGATTACTGGAAGGCGTAATCACTTAATTCATATGTCTATGATGATTGCATTTAAACAAATTTGAGTGTGATTTAGAATTCTGAACTCGGTCACACTTTTTTTTTTTTTTTTTTTACAGTTAAACAATTGTTAAAACTAAATTGAGAAGCACAATCTCTATGACATAACCTATACAATGTGTGTAAAATAGTTTACTAACAAGTATGTTAAGCTACTTTTGTGTAATGGTAATTTGGCAGTTGCTTACATGAATAAGTTACATAAATGCAAGTGTAGCTTTGAGCTTAAGTCACTCCTGCAAAACAACTTCCGTTTCCAACTATCTCAATGCTTCAGTGGACAATTTAAATAGTGTTTAAATATTTTGTATTTGTATACAATTTGTATTTGGAATTAGATATATAATAACGATATATCCATTGATATATGATGGTAGAAAATAGAAAGTCGGTGGAATAAATTCTTTTAGTGTTCTTCTCCGTTTCACAGGTTAACCAGATCAGAACAGTAATGCTAACCAGAAACTAATTAGCATAGCTAATATTAATGTTAAAATTGCTACACAATTTAACATTACACCCATTTTAAATACCATATTTTGGATAAAACAATTTTGCCTAATCAAAAGTTGTAGAAGGCTAGCTAACAAAAGATTAAGCTTTATCATGATTTAAATGTATCATGATATAAGTAAAATGGTAGTTGGGTGGTAACTAAACCCTGGTACCATAATACTTTGATTATTGCTATTGAGCACCACAGTGGCTACCAAACTTGTACTTTACCATACTAGTAGTATATACTAACAGATCTAATATGGGACAGTATGTACAAACATTTACCTTATTAGATACCTGCTAAACTATAGTAAATACCATAGTAAAAATAGGTACAGTATGGATATTATTACAGTATAATTTAAACCAGAAGCTAGTAACCAAAAACCTGGCTAACATAAATGTAAACTTTTTCTTTTTGATCAAATTTCTGATTAAATTAAAGTTGGCGAAATCAGAATATCCTTTTCATATCCATTGTGGATGCCATCTCCTGCTATCGCTTTGCAGATTGACACACACCAGGCTTTTGTTCTTCCCCTCTAAATGGCACCATTAGCGTCTGATACGACCTGAGACATTCTCTCAGTCTGTCCGACAAAGAGACATTTGATTTCCAGCACATAAATCCTCTAGCTATCGATTTCTGCTTTTCATTAGGTGAGAGACGACACTGGGACAGGTCTAGATTGCTCATGAGCCAGACATCTTCATCAAACAGGAATTGAAGCCAGGATAAAGGGAAGCAGCTTTATGGGCTAAACTAGCACAGTTACAGAACAAAGGCTTTCTGCTAACAAAAGCAATTGCACAGAGAATGCAAAGTGTGTGCTGTAAAAGCACAGCTATTGTTTGTTGATCTTCCACTTCATATATATATTTATATTTACAGTATAATATATATATATATTTTAAAACATACTTCAAGTTTTGAAATGTAGTCGGCAACTAAAAACATTGTAGCAGTTCGTAAGTTGTTTACAGGTAGCTTGTAAACTACGTTAGTGTTTATTGCTTAATAACGGGACCTTCTGTATTCACAGGTGTCCAAAATGTGGGCTTTCAGAAAACGGATGAAAAATCATGGCAGGTCTTGAAAAGTCTTAACAATAGCAAAGCTTGAGGTACAGTATGGTAGGTTTTTCATAGGTAAATAGTCAAGGTATTTTTTAAAAATGTATTTAGTAAAAATACTTTAAAAAAAATTGTAAGAACTTGTTAGGAATTGCGGTCCTTGAAGCTATCTAATGATAAAAAGTCACCTTTAAAATACAGTATAAAATTCTGATAAAATGTAGCTTCTAAATAAATTTATATATGGTACACAAAAAGTTTGTTAAAAATGAATGAAAAATATTTTGCGCAAAAAAAAACATAATTCACAATGTATGTAAGAAAACGTTGCAAAATGTATTACAATGTCAATTTTTAACATTTTAAAATAAAATTTGGAAATGTAGGTAATTTAAAAATACATTTTCAAAAATATTTTTTTTTATTTTAAAGATTAAGTGCAAAATTGTTACATTTTAACCAGCTGATTTTTCCAGCAAGTGTTGTTACCATTCTGCTTCATTTTATTACAGAAACATTACTATGAGGTGCATCATAGATTCCAAATAATTTTACTGTAATATTCAATGTAATACTATTTCTGTAAATTACTGTTGTCTTATATTTGCTGTAGCGCTGGATGTTCTGTAAGCACATTTATTACTATCCTCATCATGTTTCCTAGTGGTCAGTATTTAGCACTTCAGCAACTGGAATTAGATTTCCTCTTCATCATTTAAGTATTAATATGGTTGGGTTGTTTTTGCGAAATTGTGCATTTAAAACTTTAAAAAAGAACCTAATACCAACAAAAGCACATTATCTGTAATGTTACCAAATGAATGTTACAACATTCGGACAAAAAAATTCCTGCTGGGTTGCAACATAAAGTAAATTTTAAGGATAATTATACTGTTATATGGTTTATACAGTGTGTGTGTGTGTGTGTGTGTGTGTGTGTGTGTGTGTATATATATATATATATATATATATATATATATATATATATATATATATATATATATAAATTGATTAAAAAAAAAATCAGACTTAAGTGCAATAGCCATGTACTTGTATTTTTTATTTTTTTGCTCCATACATTTTAGGATGTTGTGACAGCTTTTGGCTCGGGCGTTTTAATTAAATGTCACTCCGTAACAGTGCACAACATTGTTGTGTGTGTGTTAGCGTTGTGTGTGTTCGGTTCATGTGGGAAGCCTGATTGTGCAGCCACTCTTCTTGATTATGACTAGAAAGAGAGAGAGTTATGTGTAATCATGTTATAATTTTTTATGTTGTGTTATGTAAATAAAACGTCTGTAATCAGTGAGCCCAAGCTTAACGAATGGTTTATTTAAAAAACTATGGATTCGTGTGTGTGTGTGTGTGTGTGTGTGTGTGTGGTTGCTACAAGTATACCTTTTGGCATGATGGCTGTTATGGCATATTTTCCACAAATAAGTCACTTATCAGGCTGTATATAAGTGAACACACACACACACACACACACACACACTGCTTTTTACGGTATGACATTTTTGCTTACCCAGGTGCAGAGTTTTCACATTGTCCGTTCATCCTTCATCAACATGACTATCACTTGTGTGTGTGTGTGTGTGTGTGTGTGTGGGTTGGTTTCTAAGTGGGAATACATTATATTTTGACTTAAGGGCTCAGTCACAGTGCCATATAACACACTTTTTTGGCACACGGGAGTGTAGCAAGTCATCCAGGAATGTAATTTTTGCTTCGGCTGGCAGTGTTACTAAGTTAGTACGCCGTGTCTGCTGATTTCATTCACTGTGCCAATGGGAAAGTGCATTGATTTATATACTGTATGTATAACATTGACCTATATATAATAAAGCTAGTAAAAGTAAATGAAGAGATAAATGAGACAAAGACGAGAGAGATGTCTTTTCATGTTTTTTAGGATAGGTGTGTGTGTGTGTGTGGGGGGGGGTAGTTTATTTCTTGTACTAAAATGTTATATCCACTTGCCAAAGCCATAAATAAGATGAGGCTAGAGTAAGAGTAAGGAGTGAAATAGAAAGATGAGGTTTAAGATGTCACTGCTCACCTTGTGCGCAAATGTTAATCTTCGAAAAAGTCCTCATTAGCAATTAACGACGAGAAGTTCGATCCAAGAGAGATCTTATTCAGGGTTGATTTTTTGCCGTCGTTATATGTCAGGTCCTCAAAGGCTTGCTGGTGGACCCGGAATGAATGCACCATTAATGAATCTATGAACAATAACGCTAGATCACATTTCATGCTTGGTTATTAAACCGCTTTGCACCATGCGATGCTAATTCCTCAACTGGAGCTATTCCTGATCTCGCCACACAGCAAGGCTAACTCTAATACAGAGACACAAAGGGAGTGTAAAGGTTTTTTTTTTTTTTTTTTTTTCGTCTTGTTTAAATGGCTACAGTTAGAATTCCCGCAAATTCATCAAGAGCTCCACAAGGACACTTTTTCTTTTTTAAAGCCTTCATGATCATTTTTTTAAAAGGCCTTTTTTTTTTAGTTTAACTGAATGATAATTGGTGTGTTACAAGCTCTTCTGTGTTTAATCAAAATGTTTTTTATTTTGCCACGTGTAACTGATTCATCCCGCGTGTTAGCATATCAGAGAACGTGGACCAAACTTGGATAGAAATGAAATGGCATTTAATTAAAGCAGGTACTGCAAGGTTAACCTTTTGGCGTGTGGGTTTTTATTTGGGCGGGAAAAATCGCCCTGTCGTGGTGACACTCATATCATGTTCGGTGATGGAACTCATATCGTGTCATATCTGGGGGGCTTCATTCACCTTCATGTCTTACATATTACACATCAAAGGTTGCTAGTCATGTTTAAATCGCAATCTGTTATGAACAATACTGCAGCAAAATCTTTTTCATGCTATAGATTTATCCCCCCAAAAAATTACAAGATTTCTTAAAAGGTAAGACAGTAAATTAATGTACTAGGTCAACTTGGGACTTTTGATTATGCAGTTTTATTTCTCTATATAATTACCTCCTACATTAATGCACTTATTCCACTGTTTCACTAGTGCTTGGATACCATTAAGATAAAGTTCTCAGTACACCTGAGCCATGATTAGACTGCCTGCTTCACGTCTAAAACGCTGGCCTCCCAGGAACTCCTTTAACTCTTAGGTGTTGACAACATTTACCCCTTTTCCACTGCTCTGGTTCCCGTGCCGGTTCCCAATTTTGGAACCAGTGCCACGCTTTTCCACAGAAAAAAGTTGGTGCCGGTGCCCTAAAACAAGCACCAAACCGGCCCCTAAACTCTGCTGGTCTAGTTGCGAGAACCCGTGACATCATGAGCGGTGGGCGGAGTTATAGGGAGCGTTAAAAAAATGGCGGAGACCCAAAGTCCGTTAATGTGAAGCGCGGACAAAACAAAAACGCTTTTTTGCATTTTGGACATTCGGCAGAAATTGGAAAGTGCTTTAAGAAAATAAAAAAAGTGTATGAGGAAGTAAGAGAAGAACTAATAGTCGCAGGCTTCACACGAACAACCGACCAAGTAGTGAATAAGCTAAAAAAAAACCTGAAGAAAGACTTTCAGCGGTTATAAAACGTCGAATAAGCTGCCTTTGGATACTGAAATACATTTTCATACTAGTTTGGAGAATAACCAGTAAACTGACTTTGGCCATGGTCGTTTCTGTTTAGAGGGCGTGGCTTGTGGCGTCTTATCATGCAGCTCACGCTGAGCTCCTGTCTAGTGTAAATGCGGGCCGGTTCTCTGTGGTTCCCAGTCCGGCACCTGGCACCAGCACCAGAGTAGTGGAAATGACCCACTTTTTTTCTCTTTTTTGCAAGTGTTTTTGTAAATGAAACTATATTGTAGCAACAAAATATGTACACAAATAATAGATTTGTTCCTAAATTCATGTTAAAAAAAAAAATTTTGTGCATAAGGATTGCCTTTCAATGAATGTTACAGAAACCATGCTTTATTTTTGGTTTCTCTCCCTGATTCCCTGTGAGGAATCTGTGTGTATACAGTAGGTGCGAACAGCTAAAACATCAAGGAGTCCTGGTCAATGGGTCTTACACATTCATGAAAAGTTGTGGATTATTCAAGGAAACAGAGGCTTTGCTGGAAAAAAAAAAAAAAAACGTTAGGCACATCAGTCACTTTACCCCAAATAAAAAGTCTTTCTGAGTGTCTTTCCAAGACTTTCATGAACTTAGTTCTGTGTTCAAAACAATCTGCCAGGTTTGTTTCTCAATTTTCTCATTTTTTTAATTTATTTTTTGCTAGAGTTTGAAATGTTATTTATTTTTTTTATGTATACTTTGACAGAAATTTAAAAGTCATTCATGAATCTAACATATTTACATCAGGCCCTTAGGCCTCAGACATCTAAGGGTTATAATTAATAATGGCTCGAACGTATGAAAATGACTTGGAGTGAGGTCAGGACTGTATGGGGGATAACTCCCAGCCGAGATCCAGTAATGGGCAAGTGGTGCTGGTGAATGATTGTATGTACTGTTCCACTGAGTATAGACGGACTCATTAATTGTTCCACCTCAACCAGGATTGTCATTAATAAATGTATTGCATTTGTTAAATCATTTACACTGTTCAAATGTTTTTCTGCGGCTACGAGGCTCATTATCACCATAAAGTCGTCTGTAAATGTCAAACAGTTTTAAGTCTTCATTCACCAGAAAATTCACCAAGTCTCGGTTTGTGAATAAGATTAGGCAGTAATAGAAACTAACTCATTTCTGAGATGTTTTACAACATGATAAGTAATTGTATATGGATAAAAGGGCACTGTGGTATTCTGGAAATAAAGTGATGATTGTCAAAAGATTGCTGTATAAGAGGAATAAACCACTTTAGGGAATAATATTATAGGAAAACTATCTTCAAGGTGGTAACTCAAGGTTCAGTCTTAGACTGCTGTACATTTTATTTGGGCTAAATCAAGTTTGATTTAACACTCTTTCAAGATTTTAAGATGCGGTTTCATTTATTGTGAATAATATCTTTCTGGCGTAATTATTCAGATAAAACAAATTCACTAAATTTCATGTTGTGCATTTTAAATTACAGCAGAATTACGCAGTTGATTTCTAGTTCTCCGTTCCCCTCCATCACTTCACTTAAATCCATGACTGTAACCTGTGCATGTAGCCACTTGCGCACGACCGTCAGGTGATATTTCTTAATAAAGCTAAATGCCGGTCCTGAGAGAAGAAGGGTAGGAGCGACCCCGTGGCTGCCTGACTAGATTATTCAATAATCCCATTAGGGCAGAGCTCCAGTCAGCACCTCCACCTTCAGGCCCTACATAATCATAACGGATAGCTTTGTTTCAGACAAATACGCCCCTTGCATTCCCACCTCCGGGGTCTCAGAATATGGAAAAGGCTGTAATCATAAAGCAGTGGATTTTACTTTTGTGAATGTGAAACTGATCTCTTTATCTGATTTTGAACAGGAGGTTTAATTCAAGAAAATGGCGATGAACTGTAGACACTTCACAATTTTTTGTGTGAATTGTCTGGTTGAAAACGAGAATCCTCTAAGACCAATACGCTTCTCCATTTTTAGCCAGATGAGACAATGTGTTCTACGCTGCTGGTCAAGGATGTTCCATTTGGTGAAGTGGATAAGGAATCACTGTAGAAGCAATACAATGGTTTCATGGTCTCCACTACAACTGCAGAGTAACTGAAAGACTATTACATGCTATATGTATTTTTTTTTTTCTTCAGTATTCGGTTACGTCATTTTTGCCTGGTTGAATTCTTATTTTTTTTCAAATAAAAAAAAATAACAAAAAAATGTAATCAACTGTTTTTCAATTATAGGTTTTATTCTCAGATACCAGACAATATCTATAAAATATAAACATGTGGGGTGTGTCTAAATATGGTTAAAAAAAAAAACATCAGGTTTTAGTCAAAGATTGTAAAAAAACAAACCCCATATTTTTAGGTGGATATTATTTATAATAATAATTATAATGTATAATAGTTATATTATAATTATATAATATTATAATAATTATAAATATTATTATATGCCTTGTTTTTTCAGAAGTGACATTTTTTTTTCTGAATGCATATTAAGAAGGAATAACAGATGTGCCATAATGTAGTGGACTAGAAAGTACAATATTTAATGTAATGTGATGTTAATTAAAAGTCCATGTAAGTGCCACAAAAATGGAAATACTTTAAGTACAGATAGTAAAAGTACAGATACTTAAAAATGTACATGTGTACATTAATAAATTACATTTACTTCATTACTGTGCACCACTGTATACAACATTTAAATATTTTAGATAAATGTAAGAATAATAATTAGTGAAAATTATAGGCCAAGTTTTTTTATGTGTCTCAGATATCGTGAAGGGCAAGTTGACGATGTAAGAACAGATAGAAAACAAATGAGAACAATCATGATATATTATCTAGCTCCGGCACCACCAAGTTGCCTCTATTGAGCCCTAGAGCAAGGCCCTTAACTCTATCTGCTCCAGGGGTGCTGTACCCTTGCTGACCCTACACCCTGACCTCAGGAAGATGTGAAAACTCAATTCACTCTGCTGTAAAATGCATGTGAAACATAACTTAATCTTAATCAAAGTCCATAATGGCAGTCAAAACGAAGACTTAAATAATTGATGTTCAAAATTATAAAGACTAGCATGGGTTAAAACCAAGACTTTAACACTGGACAATAAAAAAGGCTTAGAAATGGATGTTACCTGAACAAGGCTAAAACGCCAGAAACGCAAGTACAATAACTGATCAAGAACAAACATGAAACGGGTGAAAACAGTCATCATGTATTTGAAAGCTAAACCAAGGAGTTGACAGGTGTAGTGATAGGACACAAACCAAAACAAAATGCACACGGCTACTGTATATAAACATTAACAATGAACACAAAAAGCCTGGTAAGCAAGGTTGTTCACAGTGATAGACTTGACACACTTAAAAAAAAAAAAGGGGAAAATGTGTCAGAAAAATGTGCTGCTGAAAACATTGAGAGCTGGGCATTTTGAAAAGGAAAATGCATCATAGTACTGAATGTACAGGAAGTAGCCTGTTATGCACAGGTATAAATGAGCAGCAGGATTATGTCCAGAACTACAGTCTTGATGTCTTTAAAAAAAAGTTTAAATCCTTTTAGTACAAAAAAAATCAAAGGCACTGTTTATCTCTTAGAGTGAATTCTTGTTTAATTTTTGTTTAAAATTAAGAAGTGCATTTGCTAAACCCATCAAGCACCATGATGAAACTGGCTCTCATGAAGACCTTCCCAGGAAACCAAGACCAAAACTTACCTCTGCTGCAGAGAAGTTTATTACCAGGAGTTACCAGCCTTAAAATTCATCAATTAGCAGCACTTCAGATTAGGGCTGTGTGTCGGCAGACCTACAGCCAGCACCTCTTACCATCTGCCATCCCATCGCTGGACCAAAGAGAAGAGATCACACTGCGTTCAGAACCTTGGCCAGCTCCGGCAGGGCGCCTTAAAACACCGTGGCTGGCAGCGGATTATTATCCACCGTCTGGTGTCATCGGTAGCCCATAAAAGGAACGCCAAACCTTTAGTCTAGTGAGTAGTATGTTCTTGGTGCATGACTCACCGATCTGCTCTCTTTTCTCTTTCATCAGACACACTCAAAGTGTTCCGGAGGTTTCCCGAAACGGGGCAAACCACCGAAAAGAGGCCCTCGCCAAAGCTCAACCGCCTCTTTGGCTTCCTCATCTTCAGCCGACCAACCTCGACCGCCCGCTGCTATCGCCAAAAGCCAGAGGATTGTATCCTTTGCACCAGCACACCTAATCCCCACTTCACCACCCTCCTCACTGAGTGACTTATCCCCTTTTTTTTGGCTTTAATAAATGTGCACCTTACTGCCCATCCTCCAGTCCCCACATCTGTGTTCTTGCCAACAACTTGCAAACACTTTACAAGATGTTATGAAGGCTTTACAGACTATATGTAGCAGACATGTCAATATCAACTTTTCAAAGAAGATTATTGGATTTTTGAAAGCCTTGAGCATTGTTTCACAATGTAGAAAGAAATAAAAACCATGAAAGACCATGAAATTAGAAGCGAAGTCCAAACTTTTTGCCTGGGAGTGTAAGAATAGCAGATAGCAGTGCTTGCCCAATGTAATAGGGCTTGCCCAATGTATCCCTATGGATATTTTTTTAAATTAGCAACACAATATTGGCCTTTTTATTAAAATCAAATACAAAATAAAAAAAGTGATAAAATAGGCAACGTTGAATATTCATAATATATTTAACCTCATTAAATTCAGAGTGTAATCTACATTGTAAATGTATGTCCCCAACATGCATTTTAAATGTAAGTCCCAAATTCTGAACACATCCCCTATTCAGGTGTCAGATTTATGGATCAATGGATCCTTTATATCTTTTATATCCTTCATCTCCTCTTTATTATTCTGTGGTCAAGCTATCCAAGTGCAACCATTTAATTTTTCATATATCTCAGGATGAGGAATATTACAAAGGTGAAAATTTGACTTCCCTCTATTATCTCTATGATGATGGAGATGTAGTAAATGATTATAAGGTTTGCTTCCCTTCCAAGAATTTTATTAGGAGGAACGGTAGGCACAATTTAACCAGAGGAACCAGAGTGGGCAACACAATGGGCAGAATTCTGTGGAGGAATTATTGTGGAAGGGGCGATTATTGTTGACTTCAAGTCAACAAAAATCACTAGTTGACTTACTAACATGACTTAAAATTATGACAGCAGTCTTTAGCTCTCCTCTTGATGCTTGTTGGAACCAGCCTTTCTGGCAATGGTCACATTACCAGCCTTAAGTGACTTAATTCTGATTTTCTTACCCTAATGTAACATAGGTTTGATTTTTATTAGGGCACTATGAGCACTATGACATCAGCCCTATTGTTTTCCTAAGGATTTTTCCCCCCACAATTTTGGGCTGTTTTTGGCGGGGATCTTATCATGCTCAAAAAATAGGATGCCTCTGGGCCCTGGGCGTTGCATAGCTCATACACACTTGCATGCATGCACACAAAGCCTGGTACACATTGAGAGCTCATTGAGCTGAAAAATTGCATGTGATGGGCTCAACTCAACAGGAAGTCAGTTATATTGTGTCATTTGCCAAAATGCACCAGATGCAATTTGATATACTCCTCCTAGGGAATTTATACCATCCCCATCAAACCGGGCCTATGCGATCTAAAGACATTGATAATGCAAAATTCCAGAGGGAGTTTTGATATCTCAAATGGGTCAGCAAAAGGCAATGCCCTAAACTTATTCCAAAAAGTGGTAAACTTTCTGTGGGACATCATATTAAGTGACATCATAGTGTGATGGTTTTTTACAGCATCTGGGCCTTTTTGGAGGTCTAAACATAAAATTATTTTTCTTCTAAAATTTCCCCCCCAAAAAATCCCCTTTGAATGCATGTTCCTACTGCGCCCGCTGTCTTTCTGGTGCGCTCGAGTGACAATGGTGTGGAGTGCTTGGGTAATCATAATTAAATCGTTATTTAATTTTTTTTAATTTTTTTTATGGTTGACTAAATGCACAAATCTGATGCTTTTCAGATCAGAATCCGAATCGCTTTTGTATGTGGTTCTAGATTGGATAAATATCCAATATGTGGTCATGTGACTTAACTGTATAAACTTGTATAAAAAATATTTTTTATATTTTATTCTATTAATTTCTTGTTAACAGTTTTTATATTTTTAAGGTCACAGGTGGTCATATAAGCATTTTACTGCATATCGTACTGTGTATGATAAAATTAGAATTTGAAATGAATGAGTGTTTGGACGAACTCATGGCATATTTTAACCCAGATAGCACGAGCCAAGACATATCGATGTGAGCATGAACATCCTTTCAGAAAATAGATGCATCCACTTTAGCGTCAGATAAAAGTCACTTGTAATTATGGATGTGAACGGTCATGACCCTGCAAATCTGATTTGACAAAAAAAATAATAATAATAATAAAAATCAGAATTGAGCCAGGTGGTTTGTAATGTGAACATAGCCTAGAAATGCTTATGTAGGTTTATGCCAATCATGACACAGACTCCATGAACAGTGTTCCCTCTTTCAGCAATGCAATTCTGTTCCTAGTACCAGTGTTCTCATTTGTTTCGGCACCGGTCGACACATTGTGTTTATCTAGTTTGCTGATATGTGCTTTAGGAGAGTCCGTACAGTTGCAAAATCGTTATTGTTTCATGCATTTCTGAGGCTTGTTTCCCCACGTTTCCAGTTTTCTGGCTCATGACTGTGACCGAGCTATCATCACTTGGTGTTGCCTCCGTTTATGGATTTAGCTTAATAAAACTCCTGCTGACTTTATGCACTTGCATCCTGCATCATCTTGTCATACCATTGCCTTTGAAAATTTTCTTTTAAAATAATGTCACTTTTCTAGAGCGAAAACGCACACTGGGCTCTCGACATGCCTCCTCTTTCTGTTGATATCTGCTTTGGTCCCCCCTTCTACACATCCCTTTCTGAGAGCCTTCGGCTGCCGTCACAGATAATACAGAGGATTAAGTCTCTTCCACACTCCTCTATCTCCTTCGTTCGCTTTTATTCCACCATTTGCATAATCGAACAGTGGAGAGTGTTACCTGTGTCCGGTTAATATTGTATGCCTGTCAGTATGCTCAGTATCTCTCAGTCACACACGGATTCCTGCATATGATTATTAAAATAAAATAATACACTTCCTCTGGGCAGCGCGGTGCAGACTCTTTTATCTCTGTCTGTAACCTGGAAGAACCTGTAAAAGTGCTGGGTTTGATTGATCAGGGGATGTGAAAATGCTCTGCCGAAAGAGAAAGAGAGAGAGAGAGAGCTAATCTACTGCTTTTCAACCTCAGGTCACCAACCTCACAGGTTGATGAGGATTTAAATTGTCTCATTAGTCTCGTCAATCAATATTGTGGGAGCTGCATATAATCTTGGACTGAGATGAACTAATAACACATTTTTGGGTTTAGTTTTGTGACTTGGCCTTTTTTTTTCTCTTTCCCTTCCTTCCTTTTATCTTCACATTAAAGTCCTCACATTAATAGAATCGCAGAATCTCAGACTTTGAGAACGTTTGTGCCAGAGTTCGGTTAGTTGCAGTTGAACTTTGTACGACCTAAAGTCGACGTGAAGTCAAAAGAAATTCCTTTTGAAAAATATTCCTAGGTAAAGATAATCCGATTTTAGTTTAAAAGGTCATTTATTCGGACTTTTACTAAGTGTTTACCAGTCGTGCATTTAAATCCGTCCTTATATTAATTGGTAATTTTGAGGTTAAACATATTTAAATTATTATTATTTTTCCACCTGAACAGGTCTACAGTATGTGGTGTACAATATTACATAATAACTGACAATAGAATCTCTCCAGCTATGCAAACTCAGCAGTTTTCACAGTGTTTTTAGTTTCACGTTTGGTTTTGGAACATATTGCTAGAGATAATGTACTGTACATACACAGGTTGTTTAAAAAAAAAAAAAAAGGCTAAACAGATCAACAGATTTTTACTGCTCTCACACATTATATCCTCACACTGGCATCTGTCAAGAGGTGAGATACTAGACAGTAAACATCGCATTAATATACAAGGGGCAAGTCAAACCAGGACTTTTGATTGTGCAGAATAACAGAATATAGTGACTTTATTTCTCGGTATAATACCATTTGGCGGCACAGTGCTTAGTGGTCCTAGGGTTGATGCCCACAGTGGGTCTGTGTGCATGGAGTTTGCATGTTCTCCTCGTGCTTGCTGGGTTTCCTCTGGGTTCTTCAGTTTCCTTCCAAAAAGACAGACAGATTAGGCTAACTGGCGTTCCCAAAGTAACAGCAGTTACATGTGAATGCGTATGTGAATGTTGACCGGAGGTCCCACCATGGTCATATTAATATAATGAATTAATTACAATGATCACCATTGGCCACCACCCCTTCACCCTTGGACTACAGAGGTTCCTAGATGCATGGATGGATAATACCACTTATACTATTACACTTATCCCAGTGTTGCAATTCACTAGTGCTTGGATACCATCAGAGTAAAAGTTTTCTCAATGCGCCATCATTATTGTACATATATTATTCATTTTTCAATTTTGCTATTTTTTTATTTTTTTGGTCAAGTATCATTTAAAACTCTTTTGTGTACATACAAGATGTGTTTGCAGTTGTTTTAAACTTTTCCCAAATGTAACAAAGTTCATCATTTATAAGATGCTCACAACAAAGCAAGATTTATGAGTGTTCAACTGAACAATGGCAATGCTACAGTGGCATACATCCCTAAGCTCTAATCCTATCCCTAAATTTCAGGTCCAGACACGTCTTGGAGGAGGACAATTAACCTGTTGTGCTCCTTTACAGATCTGAAGGCTATAAATGTTTATCTGGTTACTTCAGGGTAAACAATGTGAAATTATTGTGCTGATTATATGGTATGGACATGTGGACGTTAAGGTCCTGCTCCTGTTTGATCTGATGTAATTGCAGTTATGAATAATGCATTTCATAGGATGGTATGTAATGGATTTATAAGTTGTGATTTAAAAAAAAAGAAAGAAAACTTGAGCGTTATATTAAGTGGCAGAACAATATACAATATCTTTATTTAAGGATTTTATTTTGCTTTTATTACATCTATAAAAAAATCTTGTTTTTTTATCACTGTAAGCAATCGTGGATCAGTATTGTACTGTAGTTTTTAATGTTGCATAATTCAGATTCAAGATTCAAATTCAAGATTCAAATAACTTTTTTAATCCCAGAGGGAAATTGCTTATGCTTGATTACAGGTTGTTAACTAAGAAAAGGTAATAAAGAATGAAGGTAATAAATAATAATTATAATAATCTTAAAAAAAAAAAAGTTCCTAAAACAGTAAGTACCATCAGAATATGACTTAAGGCCACTTGTAAGTATTGCACAGTAATGCTTTAGGGGTTAGCACTATCATCTCGCACCTCCAGTGTTGGGGGTTTGAATCTCGTCTCCAGTCTTCGTCGCTAGTTTCTCTGCTCTCCCATTGCTTGGCTGGGGTTATTGTGGGTACTCTGGCTTCCCATGCAAGCCAAAAGACCCGCATTGTAGTTAAATAGGGTTTTTAGCTTGAATGTGGTGTGCCTGTAGCCTGCTGGAGTTTGGGGCCCTCAACAAGATAACTTCCGCTATGACAATGACCGCTGAGGTGAGGTTTCTTTTTCCTGTTTTTTTTCCTGCCACTATCAAGGGGTCACCACAGTGGACCATCCGATCTTGGCACAGGTTTTATGCTGGTTGCCCTTTCTGATGCAACCCTACCATTTAATTTGGGCTTGGGACCGGTACTGCCTCCAGTGGCTGGGGTTTGGGCATTGGGTGGGAATCGAACCTCAATTCGGTTGTTTGCGGCTAATTATGTAATGCTGCCCTGGATAGATGAATTGTGTAAAAAAAAAATAAAAAATCCTGGCAAAATCCAAAAATGTACACATCTACAAATGTACATTTTTTTTACCTCATGCTAATTTTTACATATGTATAATAACACTGTAAAGTTGGAGTGTCTGTACATTGGAGATATTTGTGAAAAAAAAATTGGGGAGGGGGGGTTGTAAGTTGAGTAAATTTAATAGGTTTTTGGAATTTTGGACTATTTGTTTGTGCACGCATCATGTGAAAACTACTAAATTAATTTTAATGGGGTTTTCACAGGTGTATTCAGTCGGGCTTGTAGTAACATATAGGCTTTGTTTCATGGCAATCGGCTCATGGGAAGACGAGATATGCTACTTTAAGAATTTTATTTGAAAACGCCCTTATCATGAAAAAATAATAAGTTCATCTCTAAATTCAACACATGGTTCTGTTTAGTTTTTAATACATGCGTTAATACAATTTCACACCTTCATTTTGCGCATTTCATTGTAATGTAAAAATTTTAGTTCCTTCCAAAATTCAACAGATTTTTGCGCTGTACATTTTTAAAAAAACACTTACCACTGTTGCCCTGCACCTCCAGGGTCCAGGTTCGATTGCCGGCCAGGCTCGATTTTCCCTCTCTGTGTGCATGGAGTTTGCATGTTCTCCCCGTGCTTGGTGGTTTCCTCTGAGTACTCCTTTTTCCTCCCACAGTCCAAAGATGTGCAGGTTGGGCTAACTGGTGTTCCCAAATTGCCCATAGTGTGTAAATGAGTGTATGTGTGTGCCCTGCCATGGATTGGCACCCTGTCCAGGGTGTACCCTGCCTCGTGCCCTAAGCCTCCTGGGATAGGCTTCAGGTCCCCGCGACCCTGAATACAGAATAAAGCGGTATAGAAGATGAGTGAATGAAAATGTTGGTATTTAGGTGACTTTTTAAACTTAAAAACTAGCTTAATTGTGTCTAAAACCTTGCATCAATGTCCTAATTTGTTTTGAGGCGGCTGTATTTCACACTGACACAAGTCTAGTCATTCAGTTTGTAATTAGACACAAACTCTTATTTGTTCGAGTGAACTAATAAAAACAGTGATAATACATTCTGCCAACAGAGATCAACTGAGTGAAGGAATAGACAATATGGAGGGTAAATCTGTCACAATTTGATCATGTGAAGAACCCAATTAAACCTGTATTAATGCACTGAGAGTGTGTGGGAGAGAGAGAATAGTGTTAGCTTGCTGCGTCTACTTTATTAGTGAGTGTTTGAGGCTGACTCAATCCCTTTTTTCACTATTAGTGTGCTAGTATTATGCTAACCTTGCACGCATTAATCACTGAACCAATTTTTTTTTATATATAATGACAGCTGTTGTACTGCCAAGAAAGGCCAACAAGGTGTGTTAAATGGATTTGTATAATCACTAGAGACAGTGCTGGGAATTTCTCTGTATTAAGATTAAGCGTAAGACAAATAAACACTGGTAGATCTTAGAACGGCTGCATGTCCATATCCCTGTCTCGTTAGTTCAGAATGTTCATAAATAGCCATTTTACTTAGATTTTTTATTTCTTATAATATTTTAACCCATTCTGACTTGACCTATACCAATGATGAGTGCTTCGTTTTTGAAGGTAGTTTTAAAAGATGGCCGTCTTACCAAATTGCCATATATATATATATATATATATAGCTTCAATGACACAGATTTCAGACAATATATTACCTGTATATTCCTTCAGCTGCCCATAATTATCTTCCCTGTTTTTTTTTTTTTTGTTTGTTTTTTTCCAGATCACCAATAGTTTTAGTTTAAAGCAGAAAAGCATTTTCATTTCTGGACATGGTTCAGTCCCACATATGCAATTTTTTACTTATCTATTAAAGATATTTGACAGGAGATATAAGTTTCAATCATACACAAAGCAGGTATCCTTCAGTAATACTGTACCTATGAGGCAGTGCATTAGCATGATTACCAGGCTGTTAGACTATGACTGAGTATTAGTGTTAATGCGCTAGCCTTCAGTGAACCTGAGCTAAACTAATCTTTTAATGAGGTTTTATTAGGCTAGATCCTGACACAGTGGGGGAGAGAGGTTCTGCAAGGATGATAGTGCCTTTGAATTTTCTAACCCATCTATTTGAATTTGGGATCCTACATAGACATCACACAGCAATATATTTCATAAAAAATCCAACTAAAAGGTCATTTGAAATGAAATAAAGTCAGTATTTGATGTGACAGTTCTTTTGAGAAAATTAGCTAATAAGTTCTATCCAGCATCCTACAGAACCACCCATAATTCTTTTGAGGACTTTGATTGTTGTACCTGCTTCTTTTTTTGCATGCAAAACCCAGCAGCTTCCATTTAGTTTTTTGTCTAAAAAGTAGTTGCATATAGAATATTCTACTTTCCTTTCTGATATAAATTTTTTTTCTGTTAAAAAAATAATATAAATATATACTCTGATTGATTACTGATGTTTAAATTAGAAATGTTTTTGTATTGACTTATTGATAAATTCATAAAAAATGTAAACAAATATTTATAACAATGTTTGTAATTTTTTTTTTTTAAACAGGCTATAATAATAATTTGTAATTCAAAGATGGCAATTTGCGCATTTTGCTGTCAAACCATTTACATTTATAGTTTTTTCCAGTATAATATTTTCTTAGATGATGGACAAAAAATTTGTTATATGCAATGTTTATTTTACTAAAGTGATAGGTCTGACAAATGGAACACAAAAAAACCCTATGGTTAACAACCCACATGATTGTTTAACAAAGGTAAGATTGGTAGTAGCATGAATAATGCTGTAATTTACCAATAGATTAGATTATTATTTTGTACCTGGTGAAATCTTAAATATAATGTTAAGCTGAATTGAGTGTTAATGATTCACAGTGTTATGTTTAAAAGTACACAATTTGTGGGTCATATTTAGTTTCGCAATCTAACTGTTACATCGGAAAATATTATTTTGGTTCACATTCTGATCCAGATTTTATTTAGTAGAAATGTCGAAGATGAGTTATCCTTTATAATCCAGAGAAGTTTTAGCCTTTTGTTTGCATTACTATATTTTAATACATATAAATAGGGTCAAGATTTTTTACTAAGGGTTTTTTTTTTGCCCCCAGCACAACCTAGGTCATATGATGAATTTAATTTTGTTTAATTTTATCCACCTAAACACGCATAACTGAGCAAAAAAAAAAAAAAAAAAAAAGGTTTACATAAGCAAATAAATAGCACAGTTACATAAGATCATGTTTTTATAGTTGTTTTAGGTTTTAGTTTTTTATGGTCAATAGTATAAAAATTTTTCGACATCATTCCCTTATGCCGGAAGCTGTAAAATTTACACTTTTTTTTTTTAAAGTAATGAGAATTTTTTAATTCTGACATAAAAAAAGCAAACACTTTGATGTCCAAAGCCTCCCTCATCAACCCACATGGGCAGAACTTCTATTCAAATTCCATACAAACTTTTTTTTTTTATTGGCCAATGTGGTGTTGACAACACAGATCCATGCCACCTGTGTTTTAAGTTTTTTTATTTTATTTTATAAACATATATAGGACTTAGGATTGTGCAGTATAGAGTGACATCCTTTTCTCAGTACAACCTGGGCAATCTGATGAACTGAATTCTATTTAATTTTAACCAACTATACAAGCATGACTAAGCAAAAATATTAATAATAATAATTGGGTCACATAGACAAAGAAATTGGACAAATACACATGTTCATGTATTTTATGGTTGTTTTGAGAAACTTCTATAATAAAAAAAAATAATAGTGTGCTCATACGTTTTTCATCCCTATATTCGGGTAGTGGTAAAACTTGCACATTAAAACCAAAAAGTGCTCTAGAATAACCTATAACATTGGCAATATATTGTTGAGTAAATGGCAATTATCACATTAATCACTGCAAATTTGGATTCATTAAAAAAATTTTTTTTTTACTGTCAAGGTAATCCTTAGGAAAACTGTGATCTATTACATCCTGTTATTTTTATATATCAATCACTAACAAGTACTTGTGCGTATAACATAATGAAGTCATAATTTACTAAATCAAGATGCTTAAATGATCTTCGAGTGTGATCAGAATGTCATTCCATTAATCGACTTCCATTTGAATAAATGCGTTGTAAACCTAATTGTAAATTCCTATCTTCATGATTAATTACAAAGAAACGTATCGGTGTTAATGAAAAAGGAAATGCCACCTTACATATGATTAAATTTAATAAAGCTACAGTAGGGTAGAGGGCAGGATGCCCAGAATCAGCAGAGCTTGTCCTTCTCTACATCAGGTAGGGGAATCGTCATGGAAACGAAAAACACATTCTACACATGGGTGAAGATTAGAAATGACATGCAGGCAGGTTGATAGCCCTTACACACACACACCCACACACACACACACACACACCCAGGAATGCACTAACTGTACTTGACTTCTGCAGAGCTGAGCGAGTCTGAATGTGTGGGAGTTTACATGTGTATCCAAAACATCAAAAGCCATTTTCACAGACGTGTGCTGAGTGGAATGTGGGAATTGCTTCGCGGAACGTTCGTGGGTGCGAACGTCATCCCTGTAATGCAGGACACTTGAAGGACAGACGTACACACAAGGCACGGTCGCGTCAGAATGATATGCATTAGCTCTTTTGGCGTTAGCTCTGCATGGAACCGAGATGGGTTCATGTTCCTCCAGGGGGATTGTGAGAAATCCGTGCCAATTTGAGTGAATCCAGTAAGTAGGAGAAGTCCATGAGGAAAAGGGGATGAAAAACATAGCTTTTATCTAGTTATTCCTATTACTAGCTATATATATATATATATATATATATATATATACACACACACACACCGAACCACCATGGTACCATCTGTCCTGAACGGAAATATGCCTCAAGGTCTCGGAGTACATTCGGTATCTACAGTACGTAGAGAGAAAATTTCTCTTCTAATATAGGAAATTTTAGACGGATAAATTTTGTTAGCTGCTTACCTAATAACTTCTACATTTTACTTGCCAACTGTGAATTTTGAGATTCAGACTTTTTTTTTTTTAATTCAGCAGGAAGGAGAATTTGGTGACAGGTTATTCTGTGAAGAGCCCTGCAGCTTTCAGGGAAATTGCTCTCTCTCTCTCTCTTTCCCTCTTCATGAGATAAGTACAGGTCTATATTCTGCACATGGCAGTCTGTAGAGTCATTCAGACCCAGACTAAAAAAAAAAAAAAAAAAAAAAGATATATATTCATATACTCAAATTCTACCTAGCAAGAATGAAGGTGAGATGAAAAGACATAAGATAAGAACATCAGCAAATCACGGACTATATGAAATAATTACGTTGTATTTTAGTATTTCACGTGAAAAGATGAAAAAATTTACAAAAAGGAAGGCACACAGTTCTGTACTAATGTACATTCAATTCAATAGTCATACAACAGTGCCATACATTTGTGGATCTCTGTGTAACTGACCTTTATATCATTGTTACATATTGTAGGTCTCCCCAAGTGTGTAAAGGCATTTTTTTTCTACTTTAAACTCCATCAGTTTTCCTCTCCTCCATGTGCCATTTCAGTATTTGTAAGAAAAAAAAAAAAAAAAAAACTGCTGGTTGACGAGCATCTTATGTGAGGTCACATTAGGCACAAAATTATTTGTTTACATTTAAAAAAAAAAAACAGGGAATGTTTTACATATACATTTTGGAGACCCATGTCTGAAATGACTAAAAATGACTAAAATCGGAATTATGCAGAATAGATCCCAACAATTGCAGTTGTAATCCTCAATCCAGGTTTATAAATTTTTATACTTGAATGATGAGGTTACTATGGGAAAATTGGGAACAGCAATTAGCCTAATTTGCATGTCTTTGGATGGTAAGAGAAAACTAAAGTATCTGGAAAAAAAAAAACACGGTGAGTAAGTGAAAACTCTATGCACGCAGACCCCAAGGCGGGAATTGAACCCAGACCCTGAAGGTGCAAGGTGACCGTGCTAATCACTCAGCCATCATGCCGCCATTATTATTATAATAATAATAATAGTTATTATTATTATTTTTTATAATAATAATGACCATCCTGGTGCATCTCAACAAAACGAAAAGTTTTTTTATGTTAATATTTTAATATTAGAATACATCCTAAGATCAATCAACAAAGAATTTTCAATTTTTAAAAAGTTTGTTTATATACTTACCAAATAATTTTACAACTTGAAAAAGCATCGTGTGCTAAGGAAAAATGCTTCAAAATGGCTGAGTCTGTGATGTCCTGTGGTGTGTGTGTGTGTGTGTGTATAATGGAAATGAGTGAGGTATACTATAAAAATCCACACAGTAAAATTTGTTTAAAATTCTAAACAACTTGACAAATTGGAAAGAGCTGAGCGCATAATGATTTTAAATGTAAAGTCAGACATACTTTTTTAGAAAGGGTAGAGTTGTAAGTTATCTGCACATCAGACCCCCAAAAATGTCTTGGCTGATCTTAATGGAACATTATGTATATTTCTCCTGCATGTAATCCGTCAGATTTATTAAATTTTTGTGTGTACCACAGAAGACGACTGTATTGTCTTCCTCTAGTGACGAACAGGAACATTGTGCTTTCCGTCCTGAGGAAGCTGTGTCTGCAGTGTACGCTCGTCACGTTTGTTTCAGTCATCCAGTTGCACTGGGGAAAGACAATGAGATGTCACCTAGCTGCCGTGACTGACACCCGGGTCAGAAAAACACACTCCTACACACATACACACACAAGCTGCTTACCTGAGAGGGTATTCAGCTGTCAAGCAGGCTGTACACAAGCTGACAGGATCCTTCACATAAACACCCCCACATACACAGAGTGGCTGAACAGAAAGAACAAGCTTCAATTCAATGACACACATCATCCGGCTTCTCATGTCCAGCTCCGTGCTGTTTAATATGACAAGGTGACTTTTTCAGTGACAACGCTCTGTTTTTCAGACATTTAAAGATAGAGGGCTTTCGTGTAGGTATTAAGCTACAAGCTAAAATAGCAGAATGGGCTAAGAATGCTAAGGTTTTGTTTACCTAGCCTTGTTTTATTTATTTTTATTTATTTTATTTTTCCCATGTGTCCACATTGTCCACAAATTTTTATTTGAATAACCAAATCTGTTTTTATTTTAGAAATAATATTTGCTTATAAAATATTTCTACTCTAAATGTTTTTTGTAATATTAATGCCTACAATAAATTGTATGATACAGTTAGCTAGAAACCAAATAAACCATATAATAGAAAATGTGCCGCTACAACTTGAATTTAAAATGGAATTTTTTTTTTTATTTCTATGTCTTGATTCTAATTTGTGTAAGTAGCTTGACAGTCAAATCTCTAGCATTTGCTTGATTTTTCAAATTTAGTGAAAAACCAAATCTGAAATGCATTGTGCAACTAAACAAATTTTATTTAAATGTTCCACACATGATTATTATAAAATATAATTTAAAACATTTTTTTATTAATTTAGGACATGAATTATGATTTTAAAAAGATCTACTTCAACTACAAAACTTCACTTATAAATGTAAAAACATTTTGCACCATTTTTAAAATTCTCATTATATTTCTCATTTCATATTTTTTTCACCGGTTTTGTGGTTCGACTGTATTGATACCCATTATAAAGATAAAATCATCCTAACTGGTAGAGAATGTGTGCTCATTGCAATGTTTGTTATACCAGTTAACAGTTACCTTTGAGATAATTTTGATGTCTGTTTTTTTTGCCTTTAACAATGCAGAAAAAAATAACAAAGACAACAATTTGAGCTCTATGAATAAGCAAGCAGTAAAACTTGAAGAACCTAAAAAAACACAACAAAAAAGTTCAATAGTGCCACAGTAAGTAAAGGAAAATAAGTTTTTTTTGTTTTGTTTTTTATTCTTGTGGAATTTTTTTTTTGTAAAATAATTAACTGCTTGTAAATACCCTACAGAATGCTAAAGAATGCAAAAAATACTACTTTTGTGCATTTAAATTTGAAAGACATTTTTCATGTTCATATAACCCTTAAATAAGTAAACATTTGTTAAAGTCCTTGCATTCTCAATGCACAGAACATTTATTAAAGCTAACAAACACTAGCAGTTACTATGTGATAGTTGCATTTTAGTGGATTTAACTTCAATTGATGCTAGTGTGTGTGTGTGTGTGTGTGTGTGTGTGTGTGTGTGTGTGTAAATATGTATACACACTTCAGGAAAATAAAAACATAATAATTTAATACTTAATTTATTGCTATTAGTTCCATATTCATATATATAATATTATGTTAATATTATATGAATATAATATACATCATACTATTTTTTCTAAAGTTATTATATATATATATATATATATATATATATATATATATATATATATATATATATATTTTTTTTTTTTTTTTTTATGTCTAACTCTAGATTTTAGTTTTTGGACACCTGACCATCTCCCCATACAGTATGTAATGCTTTCCCAAACTGTTGGAAGTTGGAAATGCACAGTTTTCTAAAATGCCAATGCTGCACACACTTGAGTGGTCTGCACAGAGCTCAACCTCACTGAACACCTCTGGGGATAAATTGCAAAGCTGAGTCCACCCCAGACCTCCAAACCAAACATAAGTGCTTGACCCTACTTTCGCTTTTTTTTTTAACAGAATGAAAACAAATTCCCATAGCTACACTTCTACACTTAAACAACAGCAAAGAGGACTTGATCTGCAATGCGGTGTTGAACAAGCATACATGGGTGTGATGGTCAGGTGCGATATAAAGGTGCCATTAATCCATATCAGTTGATCTAATGAAATAATAGACTTATCCATTTAAAACTAGCAAAAAAAAATTAAACCTGTTTTGGAATATGGCAGTGGGAGTGCTATAGTGTGTATAGAGTGTGATAAGAAAAGGAAACGAGTGGATGCATTTGGAGAGTGATAGCTTTTGCGCTTCACTTTGTTGTCAGCTTCTCAGCCTCTGCACTGATTTTCCCAATTATGAGCTGCTACGAGCTGAGTGAAGGTGGCAGCAATCATCTCACCCTCAGCTGGAATAAATGAGCTCCTCACTATACAGACTCCCCTGCTGGTGGAAAGACATCCTTATGACAGTCGGGTGATTGCCCAGCATGAGCTGATTGGCTTCGTCATGAGATGAAAATGATATTTTTATGGACTTTAGAGTTAAATCATGTCTTAATGCGATGGCAAGTGAATTGTTGCCATTACTTGTTCATGAGATGAGAGGATATGCGCTGGAATACAAATTGGGAACGTGCAATATTATGATATCAGGCAGTACTGAATTTAGTACTAAATTTTTAAACCTGTTGTTATTATATAGTCGAGTAACTACTCACTTTTATCATCTATACCGTATTATTCTGTGTTCATGGTCGCGGGGGGCCTGGAGCCTATCCCAGGAGACTTGGGGCACGAGGCGGGGTACACCCTGAACATGGTTCCAGGGCACACACTCATTCACAGACTATGGGCAATTTGGGAACGACAATTAGCCTAATCTGCAGGTCTTTGGACTGTGTGAGGGAACCGGATTACTCAGAGGAAACCCACAAAGCATGGGGAGAACATGCAGACTCCATGCACACAAAGACAAGAAATCTATTCTCGTACACTATACTATTTAATGTATAATGCATTTTGGACTCTACATTCTGGAGCCATCAGTCATTTCTTTGGATATGTAGATAATTCCTACAGTATTTTAGATGAGAGACATAAAACTCACAGGGTCTTCGTGAAAGGCTGCAATTGTGTGCATGACCAAAAGTGCCCTCTATATACTGTATATATTAATATACTTTAATATATACTTTTCTTTTAACATACTCCATGGGATGTGCAGGATTAAAGAGGAAAAAGAGGAGTGGGAAAACCGGGAAAGTGGAACCTGCTCATGGAGTTTTTTAGTTTGCTCAGCTTACATGTGTATGGGTAATGATTTGTGAAAATGTTATATCTCAAAACAAATGCATGCCCATCTAAAACAAACACGTTGCTGTTGAAATATACATTATGATGTTGTAATGAATCATATATCAGATGCATACAGACATTTACATTCTATTGCATTTTTCAATAGATTTTTATGGTGTAGCATAAAATATAAACAAAAAATTAATGTATGGGTCTAACAATCACACTGATATGATGTATACAAATATCAGTAAAAATAACCTTCTAAATGTGGTGACAGTTTATTTAAAGAGTGAAGGCCAATTGTGATTATTGTATTTATGCTCAACATTCACACACACATTCACACATGATAGACAACTAGGGATAGCCAATTTGCCTAACCTGCATGTCTTTGGACTGTGGGAGGAAACCGGAGAACCCGAGGGGAACCAAGCATGAGGAGAACATGCAAACTCCATGCACACAGACCCGACGTGGGAATCGAACCTGGAGGTGCAAGTGCTAACCACTGTGCCACGAATGCATTCATTGGTTATGCATAAATATTTTAATAAAGTAATGCACAAGAATTGATAAACATCTTGTTTATGTGCAAAAAAGAACAGTTTCCTTCATTTACAGTATTTCATAATAAAATATTCATGTAAAGCTTATGAATATCTAACAAAAGCCCAAACATGTCACAGTTAATGTTATCTAACCTGATTACTCAGATCTATCGAGTCTCTTAATGTGGTCTCAACAATTGTAAAATGAAAAAAAAAAGGAAAATGTGAGTATATACTTCACTGACCACGCCATTTGTTACAAAAAAACAAAACAACATAGAGTGCTTCTTTATATGCGTTAAAGAATGTTGTGTCATTATTTTTTTAATGCATCAGGCAATGGAGCGTGTATAACTGAGGACTCAACAATGAATCAAACAACATTCATTAGAAGTGGAAATAATAATAAAAAAAGTAACAAATGATAACTGTACTGTCACACACCAACAAGTTTTGGCGATGAAAAAATGAAGCACTTTTAGCCTATGTCTTGTTTTTATTCTTTTTGCAGGTTTCGGATTTCAACAATGAATACATGCACGGATGGATCAAATTTACAATATTACATTAACATGAAGTCTGTCAGAGACACCAGGACAAAACTCCATATAACTAATAGTAAACTAATCATAAACTCCTTCCCACTCTTCTTTTCTTCCTTCCTTTCTTTTACTTGATTTTATTTTTAATATATTCCTCCCATAATGCTCATTTCAGTCCATTTAAAATTTTTAATAAGCGTATATTTTCTTCCCATTGGTCGATTGCGATGAAACTAAGCCTATATGTTACCTCAAGCTCAGCTAAATACAGCTAAAATACCCCATTAAAATTCGTTTAGTAGTTTTTACGTGATGCGTGCACAAACAAACAAAAATTCATCCAAAAACCATTCTGTTCCACATCTTGCGTCCTCCCAAATTATTTTCTCTTAAATACCTTTACTGTACAGACACACCAGCTTTACAGTTTTATAATAACTGTATATTTATTTATTTGTCTGTATATTGTTTTTTTTTTTTTATTACCTTTCTCGGTCATTTAATTTGAGCATATTTAAAAAGATCAGTTCCTAACTTTTTTTTCCCTATCTTTTTTTTATTTACGTACTTAATTACATACTTACCTGAGTTACTTATTTTCCTATCTTTTTCCGCATGGTTTCAATTTCAGTACACTGTAGAATTCATTAGGTTTTTTTCCTTTGTTTTTTTTTTCTTTTGACTTCTTTTTTAAGCTTTTAATCAGCTTCAGAATATTTATTTTATAGATATCCTCTTGTTTATTCTGTCATCTTTCAGTTTTAATTTAAAGCCTTTCTTTTAATGATTTTGAGTAAACTGCAGAACATTCTTTCTTTCTTTCTTTTTACTTTTATTTTATTTGTCCAATCATCTTCCTGTTTTAATTTCATTTGAATATCTATCTTAAAGGCTCAGACACCTCTTTCTTCTTTTCTTGCTTTTAAAGTTCTTGAACCAACCGCAGAACATTTTATTTTAATTATCCAATGATCATCCCATGTTTTTAATTTTCCTTTTCTTTTTTTCTTGCATTTTTTGCCTTCTTGACCAGGCTGCAGAACCTTTTTTTAATTTTTATTGTATTTTATGCATTCAATCATCTTTCTGTGTGTTAATTTTATCTGACTATATTTCCTATATGAGGAAATATAAAATATAAGAACTTTATAAGACTCAGACCTCCCTCTCTTTCTTCTGTACTTAGTGACTTATGGACTATAGTGTCATGTAGATGGCCTCACTCTATTCTAACGGGCCAGTGTAGTCAGGTGATGATTGCCAGCCATTCGAATGAGCCTGTGTAAGTGTGATGCAAATTCTCCTGGGCTTTATCCTCCAAGACTGCACCATTTATCCATCATTTATCCATGCAGTGAAAGAGAGAGAGGGAGAGACAGCTTACTGTATTTGCATGTATCCAATTTACAAGGGACTAGAAAAGTACTTTGTTGGAACGACTTGAAAGAGTTTCTCAGTGTGTGTGTGTTGGGGAGGGGGGTGACTCCTTCCTGACTTCTTGATTGTAGAGATGAATGAAGGCCGCATTAAAATGCAGTAAAATTTCTCAAATGTCTTTCTGTGATTTGGCTCTACAGCACAGAACAATAGAAGGCGTTTGAGGTGAGGTAGTTCTGTAATCAGAAATGCATCCCATCTACCAAACTGTAGCATGTACAGAAAGCTTATCACTAAATACGTCATCTGCTGCTTAAGGGAACGCTATGACTTATGCTGCTGAAGTAGATTAAAATTGGACGTTAAGCCCTTAAAAAGTGTTTTGGTGGGAAATTTTATGTTTTGTCCAAGATTCTGTGTTTGTTTGTCGCCACGCAGTGAATATATTTTAAGTTGAAATGATTTCAAAACGCTTCACCGAGGCGTGATGATTTTTTCATGAAACACTCCATTAGCATACTAGGGCTGTTGTGATACATCACATACTTGTGTGTGTGTTATACAAGGGATTTTGGTTAATCAGATGCATTTAACACAATGTACTGTAGCAGCTAGCTATTCATCATACATTTATGCTTATACACTGCATGGCTAAAAAGAAGAGGAAGAAGGAAAAAAAAAATTGCACGCAATCTGGTGGTCAGTTCATTTGTAAAAATTATTCTTCGTGCACCGTTTCAAAATTTGAGTCCTGAAATACCTGCGCCATCAGCGAAGAAAAACTCCATAGATGTGATAACCTGGTCATTCAGGTCGTTAGCTGATTTATTTTTTCTGAGCGTAGACCTGAACAACTGAACAACCCCAGATCATAATACTGCCTCCAGAGGGTTGTACAGTGGCCACAATGCATGAAGTTCAATGCATGCACTTTCCTTTTTACCCTGAAACAGACATCCGTCTGGATTACAGTACAATCAGTCTAAGGTAGATTCATCAGACCATATGACCTTCTCTTTCTCAGCTGCTTATTTAAAAGTAAGATCATAAAATGTATGCTTGTAGAGTTATGGTAAAGATATAGCTGACTCGTAGCTTCCGTTCAGACCTAATACAATTTTCAGTATGTGAACTAAACAGCCACTTTGCCACTTATGCCTTCTAGTTACTTTAGAAAAGTAGTTTTGCACTTCGCAGTCTAGATAGTGTTCGAATTTGTGATAAGTCTTTCTTTATCTGCCTTCTCACTCTCTTATTCTCTTACCCACAGACATTCACAGCAGAGAGGGCTCCAGTCTCCTTATCTCCTGCTGAACCTTAATTAACAGTAAGACCAGGCTATTACAGGCCAATATCCCTTGTCACAGAGACACAAAGCCTGCCCCTTCCAGCCCCTCATGCCACCGCCCCCAAACATGCAACCAGACGGCCACGAAAGAGCAGCCCATCTCTGAGAGACAATGCTCGCTCGGATAACACTATTCTGTCCTTTAATTGCTTTGTGTCTCCTGAGAGGGGACCCGAATCAGACAGGTTTACTGCATCCGACCCCAGAGGGAACTAGCAACCTCAAATCTCACAGAAGAATGCTAACCTGACCCGAGCAATCTGTCTCCGAAACCCGACCCGTGTACTACAACTGCAACTTTTCTTTTTTTTCTCTTCTTTTATTAGAGTGAACTTTTACCGTTTGATAATCTAAGAATGAAAATATGTAATAATGGAAAGCACAACCACAGCTGATAATTTATTTCTATCATGTTTTTTTTTTTATAATTTTTTTTTTTTTTTTTACGATTTTTAAACAAACAAACAGCAAATAATTTGCTCGTACCAGATAGGATGGTGTGCTCCCTGCCAATGTGTGACTAGTTTAGAGTGCACCCCCTGTAGGATAATGGAGAAACTGCAACATTTTGTCACATCAAATGAAAAAAAGGCAGTTTTGAAGTCAGTGTGGCAATACACGACTTGCCACATGAAAGAATTGTGATCTAACTGAAATTATTTTCCCCCTGCATGGTGCATATCACACAATTACAGTGAGGTCAATACGTATTTGATTACCCTGTGATTTTGCAAGTTCTCTTACTTAGAAATCATGGAGGGGTCTACAATTTTCAGCATAGGTGCATTTCCACTGTGAGAGACAGAATCTAAAAAGAAAAATCAGGACATTACCTTGTATTATTTTTTAACAATTTATTTGTGAATTACTGTGTCACATAAGTATTTAATCACTTGCTTATCAGCCAGATTTCTGACCCTCAAAGACCTGTTATTTTGCTTTTAAATAGTCCAGCTACACTCTGCTCATGGTTCTAAATTAGTAGCACCTGTTTGAGATCGTTAGCTGCCATAAAGACACCTGTGCACCCCACAATCAGCCAAAGTGCTAAGAATGGTGAAGCATCAGCCCAGAACTACACGGGAGGAGCTGGTCAATGCCGTGAAGAGAGCTGGGACCATCGTTTCCAATCAGTAATACACTAAGACGTCATGGTTTATAATCTTGCATTGCACGGAAGCTTCCCCTGCTTAAGTCAGCCCATGTCCAGGCCCGTCTGAAGTTTGCCAGGGACCATCTGGATGATCCAGAGGAGTCATGGGAGAAAGTCCTGTGGTCAGATGAGACCAAATTAGAACCTTTTGGTCTAAACTCCATTCGCCGTGCTTGGATGAGGATGAATGATGAGTATTATCCCAATAATACCATACCATACCTACAGTGAAGCATGGGGCTGGAAGCATCATGCTCTGGGGGTGTTTTTCTGCACAGGGGACAGAACGACTGCACTGTATTAAGGAGAGGATGAACGGTGCCATGTATTGTGACATATTGGGCAAAAACCTCCTTTCCTTATTCAGAGCATTCAAAATGGGTCGTGGCTGGGTCTTCCAACATGACAATGACCCAAAGCACACAGCGAGGAAAACCAAGAAGTGAAGCAAAATGACAGGTTTATATACACATCCAAAGGACTGCATATAAATTGAGGGTCAGAAATCTGCAAGTGATCAAATTATTTAAAACAGTAATTCACAAAGTAATTGTTAAAAAAAATAAAAAACAATGTGATTTCCAGATTTGTCTTTTTAGATTCTGTCTCTCACAGTGGAAATGCACCTATGCTGAAAATTGTAGACGAGTTTATCTGTAAATTATGGTATTTATTTATTAATTTATTTTAATCTATTACCCTAAGTGTAAATATTACCCGAAAAGAAGAACCACAAAACAAATTATCCTCCAGTGACGATGTTTACATAAACCTAGTGCTATCAATTTTTGCATAATGAGGTCATAACTATGTCTTCGAAGCTGTCACGTCCTGTCATAATTGGGACAAAAATACCCTCCGTTATTAGAATTTTAAAGAAGGGCGTTCTCGTCTTTTACATATTTTTCTATCTCGGCTGAATCACGCCGAACTGACAGATATAATAGTGTATCATCAGCATAAGTGAAAGGTAACATTATGTTTGCAAATTACACATCCAAAGGACTGCATATAAATTCCAACTTTTTTTAAGGCTCTGGAGAATTTCCAAGCCTAACAATGATGTAATGATTGTAATGATCTGTTGAGTAAGATTTAAACGTGGCAAAAACTTTGTCATTAAGTGATGGTGTGAGGAACTGGATCCCCATTGAGGGGTCTTCACAGGGAACCATCCGATCCATAAACAACTTGGCAGAAGTTTAACACCAGATGCCTTTCCTGAAGCAACCCTACCATTTTATCCGGGCTTGGGACGGACACTGCATGCAGTGACTGGGTAGTATGGTGTGTGGCGACCCACCAACAGCAGGGCTTGGACCCAGATCATCAGATCACCAAACCAACAACCTAGAGCCTTTGCTGTCTGAGCTATCACTCCACTTTTCTTTGTTTAATCTCCATTTCAAAAAATGTTGGCAAGTGACTAATATTTTCTTCACTCCATAGCAAAGTTGATTGAAAGCGGTGGGGTTTAGGCATTGGGAACTGAACCCAGGGATTCTGCATGTCAGGTGAAAAACCTACCACTAAGCCACCAATGCTGGATTTAGTATTTATATTAAATTCCCTAATTGTGACATACATTGAGGATCTGCTGCATGCATGCCATAAATGTAAGAACCAGAGGAATGTAATATGAACTTAATATGGTCTTCTACAGCATGGATAGACTATGGTCATAGCAGAATTCTAAAGAGAGCGGTGTGAGAACTTCATTGATGGACCAATATCCTAGTGACTCCCCAATAACAATTCAGTCAACTCCTTCCAATCTTCCATCTCCACCAGGCTTGTATTAACGTCAATAAAGTTCCTATGAGAGACTCTAGAGAGACTGAGTCTGTTGACAGTTCAATGGCATCATTACAAAATTCTTCCGCCGTCTTGCTTCGACCACGTTCTCACCATGCTATTTTTTTAACATGTTTAAAAAACAACCTTGGCAGCTCTACGTCAAGGAAGACGATACGTCATCCTTATCGGTTTCTACTGCCTTAATACAAGCTGGGGAAAATTGACATGATTAAAACGATTGAATACAAATACTTGCTTGTGGCAACATTTCAAGGGGCATGGCCAAGTAAAAGGTTCCAATAAAGCCTGAGTGGGCAGAGCCCAGTGTTACAATTACCTAATAAAAACATAGCAAAATAAATGTCACGTTATATATTTACACATTTAAATCTGCATGCTGTTTTCATTAAATACAATACCCTCGTTGCTTACACCAGAAATCATCTCCACAGATTTACAACCCTACATTCTGACACATCCTGACTGCCGATATCCCTTGTTCTTATCTGGCGCACACAGTGGGCTCAGTGAATGATCTTGTTTTTATTAAAAACGGGACCCTTTAGCTCCATTTCACCTCGGAGGAAGACAAGCCAGCTGTTCCAGCTGCGCTGACATTTTCATTCACAATGGCTTTGGAGAAACAGTATCGTTCCAGTTTTAAACACCGATCCAGACGTGTACCTGCAGTGTTAATCTCACAGTCTTGGTTATGTGTGAGGAATCGCAGGTTTATTTGAGTGTGTTGTGTTATAATTGGAAGACTGCAAAGTCCTGAAACAAAAAGAAACATTGCATTTGGGGAAAAAAAAAATCCCGCTCTCTGGGGTGATATGCTTTGCAGATGTTTGAGAACAAATGATCATTGCTTCAATCTTATTTATAAAACTATATATCTATGAAAATTTCCAATCATAAAACACAATTCTACAGTATGTATGCATGTAAGTGATTTATTGGTCTTGTACTTATCCCACACGGATAAGTACGGTACATACTAACTGGTTAGCTGTGACCACCGTGACCTTACTACTACAGTAGCTCCATCATTTATGAACTTTAGTGTGGCTTTAGTGTTCAGCACTACACTAAGGATGTCGATTATACAAGTTTTGTTACAGGAATGTTATTATGCTGTTAGTCCGCCAATATGCATGAACAAATGTAAAGAATGTTGCGTGATAGTAAAGCTATGAGGGAGCTTCTGGACAGGAATGCCCTGACTGCCCAAACCAACAACAGCATCTTCAGCATCAATCTTTTTTTGTATTTTGCATACAGAATTAAAAAGGATCTACTGAAACTAATTAATTACCACTTGTTTCTTACAGAGGTTTGATTTTAAGTTTTCTTAAAATAAAAACAAAAAAATCATATATTCAGTCATGGCCAAAAATATCGGCACCCTTGCAATTCTGAAAATGCAACCCTTCTTAATGTTAAAAAAAAAGAAAAACAGAGAAGAAACGTCAAATCTGATACAATTCTATACAGAATGCAGAAAATGCACTGGACAAAATTATTGGCACCCTTAACTTAATATTTAGTAGCACCCCCCCTAAGAAAAAATAAGATTCATTTAGATTTAAAGCATGCCTTCTCCACAGTTGTTCTATGGGATTCAGATCTGGACTCATTGCTGGCCATTTCAGAACTCTCCAGCACTTTGTTTGTAACCATTCCTGGCTTTTTAAAGTGTGTTTCCGGTCATTGTCCTGCTGGAAAACCAATGACCTCTGGTGGAGACTCAGCTTTCTGAGACATTGTGCCCCAAAAGTCTTTCGTAATCATCAGATTTCATGAAATTATTCACATAGTCAAAACATTTAGTGCCAGAGGCAGTGACGCAACCCCAAAACATCCTTAAACCTTCACCATGTTTGACTGTAGAGATTGTGTTCTTTTCTTTAAATGCCTCATTTCTCTTTCTGTAAACAGTGCCATGACATCTTTTACGAATAAGATTTACTATTGTTTCATCTGTCCATAGCGCCCCTTTTCATTCAGATGGCGACGGATAGTGCGAGATGACACTGTTGTACCCTGTGTCTGCATATCAGCTTGAATTTGTTTGGATGTTAATCGGGGTTCTTTATCCACCATTCAAATAAGCCTTCATTGTAATGTTTCCCTTTATTTAGCTTTTTCGTCCACGTCCAGGGAGGTTAGCTACGGTGCCATGTGCTGTAAACTGCTTGATGATATTGTGCTCAGTGGACACAGGAGCATAAAGATCTCTGGAGATGGACTTGTAGTCTTGATTGTTCATGCTTTTCCACAATGGTTTCTCTCAAATCCACAGACAACTCATTATACTTCTTTCTTTTTTCTACGCTCAGTGTGACACACAACACAAAGGTTGAGTCAACTTTTCTCAATTTTAACTGGTTGCAAGTGTGAAATTTAACATTTCTCCTCTGTTTTTTTGTTATTCCAGTTTTCTAAAAGAATTGTTGCATTTTCTGACAGAACTGCAAGGGTACCGACATTTGTGTTCATAGCTCTGGAGAAAAAAAAAAGACACCACTGTAATTTACTCCAGGAAAATTCTGGATTGTCATCAAGAGTACGATGGATGGTCACAAACCATCAAGCAAAGCTGAGCAATGTGAGTTACAACAGCAATGTGAAAAACTGGTAGAGAGTCAAAACGCATAAAAGCTGAAATTCAACCAAATACCGATTGCTTAATGTTATATGCAATTTGCAGTATATTCAGTCAAAATTTTATAATATTATATTTAGTATAATACTAAATTTATTGCTATATATTATAAATATTGATGTATAAAATATTATAATAATACTATTAATATTATTATAATATAATATACATCATACTATTTTCTTGTGTGTATAATTTTTTTTTTGGCTGACATTAAGAACACAGGTAATTGTAAACTACTTTATCATGCAAAACCTAGTTCACATCTTCCTAAGATGGCACCATTTATGTACACAAAATTTGCCATGTGTTTGTCAAGTTGACATATCTTGGTTTAAAAAAAAAACATTTTGATTCCACCTGTTCATTCTTTTTCTACCCATCCCTTGGCATCTGGAGATTGTGCCAGCTCCAGTAGACAGAGGCCGACCCTGCGAGGATCCTGAGGCATCATGAGAAGAACCAGCTGGATTCTGCTTCATGATGGTTTGGAGCTACACATGCTGCTCCTGAGCTCCCAGTAATCCAGACCCCATCTGCCCTCTGTACCTGCTGACCCATCCCTGTGCTGAACTGAACTGGACTCCAAGATAACTTAGACATCTTCTGTTATCTTGAACTTCCAACTGCCTAACACAGTATACCTGTTATGACCCAAATGAGGATGGGTTTCCAGTTGAGTCTGGTTCCTCTCAAGGTTTCTTTCTACTGCCATCTCAGGGAGTTTTTCCTTGTCATCGTCACCGTTGGCTTGCTCATCAGGGACAATCTAATCATTATATATCAGCATACACATTTTCATAATTTTCTTTTCATTTTGTGAAGCTGCTTTGAGACAATGACTATTGTTAAAAGCGCTATATAAAATTTTTTTAATTGAGTTGAATAGATTATGCATTTTTGAGTTAAGTTGAGTAGAAATAGCATTTTAAACCTATGGAACATATGAGATCATTGCCCTATGTCTGGAAGGCCAAAAATGACAACATCAAGACAAGATAGACTTGAGATGGCAGAATTCAACGGCATCATTTGAGGAATCAGACAGAAAATCCTACCACTACTGCAGCTGGTTTCCCTGGGTTACACGCGTTAAGTCGTCGGATGGTTCAACAACATTTGGCTGCAGCTGGGCCTGCTGGACATGCCAGGAGCCGTATCATGGGCCAATGTTGACTCATTATCAACATTGTCTGAATTTTGAATTTCTGATGCTGATGTATTCACAGATTTCTACAGACTTTCTCGTTTACTCTACAGAAATACATTCTGTAAGAAATTTAGTTGTGCAATATTGATGGCAATGAGGATAGATGTAAAGGCATCATGATCATGATGCTGTTTTTGTGGTCTGATGTTAGTTGTATCACTTAATGCATGTATTTATTTGTTTGTTGTCAGTGATCAGATTTGTGTATGAGGCACTTGTGGCAGACGTACAGGAACAAGACGAGTGGGTGTGAATGGAAACGCTGTGTTGGACAAACATAGAAGGCCTTCGGGTTTTGCTGTTTCCTTTAGGTACATGAATACAGTACCTTACGTAACAAACATTTACAAACAGATGCGTTTTTTTTTTTATTTCCTTTTTTTTTTTTTTTATTTTATTTCATAAATAACCTTCTCAAATGTTGATAATTTTTTTATCCTCCTTTCTTAGTTCTTCAGTTGTATTGGTAATTCTGGAGTTTTGACACCACTTGTCATAACCATAAACTAATTAACAAGAACGCTTAAAAAATAAACACATAAAAAACATTTTGGTGAAAAAATACAAGCGTGACAGATTGATGTGCCTTTATAATCTTGGCTCATAATACTTTATTTTGTCACTAGAAAATAGCAGTTGGCAACATAAAAAATGTGCTAATGAGAGTCCTGAAAAACATCATGCTGAATGCTTTTTTTCCCGCCTTATTTGCTTGATTGACAAGTGCATTTTGGATACACCTGATCTAATACCATAAAGGCCTTCTAATTTCTGCTATACACTTTACTGTAGAACAATTAATATTTTTTATCATATCTGTCACCTCGCTATAGCTTCAGAAGCACTGCATGTCATCAGACAAAGCAGGCAACTGTTTAGGGCCCCAGTCCAGTAGGGGGCCCCCAAGGGCTGACAAACCTACTTGTTATTTATAAGATATGGTGATGAATGCCGGTTAAAGAGGCCATTTACAAATCTTTTGTCTAGGACTGCAACAGAGACCAAAATCAATGACATTGCTGGATGCAGCATCTGCACTCATAAATACACTGGCTCATGGAAAACCATGTCCATATGAAATAGCATTTAAAAAACAAGTGGGATTGGATATTGGCATGTGCACCGAATCTGTACTGGCTAAAATGGAATTCGCTATGTCAGTGCAAGACATCTATTTACTCACTCACCTTCTATACCGCTTTATCCTGTATTCAGGGTCGCAGGGAGCTGGAGCCTAACCCAGGAGGCTTAGAGCACGGGGCAGGGTACACCCTGGACAGGGTGCCAATCGATTGCAGGGCGCACACACATACACTCACACACTCATTCACACACTACGGGTAATTTGGGAATGCCAACTAGCCTAATCTACATGTCTTCGGACTGTAGGAGGAAACCGGAGTACTCAGAGGAAACCCACCAAGCACGGGGAGAACATGCACACAGAGTCGAACCCGGACCCTGGAGGTACAAGGCGACAGTGCTAAATTTTATACGGATTAAAGGAACAACAAGTATAAAAATGTTGGCAGTACTCTTTCAGGAGCAGTGGTATTAAAAAATACTTTTCATAACATTTTTATGCAATGTGTATTTGATAGTGTAATTGCCTTTAGCAAGTCTGAATTAATTTGGTACATTTAGTCAGATATTGGCGGTAACAAAGTAGGTTTACTTCGTCACTGTACTTAAGTACATATTTCACGTTTTCTGTACTTTACTTACATAGTTGTATTAGAGAATATTTTTAACTTGCACTCCACTACAACATACAGCAAATATTTATACTTTTACTTAACTACGTTGCTGCATGGTGTTGCGTTACCTAATGTCAGTTTTGTATAGTTTTTGAAGCGGGAGTTTTACCACCTGCTGACTATTATGCATAATTCTGTGCTTCCTATCCCTGAGACATGTCTAATAATGTAACATGTGTTTGAAATCAGAAATGAAGCTGGTTGCTGGCATTGTTTTTTTAGGATGAGCACTTCTCTTCTTTTACTCGGGTACTCAAGTAAATAGAGGACCTCTACTTTTATTTGACCACTATTTGCCCTGGAGAATTTATAGAATTTGTACTTTTACTCAAGTACAGGATTTGAGTACTTTTTCCACCTTTGCATTTAATTGACATTTTTGACAATAGAAGCCTATTGACTAGACTAAACAACTACTGGAAATGGCCTACCAGCCAAAATGTCTCTGTGAGCAAAACAAGATAAATGCCATTTTTAGACACTCACTCATTGGGTAATTATTGTCCATAGATGTGCATGGTTATCTATAACAAAATTTCTTTAATTGAAAATTGTTATATTCCATTTACTTCCTTTAGAAGTTTTGACCGACTATGACTTTTGCTGCATTTGGTAGACATGATGCAAGATGAAAGGTAAGGGATTAAATTAAGGCTTGCTATCAGCTCCTAAAAACCAAAAAGCATGGGTTTCTTATCTCATTTAGCAATTTCCAGCTCAGCTAGTTGGCATTCGATGAGATGATAAGCCGGATGCCATTGACTGCTGTGTTAGCATAAAAGTTGAAAAAAAAAGATGGTACATTTGAGTGCACAGATGAGGAGGTGTGAGTGAGAGAGAGAGAGAGAGAGAGAGAGCGCTAAGGATGTTTTCTCACTTGGCTCAAATGCCACGATCAATTTTGGGCTTGTTTAAAGGAGGAACTTCTAATTATCGGTTTGCTTTCACATCCAAGATTTCCTTCCAAACCATGAATTGATTAGTCAGTTCCATGCATCATGTTTATGAATGCAAGTTTTCAAAATGTTAACCACTAGGTTCAATCATTTCTTATTTCCTTTTGGTTCAAACAATGTGAGTGAAGAACAGTGCTTTATTTCACCATCATGAATCATAAAACAGGAAGTAACAAGTCAAAAAGAACTAATCAGGTTACTTGGCAACCAGTGCCAAGAGTGGATAGCTTCCACATCTGATGTAGACTGCACCACAGTTTGAAGTAAGCAAAGAGGACCAGGGATCAGTACCCTGGACTATTTGAAGACTATAACAAATGTGGACGGGAACAATGGTTCTTGAGCAGAAATAAAATGCATGTGTGAAAATAATTGAAAATACTAAAACATAATAGGTATAGGTTATTTAGGTACATGAGTAGTGAGGGCACTTGGACCACCATCAGAAAATCATCATGAAGAATTGTGGGTAATGTAGGAAACTATTAGCTATTGGATGGATTTTTCTTTCATTTCAGAAGGGTTGAGCTATGTTTAATATTGAAAGTTAGAGCATTGCCATGAAGAATTGCAGGATATGGACTAAATAGCTGTGTGGCCATAAGAATGCCACTTGTTAATGAGAGCAATCAAGAAAATCAGACGGGCTACAATTTGCTAAGGAGCAAAATAAATGGAATTTGGATTGATGTAAAAAGGTTATGTGGTTTTATGAGTTCAGATTGACCTTATTCCAGAGCGATTGATGCATAAGGGTAAGAATTGAAGTGCATAAAGCAATGTACCCATAATGTACTGTATAGTGCCCACTGTATAATCTCATAGTTTTTCTGGCACAGTCATATTCCAGGACTCAATTTGTTAACTGGTGGTTCTGGGAGCATAAAGAATAATTTTTAAACATGACCTGCTTAACACATTGTGTGCTATAATCGAAGCTAAAGGTGATTGAATGAAATCTTAGAGTGTGTGACTTTTGTTGGCCGGAGAGTGTTCCTAACAGGAAAGAGTGACTGATACTATGGCAGTGATGACAAGCTTTCCACGTGATAGATCTCCTCTATGTCCAGTCAAAACACGTTGAAGTGTAAGATGAGAAAAGATCGGTTTCCATCAGTGGCTCCTGCAGTGAGAGAAAGAAAGATGACCACGCTGGTGATTGATGAATCTTTTGGCTTTTTTTTTCAAGCTTTCATACTCTCTATCTCTCTCATCCTTCTTGCTCTTTCCCTTTTTTGCTCATGTCCCCCTATCCTCATTGTGAGCTCTCTGAACGCACTGAAGATCCGTCTTGTGTCTGACCATCTGCTTGGCGCTGTCTCCAGTGCGCCAAATGGAACGAGTGAATGAACTGGGCGGGATGGAAACGGAAGGAAGTTCGAGAATGAAAGAGAAGGGAAAGGAGAGAGTTCTGACGCAATAGAGGAAAGGGTGTGGGGAGTGATTGAAGGCCTGGGGAGAAAGGGGACTGCATTAAAAAAGTTTTCCTACTTGTTCAATCCTCAATCCTGTTTAAATATTTAGCATGTAATTAAAAGGTGAAGGAACGAGTGCCTGTGAGGCTGAAGGCTGATTTAGTCCATATTGACTGAAGCTAAACTAAGCAGAGGCGTGTCTCGCTCTGAGGGACTGACATGTCAGCAGGAGAAGATCTATATACCTGTTTGCATCTGTGCTGGCGACCCTTAGGCCTCCCACTGTCACATCCGCTGAAGATTGACTGACCTACTAAAGCAGAGGTGTGGGTTTCTGAGCGTGTACATAAATGTGAATGTATTTGGCTGTGTCTTAATTTGTTTCCAGTGAATTGCCGCACTGTGCGAGGACTTGGGCGACAAGAGATGGATGGGTGTTAATCCACATCTCCTCTGAGCCACAGTGAAGGCTGTGTGACTGAGTGAGTCTCATTAGCTCTTATAATTTCCACCTCAAGTGCCCTTACAGAAAAGTCACAAAATCTTGTGGTTTTAAACACTGCTTTTAAGCAAATGCTATGTTCCACATACGTATTGCAGTTTTTACATGTGATTTTATGTTTTTTATATTGTACACCTGATTGTAAATGTTTATGAATCTTTTATTTTTACTGCTTAATTAATTACATTTAGCATATGATTTATTTTCATGTATAGCATGATATAAAACTACCAAATAACTAAAATTACAGCCAAAAAGCTATTTAACATTCAAATCATCTGCCACCAGTTGGGGATATTATTTTATTCTTTAAAAATGAAATCTCGCAGTAAAAACATTTTGATCAAGACTATTGATGTATATGGAAAAAAGTGGTCCTAAGATCAACCCCTGGGGCACACCTTTAAATACATTAAGGGAACTAGAGGTGAGATGCATACACCTGCATATAGTGAGATCTACATATTTCCATATGTTAAACTTACATACTATACATTATCACACATGAATTTTATAAACAATTATTTTATAATTCATATGACTTGAGTGATGTATTTTCATATATCTCTTTTCTTTTTATAGAGTTTTTTTCACAATTAGTTAGATTTTTTTCACAAGATGTATAGTTTGTCCATGATTCCCTTATTTACATTTTAAGCTTGAGATCAATGATGTTTTCATGCATCAATAATGAGGAACTTTTCCAATGATTATCAGTGGTGTAGTAATTCCACTTTTAGTTCACTGAACAATGTTGAACTTTCTGACTATGCTAAACACAAAGACTATATTAACTGCTCTGATTACATTAAACTCTAAGACTATGTTCAATGTGACAGATTTGAATGTTAAACACTATGTACTCTAGAATATTAACTACGCTGAGAGGTGATTATGTTGTAAGGTGATTAACCTCAATGCTGACTATGTTGAACACTAGGACTATGATGAACGTTGAATTCTAAGACTATGTTGGACACTGACTACATTGATTGCTGAATGCTGACTGTATTGAATGCTAAGACTATGCTGATCACTGGCTTTGTTAAATCCTCACTCTGTATAACCTTGTCTGTAATAAATGCTAGGATACTAGGACTATGTTGATCGCTGACTGTAATGAATGCTAGGATGCTAAGACTATGTTGAACATGTTGTATGAGTATGTTAAGCACTGTCTATTATAAATGCTGGGACTCCAATAAAAGCTGAGGAATCTTGAACTCTGGCTATGTTGAATGCTTGCTACATCAATTGCTGGCTATGTTGAACATTGGCTATGTTGAACACTGACCTTTTTGAACACTGAGTATGAGGAACCCTGACTTTAATGAATGCTAGGATGCTAGGAATATGATGAATGCTGAGTATTTTGAAAACTGAGTATGTTAATCGCTGACTATGATAAATGCTAGGACTATGATGAATGCCGAGTATCTTGAATGCTGGTTATGTTGAACGTTGACTATGATGAATGCTGAGTATCTTGAATGCTGACTATGTTGAACACTGACTTTGCTGAACATTGACTACCTATTTGTCGAACCCTAATTTTGCTGAACATTGGCTATGTTGAATGCTGAATATTTTTAATTTCTGAAAATACGTTAAACGATGACTATTTTGAATGCTGACTATGTTAAAATCTGAGTATTTTTTATGTAAGAATACATTAAACGATGACTATTTTGAATGCTGACTAGGTTAAACATAGAATACATGGGAATGTTGACTACATTAACTGCTAAGACTATGTTGAAAGAGTGCTATGATGAATGCTGATGAATTGAACATTGACAATGTCAGTTTGTATGATACCACTATTTAATTCTGTGTATGTTTATCAGTTATGCAGTGCTTATATTTATTTAGCCACCACAGTTAAAAAAAAAAAAAAAAAAAAAAAAAAAACTATTCCTGTTTTTACTCCTAAGCGTTTCAATAGAATTTATTTATTTTCACAATATTTTTTACATTTTTTTTTTTTTTTTTTTTTTACCTGTGAATTTTTTTCTTATTCACATGGATACTCTTTTCCTAGAAAGTGTGAACACTTTTTGGAATAAACCAATTAGTGTTACAACCTTTATCTGCATATTTGGACAGCCAACTATATTTAAAAAAAAAAAAAAAAGAAGGTCATGGCACAAAATTGCTCTCTTCCTGCTCTTTAAAGTTAAATGTCAGTTTTAATCACACATTTGGAAGACAGAACAAAATTTTGCTTGACATTTTCAAACATGTGTTCATTTTTTAATGTGGAAAAAAAGGAAGTAAGAAATGCCTATAAATGTATAATGTACTGTAGGTCTCCAAAAGACATCATCTTTTTGGAAAAATGGATAAAAAATGATATTTCTCCAATATACAGTATATCCTCTTTTTGTTTGGAACTAAAGTAGTAGAAAAATATGTAATTACGGTTTATAAGTATTTATAAAATAAAGGTATTAAATAATTAGTCAAACCGGAATCCACCTCAAACTCCACTTCCCACAATACATTGCAGTCTACAGACATGGACACCATAGATAGCACAAAACTCCCATAATCACAGGCTCCCAAATACTGCTCACGCACACCTGATCCCAATTCAACTCGCACCCTATATAACCAGACTTTGCAAAGTCATTGTGTCTGAATTTTTTTTTTTTTTTTTGGGGGGGGGGTATGTGGATTTGCCTGCGACATTCTGTTTGCTGTTTGGCTGACTAGTATTGGCTTTTTTAATCCCCCCTGCATCTTGGATTTGTTTCCTTGTGCCAGTTTTATTTAAAAAAACAAAAAACAAAAAAAAAAACTAGCTTGCATGTGCATTCATCTCAGCCTCTCTGATCTGACATTTATGCAGTGCTTAGAACTGTTACATTTATTAATTTATTTATTAAAAAACTTAATTTTAATTTTAATTTTTTTTCCTGAACCTTTTTTCCCCCTGTTAAAGGATGCAACAAGAGTTTAAAGAGTTTATTCTTCATTAAATCAATTGTAAAACATTTATTAGAGGTAAACTGAATACATCCTCTGGTATTGTCTTTGGAAAGTACAGTATGGTCTTAAAAGTAGGTTATTACTATTTATTTATTCATTTATTTGGTTAAGGGTTTGAAACCATCATCAGTGTGCATGTAGTTTGCATGTTCTCCCTGTGCTTGGTGGGTTTCCTCCTGGTACTCTGGTTTCCTCCCACAGTCCAAAGATAAGCAGATTAGGCTTAATGCCATTTTAAAATTTTCTGTAGTTTGTAAAAGAGTGTGTTTGTGCCCTGTGATGGACTGGCACCCATCCATGGTGTTCTCCGCCTTGTGCCCAGAGTTCCCTCGGATAGGATCCTGGCCTCCAGTGACCCTATACAAGTGGTATAGAGAATAGGTGAAAGTACTACTGGCGTCTCTTTATACAGGGTTGTTCAAAGGATAATGTATTTTTTTTTTACATTTTAACCAAAAAAATTTAATGCTGCTAATCATCAGCTCTTAATTAACTGATCATCAGAAGGGATGCCAAGATTTCGGCAGTTTGTTGGTCTGGAGTATTCAGGTGTGTGTTAACACAATGCCAAGAGGGATAGACAAGCAGTGGTCTTAGAGAAGCAATTGTTGCCCATTTCAATTTCCAAACAATTTGGAGTTCAACATCCTACAGTGAGAAAGATTATTCACAAGTTGAAGCATTCAAGACAGTTGACAATATTCCAAGGAATTCCAAGTGGAAAATTAAGATCTGCAATTAAGATGCATTGGTCAGAGAAATACAAAAAACTAAAATAAATCAAGAGCTACATCTCGGGACCTTCAGCCTTCACTGAGCAAATGTTAATGTCCATGACAGCACAATTAGAAGAAGACTAAACAAGTACAGATTGTTTAAAAGGGTTTCCAGAAAAAAAAAAAAGAATCATGACAACGCATGACACAAGTTCACAAACCTGCAGCTGAACAAACCACAAGGTTTCTGGAGCAATGTCTTATGGACAGATGAGACCAAAGTGGAGTTATTTGGCCTTGTCTTGGTGAAAAAAAACAAACAGCATTTCAGCAGAAACACCTCATACGTACTGTCAAGCGGTGGTGGAGGGGTGACTATTTGGGCTTATTTTGCTGAACTCGTCTGTATACCAGAATATTCTAGCGTGGAATTTAAGGCCATCTGTCTGACAACCAAAGCTTGGTTGAAATTGAGTTATGAAACAGGACGATGATCCGAAGCACATCAGTAAATCTGCATCAGAATAGATTAACAATAAAAGAATAAAAGTTTTGAAATGGCCTAGTCAAAGTCCAGTCAGGAACACAATTAAAATGGTAGGACCTTAGGAAAGCTGTGCATAAGCAATGAACTGAAGCAAAGTTGTAAAGAAGAATAGACCCAAATTCACCCACAATAATGTGAGAGACTAATGAATTCATATGGGTAAGTACGGGGTGGTGTATTGTACGATTATTATTATGTTTTTTTATTATGTTTTTATATAACCGCATTTTTATAACTGTTGCAGTTGTTCTTTTTTAACACAATTCTTTGTGCCTCCACATATATTTGCTTCCAACAGCTACTTCATGTTTCTGAGCCTTAACACACATTTTCCAGGCTATGATTTCCATGCCTGTAGTAAACACTGCCACACAAATGCCTTTGACTATAAATCTGCTGTAAAAATCACTGAGCTTGAATCATCTACTTACCTGTTCATCTGCACGCTGTAGCGGTTAGCTTGACTGATGCATCTGGGCCACAACACACAAGCTTGAGAGGCCATGTGGTTGTTAAGCAGCTATTGTGTACAGTGAGTCACACACAAATACAACGGTGTTTGAGAATATTTCTTTTTTTTTAATTTATGCCTCTGGAGCCACACATGACATTCAGTAATAGATAGTGATTAGTAGCAATGATGGGTTACGGGATTCATTCTGTGACACAGCATAAGGTTACTATTGTTACACTGCTACATTGAGCACATTGTAACTACTCAGCTGTTGTTAAGCCAGGTCGTAGAAACTTACAAGCAACTTTGGAATTCTTGGCACCTTCAAAAAGAACCGGCAAAATGAATTCAAATTCACCTTTAGTAGACGCTTTATCCTAGTGGATCTGATGCCAATTGTGAGAATACTGCTGTGAGGTGGGAACTCACCCAGGATGGGTTGCCAGTCATTGCAGGGTGTGTGTGTGAATCTCTACATGGATTCACACAGTCATTCACACAGATTTTAACACAGACTTGTCCACCTACCAGCATGTTTTGGGGAATTAGGAGAAAACCGAAGATCGCCTGCAGGAAACCCGCGTGCACGCTGCGGGAAATTCAAGTGAGAGCAATAGCAATCGCATACACGATGAAAAGAGTTGAAGACACCCCCATACTTCAATCAACTTTCATATTTACATGATTTTTATATTCACACAGGACTGTCCTTACAAAATTAAAAAATACGGCCCAATGTTATGGGGGATGTACAGTAGTGCAGGGATATTGTTTAACCACGGAACGGAAAACAAGAAAACGAGTGTATATACCTGTATTAAGTGCATATTGCTTTTAAAAAACAGTCCTACTACTGACAAACTTGCGTCTAAAGACACCAGACTATATTTTTATGTTTTTCTTTCGGCTGCTTCCTTTAAGGGGTCGCCACAGCAGACCATCTGATCCGCACACAACTTTGGCACAGGTTTTTCCCATTCCTTACGCAACCCTCACACTTTATCCAGGCTTGGGACCGGCACCGTATGCAGTAGCTGGGTAGTATGGGGTGTGGCGACCCACTGACAGCATGACTCAAACCCGGATCATCAGATCCCCAAACCAATAACCTAGAGCCTCAGCCACCTGAGCCCTCACTTGACTTTTCTTTCAATCTCAACTCCCAAAAAATTTCACACAGAGTTTGGAGTATGACATTGCCAAGCAACAAACACTTTCTTCACTCCCTAGTAAAGTTGATTGAAAGGCTGTTTGCTCATAAATTGAAGAGTTGTTGTTGTTGGTCTTTTGGCTTCTAAACTTGGTCCGCACATATAAGCTTGGCATATGTTTAACATCGGATGCCCTTCGTGACGCAACCATCTGATTTTATCCGGGCTTGGGACCGGCACTGCATCCAGTGGCTGGTCCCAAGCCTAACCTGGGCCTTTCGCATGGCAGGCAAAATACCAACCAGTGAGCCACTGAGACACCAGTGCCCCCACAATTTGTAGACTTGAATTAAGTCTCATTTTATACAAAAAAGTCGTAGCTACATTCCCCCTAATTACTCGTTGCCTGTAGTCCTGCTAGCTCTATTAAATAAATAAAAAGTTGCCATCCTATAATTCAATGGTTGCAGTTTATCCAAAATTAAGTGAGTACGAGTGGAGTTGTGCCAGGATATCCCTACCAATGGAATGCCCCTGCCTTGTCCAGTCAGGAAATTTATAAATTGTTCAACCAGGCTGAACTGTTGTGTATTTTTTATTCAATAAAAAATATATATTATTGGTTGCTGTTTTTGGCTATAGCATGTCCTCAGACATCCCATACATGGGTGGAGATCTTAACCCACCTCAACTGTTAAACCCAAACTTACACCCTTGTAAAGACTAACACAAAAGAGGCTATGTAAAATACATTTTAATAAACAATTAAGTTTTTTACTTAGCTTGGATATAAGCAATTGCTTTTATAATAGCTGGGAATATATTTTAGCAAGATTTTTTTAAGATAGAAGGGAGTGACTCCATGTTTCTCTTAGTTTTTTCTTTTTTTTTGAAGACACAAAGACATTTGGAAACCTTTCACATAACCTTTGTTGCTTACAAGGAAAAGCCACTGGTCAAGTGGTTCTTATGAAGATTGATGGCATTATTAATTCCAGGATATTTTGGCACAAAACCTGGATGTTGCTGCCAAGATGATGGCCATTGATCGACCTTTCATCACGCTAATGACCCAAATTAAGCAACAAGAAGAAGCTTTGAACACCTAATTTTTTATACAGTATTTGTAATAGCTCTTAATGTCTGGATTCGAGCCATACCAATAGTCTGATAGTCTCTTCTGAATTGAAAATGAAAATCTAGATGGTACAAACCTGAGAATAAAACATCATGAAATGTTCTGCATAGAGAACATGTCAGACCAGGATCTCACTGTACATGTCTAAATACTTGATCGACTTTAGAGGAAGAGACACAGGGCTGGTAAAGCCTTAGGTTACATAATGCAGGAACATAATCTGCAAGAGGTATTTCAAAACCAAAAAACGTTTGCAAGCATATTGGACTGCATACTCTCCATGGTTTCATATAAGCTGCTACATACACAAGTGCTCCAGTTCTGTAATTTTTGTGACAACAGGTTTAAAGTAAAGGTTGGCACTAAAAGCATAGAAGAATAGTTCCTAAACTTTTTCAGTCATGCCATCTTTGCATTTTTTTTTTTACATTTTTCTTGACTTGTTTTTCCAGGTTTCTAGCCAGCTAATTTTATGCTCCTGTGTAGAGCACCATTATAAGGTTTATCCAGCATAGCCAGAAAGAAACTCTCATGTGTAACCACTATTACTATGCTTTGTTGCATCTTTGGTCTTTCTCTCTCTCTTTTTTCATTTGCCATCCCCAGCTACAGTGCAATTATTTCTCATGCCCTTTATACTTCTATTTCATCTTTCTTCTCCTCATGGGAGTGCTTTCTTGCCTCCCAAAAGGAGTTTGCGTTACTCTTTGAGAACTGCTGGTGTATACCATGGTGACAGGAAATCCGGAAGCCCGTGATAAAACACAAGGAAGAGTAAGCGGAAGAAATGCTTCTTTTGTTCCATAAACAAAGGAGAAAAATAAAAACGAGATGGAATGGACCAAAAACCATAAATCAAGGGTTGGCAGCATGGTGGCTTAGTGGTCAGCACTGTCTCCTTGCACCTTCAGGGGCTGGGTTAGATTTTTCTCCACGGGGTTTCCACTGGGTACTCCGGTTTCCTCCCACAGTCCAAAGACATGCAAATTAAGCTAATTGGCATTCCCAATATCCTGTAGTGTGTGAATGTTGACTAGAGGCCCTACTATGGTAGTAAAATGGAAAGAAATACAATGATTACCATTTTACTATAATAATGATTAATGATTACAATGATTAGGGTCGCTAGTTGGACTACAGAGCTTTCTAGATGGAAATCAAGGGTCAACCATGGTTAGTTTAATATTAAAGCTACAATGCTTATAATAATCTGGTTTAGACATTTCTCATTTGTAGGTAACATCTATTGCTCCTGGCTTCGCTCAGCTCAAACAAATTATGCTTGTGGGAAACATTATTATCAATTAATATGATTATTGTTATTATTATTATTCCTGACTTGACTCTAATCAGCCTTATTTTCTGACATGACTGCGGGAGTAACAAGTACAGGATAATATGGGGCTGACAAATGGCACCAGCAAATTATGGGCAGCAGTCAGTAACTGTATTCCTGTGCTCTGCAGACTCATTACAAGAGAGGTTTATGAGCTTCTGGCTCTGCTTCAAAATAAATCCTTGTTATTAAACAAAAGAAGCAGTTATAAATCTTAGTTACAATTTGGTGCATGCAAACACTAACCACTGCAGCCAATATATTTAGCTCGGTAACATTTGTTTTTCCGCTGCTTAGTGAGACTGATTGGGCCATTGAAAATCTTATTACGATGTTACCATGGACAAGCCTGGCTTCATCTCCTGCATGGATACTTGAGAAAAAACAAAATAAAAATCTAAACTGGCACACTGGGTATTACTAATATATCTTTGAGAGGGTGCATGTGGCGGTTAGTAAACCTGGCAGTTCCGGCTATTGTAGCATCATGGTAACTATCGTCAATACCTATGTTACTGTAATTACAGGAACACTGTTATATATAATGTATATATGTATTTCCGCATTTTTCTTCTTGAGGTACTGTAAGGTACCATGGACTACCATGGAAGTTCTTTGCCTGATTAAAAGTTAAGGTGGATAATTTACAACAGTAACAAAAGCACATCAATTAGTGGTTAGCGCTGTGGCCTAACCACTAATGCGTGGAGTCTGCATGTTCTCCTCATGCTTAATGTTAAAATTGGTACCCTATTTTAGATAAAATAGTTTGTGGTGTCTAAACCAGGAGACATTTGCCTATCATTTTGCCTAATCAAAAGTTTTACGAGGCTAGCTAACAAAAAGCTAACTACTACAGTATCCCATAAAAATATGATCATGATACAAGTATGATGGTAGTCGGATGGTGCCTCAACCCTGGTATAATGTACCATGGAATTTTTGTCAGTATCGTGGTACTTAGAGCATTTGCTAATATAGTACATACTTGTGCAGTACCAATAGTACATGTGCTATAGTATGGTACATGGTGGTAGTACAATGGTGTGTACTGTACCATAATACTTATTGTAGACAAATACCCCTACTGAGCACCACTGTGGCTACCAAATTTCAGCAAATATACCATATACCATATCAGTAGTATACTGTATACTAACATATCTTATATGGTACAGTATGTACAAAAAAAACATGTGTCTTATGTAACTTACAGCACATCAATTTATATACTTTTTTTTTTTTACATATCCTAGTTAGGAAACTGGGGTCTGCTATGATACAGCCCCCTGTATAGGGTTAAGAGCCTTGCTCAAGGGCTCAACTGTGGCAACTGTTTGCACCACCACTGCCCTTAAACATACCTTATTGGATACCCGCTGAACCTTACTAGCAACTGTGGTCCCCAGTAAGTACCATGGTATTTACCAATACGGATATTGTGGTACACACTATAGTACTACCATGTTACTCATTGAAGTGTGTCACAGCACCTACCATGGTACTCAACAAAGTACAGTAATACTGTACATACCACAATACTCTCTGTAGTAGTGCGACAGAACACACCCTGACACTCCAAATTCCTATAGTCCTGACCATGGTACTGTCTGATGCACCACAGTAATACTACTATGGTTATATACTATGGTTATATACTATAGTTAACTACTGTATATTGCATACCATAGTTTTTCATTTCTTATTCTATATTATAACAGTATCATTTAAACCAGATCCTAGTTTTCTTCTAGTAACTAGAAAGCTGGTGGTTTTCCTCCAGGTACTCTGGTATCCTCCCACAGTCCAAAGACATGCAGATTAGGCTAATTGCCACTCCCAAATTGCCTGTAATGTCTGAATGTTGATCGGCGGTCCTACCTCAGTTGTAAAATTGGAATAAATACCGTGGTAATCACCATTGGCCTCCTCTGTCCTTAGTTGCAGTACAGAGGTTCCTAGATGGATGGATGGAAAATCACTTTGGATTCAATCAAAGGCTATAGTGGGCACAGATGGATAATCCTTCTGTCTCAACATCTGATTGGCACAATCAGAATTTGGGTTGAAAACATGGATCCAACATGTGTACCCTTCATAACAATCAGGTGTCATTTAAATGGCAGAGACAATTAGATGTCCATATCAGTCTCTGAGCACAATTTACTTATCTCTATGGGTACTTACAGCAAGATAAGTTCTATTTATATAAAGTCATCTCAAACTGGTTCCATGAACATGACAAGAAGTTCACTTCAGTGGCCTTCTCAGTTACCAGAACTGAATCCAGTAGAGCACCTTCTGGATGTAGTAGAATTGTAGGAGATTCAGAGCAAACAACATTACCCACCCACATGCTGTTAGTTTGGTAAAGACAAAGAAAAAAAAATATATAAAAACATATATAAAGTGGCCATTGAGTGTAAAGGACAAGCGAGCAACAAATGCTAAATATGTATGATGAGCTTTGAAGTGCTGTGTTTGCACGTAACCTAAGTCAGCTTACCGATATACTGAAGGGGTTGCGAACTAGTCTGAGCAAAATGTAAAAATATTTATGACAAAGATGATATCAGGGCGGGTCAGACAGCATGCAGATATAACTGTTTATCTGAGTGGGAGAGCAAAAGAAATATGTCCAGAGCTATGCTGCTGGGTTATGAATGACAATGAGGCAGGGATGAAGGTTCACAGGGTTCCCACTAAAGTCTGACTGTTGCTTTAAGATCACTTTTGACAAGGTCATTTGATAAGATAAGAACAAGGCAGTTGTGTGTGTGTGTTGGGGGTGTCAAAGAATGTGTTGGATGATGAATGATAAATTAAACATAACAAGTCAAACATTATTATTATTATTACTGTTTGGTGACTCCCCCATGTGCCTACAATGGTGTCACAGCTGTGCTGATATTTAAGCACAACAGCACTCCATTTTGTTTACTATTGCCTAATTATATCATTAGGATGTAACAATTTGAGACAGTTGTCATGAGAGTCACTGAATTGCTCGAGTACAGGTCAGCCATTGTAATAATACAATCTTATGTCTATGTCAGGCATTCGAAATAGGAATGTGCATTAATAATGTATTAGGTAGTGCAGCTCCTGAATGTCTCTTGTGTGTGCATATGTATATCACTTGTATCACTTACACACTTATCGTCTTTACCACTTTATCCTGTATTCAGGGTCGCAGGGGGCCTGGAGCCTATCCCAGGAGACTTGGGGCATGAGGCGGGGTACACCCTGGACAGGGTGCCAATCCATCGCTGGGCACACACACACACACACACACACACACACACACACATTCACATACTAGAGGCAATTTGGGAACGCCAATTAGACCAATCTGCATGTCTTTAAACTGCAGAAGGAAACCCACCAAACATGGGAAAAACATGCAAACTTCATGCACACATAGGCGGGAATCGAACCTGTTCAGGAATCGAACCTAGACCTGGAGGTGCAAGGCGACATGCTAACCACTAAGGCACCATACTGCCCTTATACAATAACTTGTACATAACTTATATACCAGGAAACTGATGACAGGATCATGTGCACCCAGGGCTCATTTTTTCCTGTGGGGAGCAATGGCCAGCCTGTATGCTCCAATCCCACAGAAAAGCCATTGTAGCACACATTGTTGAAAAAGTTAATGCTGCCTATGATAAAAAGGTGTCCGGACACTCAGCACATCACTGCTTGCTGTTCAGGAGTTCAAGATTGTTGTCTCTAAATTCCACAGATTTCAGCCCAATCGAGCATCCATAGGATGTCCTGGACCATCCTCTTCCGATCTCTAGCAGCCATCCTTGCAACTTCCACTGCTATAACATCCTGGTGCCAGATATTACAGAATCCCTTCGGAAAATAGATGTAGTCACGCCTCAAGGGGCTGAGGTGGAACAAGGGAAACAATACTGGGCTTAATGTTTTAAGATTTTAAAGATAATATTATGATACAGTATGTGTATAAGAATAAAACTAAAGCACGAACTTTCTGACCAATCAGATTTGAGGATTCATACGACGTGATAAAATAAAGCATGGTGAGCTAGTTCACCAGTAAAGTTTTTTTTCATATTACTAACTGCAAAGTCACATCTAACTTATCTATTTACATACACAAACACAATAAATGAAAATTGCAACCACAAGCTTCTTTATAGATCTTTCCAACCAAACATAAAAGCTTAGTTGTGCTATTTAAAGTACACTTTCAATATGGAATCAGTAGACGCTTATTAGATTTAAAGCCTTGTGCTTTTTCTTACCTCAACTTCCCAAAAAAAAAAAAAAAAAAAGTGTGTGTGTGTGTGTGTGTGTGTGTGTGTGTGTGTGTGTGTATGTGCGTGCGTTGTGTGTAATCGATAGCCAAAGTGCAGGTGTGATTGTTTGAGTATCTAAGGGTGTCAGCCTGCCAGGCTTACAGGCATTGATCATACTATAAAAAGTCAACATTATCCTTTATGGTTGGATAGCTTAACACCCAGAATCCCCCACAGTCTCTGTAAACGTGCAGGAGACATTGATCAGTGAAACCTAGAAGGTAACTTACTGTGTGTTTGTGTCCTTCCAGAGTAGTTTAATGTTAAAGACTCTACAATATAAAGTTCTAGGTGCTGTTTTATTCAGCTTATACCCGCTGGACCGAAAGCAGGTTCAAAACAGGTTAGTCTCCAAACGGGACGAATGATAAGGGCAAAGACTTTTGAACAGATTTTTAAACTAGGTCCGTAGAGATGATTAGGAACAAGTTTTAGCCTTTACAGCGACCACTTTACTTACTCTGATGAAATCATAACAGGATTTCAAAGCTGATGAAAAATATATATATAAATAAATAAATAATAATAATTTCTTTTTCTCGGGAGAACCGAAAACTAAAAACCCTTTTTATTTTAGGATGCAGGCTTGAGCAGCACCGCGTTTTATTATTTGTGTAATTAAGTTGAACAAAAAAATTTACTGCAATTGCTTTTAGTTTCTGGGTGATGTGTTCCGTACAGTAATTAAATAAAGAACTACCTGATTTGTTAAAATAAAATACATTCAGCCAAAACACAGTATTGGTGCTGATGAATTTTTCTTTTATTCACATATAATGTGTGTATATATATATATATATATATATATATATATATGAGTGTGTGTGTGTGTGTGTATTTGTGTGTGTGTGTGTATTTGTGTGTGTGTGTGTGTATTTGTGTGTGTGTGTGTATTTATGTATGTATGTGTGTATGTGTGTGTGTGTATGTAAGCATGTGTGTGTGTGTGTATTTGTGTGTGTGTGTATTTGTGTGTGTGTGTGTGTATTTATGTATGTGTGTGTGTATGTGTGTGTGTGTATGTAAGCATGTGTGTGTGTGTTGGTTTTTGTGGTTTAAGAGGACTTTTGACCTGAATACGCACCAGCATTAAGAGGACATTTCCGTTTATGAGGACAGGGGCCATGTCCTTATAAATCCGACCTTGTAGCAGTCCTTATCTCAGTCTAGGGATCAATTCTGTACCGTTTTTGGCCCCATGTCCGTATAGACCACATAAACCTGAAAAAATACCACACACTGTGTGTTCTCTAACCCCTCCATGCGCCCCTGTAGACCGGTCGCGGAACTGCACCTACGTCATTAAGAATTTGCATATACACACAAGTGTAAGTTTTCCCGGTCTCTGATTGGCTGGCTACAAGAATCCTCGGCGGTGATTGGCCAGCAGTAACAGGAGAAGCGCTTCCGCTAAGGGGCGGGACCTTAGAGGGACCGTGCACATATAAGGCCTCGCTAAGAGGCGGGACTTCCTTTAAGACACAGCTGCAGGTGATTTAATACAGCGGGGTTTTAATCCTCGGAGTTTGTAAAGTAATATAACACACGACGAATTAATATCGAGTTTGGACTCTCTGCACCCTGGAGAAGAGGACATCGGTGTCGGAAGCCGCTGGCATATGAAAGGTGAGTTATAACGCCGTTTAATCGGTTTAATTACTGCACGTGAGTTAGTTTGGTTTGTTTAGTCAGTTAAACGGCGCCAGAAAGTGTCGCGTGCGCTGTTAAAGGCGCGCGCGGATACATATAAGTGTTTAAAATATTAATTTAACTTTTGGTCAGTTAGTTTTAAGCTGTTTTATTATATTTAATATATAAATTGAGCGTGTGACACGCGCCTGTGACGTCACGGTAGCGCGTCGTCATGACTACAGTCTTTGTTTGGGGGAGGGGGGGTGAGGGGGGCTGAGAGGGGACTCACAGTACAGTGTTCTGGTTAAGATAAACATATAAATTAACACATATTATAAATAAACACAGATTAATATGAAGTTGACCATAAATGAAGTGGTATAAAGGAGGTTTTCCTCTGTGAAACAGTCTGATTAAAACATGATGATGATGATGAGGAGGAGGAAGAAGCCCAGTCCACTGGAGGAGGCCACTCACTTCAGCCTTAAGAAGGAAGATCAAGATGGTCTGGAAGCTCAGTTTATAAATGAGTTTAAAGGTAAGTGTTACGTGTTCAGGTGGGATTGTTTAATTAATGATTAATGTCTCAGGTACATGACATGCTGTACTCCTCTTATTTAGGGAGAGGTGTGTTTAGTTGTACTGACTTTGATAAGGGAGATTTCCTATTGGAGTACAGAGGAGATCTCATAAGCAGAGAAGAATGTGAGCGGAGGCGAAGAATATATCATGATGCCCTCAAAGTGTTCATGTATGAATTTCGATTCAATGGCAAATTCCTTTGGTATGTACAAATATTATATACATGGGGGAGATGTGGAAGTTATTTGCATGGTTATTTAGCACTAATGATCAGGGCTCATGTTCACCAAGCGTCTCAGAGTCGGAAATCGCTCCTACTGCAATTCCTAAATGGCCAAAAACTTCAGAATGACGCTATTTTGGCCTTATTTTCATGAATGGGGAGGGGTAAGAGCTATTCACCAAGATTCTTAAAATAGGAAATCATTCCCATCTTCACCAAAATGTTGGAGAGCGCCTGAGGTGTCCTAACTGGTTGGGAATAGTGAGGAAGGGGTGTTGAGGCAGAAACACGTGAAGAGGAGAGATGGTTTAGCAGAGCACAGAGCTCATAACGGGCATGTTTAGACAAAAATGGGGGTGGGGGGAGTAAAACTTTTTCTCTGGTTACTAATTCCAGCAGTCCGAAATAATAAATTAAACTTCACAGATCATGCACATTTCCCCACCATGCAGCATGAATGCATAATCCATGGCACATATTAAAATAATTATATTATATATACATTTAATCTTGTATTAAATTATTTAAGTGAACTGTTTTCTTGTTTCCTTGTTATGAGCAGCACTTCATCGTTTCATTAGCATGGCGCATCCCCATGTTTCTCACTCCTCAGGGGTACGTGTGACAAACTGACTGGTTACTCTGATGCTTTTACATATTGCATCCATTGACTTTTTATCTTTAGAGGTAAGAGTAGGACAGAATATTACTTCAATTATTTCTTTACATTTTACTCCCTTCGCCACAAGCAAAACACTCTCATCCTCTCGTTTTATTTGAAGTCATGTTGATCAGATTATGACTGACCTAGACAGCTTTATTATAGGGGCTTTAATCAGTTGTGATTGGAGCAGTGTGATTAGAATAACGTCATGCAGCGAGTCACGCATCTATAGGTTTTGTTCATGTGCATAAAACCTTCACATAACTGCCGCTGATTTTAGCATTTCACTTTTTCACCGTTTAAAACTTTGTACACTCTACAACACCTCCTATAATGTGCAGACTACTTTGCGGCTCTCAGTGTCGTAAAAAGTGACGTCTCACACTTTCCTTGGCGCAGTCTTACTCCTTGCCGAAAGTAAGAATAGAAAGCTTTATAAATAACCTATATGTCCTTCTCTGAGGTGAGTCTTTAGTCCTAAATAAACTTTGATTCCTATGAGTGATTCTGAGATGCTTAGTAAATATGGGCCCAGTTTTATTTTCTTAAAGACCATTGACCATTAAATATTCAATGATCATCTTTTCAAATAATATAATATTCGATGAGAAGCATTTGGTGCTGATATTCTCAGTTGTTGTGTTTATTTGGAATAAGAAGTATGTATTATTGTAATAGTAATGTATCATTAAGAGATTCACTGTCATTTGTTCAGTGTTGATGCAGCCCTGGATGATGGCTCCCTTGGGAGACTGGTGAATGATGACCATATAAAACCAAACTGCAGAATGAAGACCATCCGTGTGGATGGTAACTCTCATCTTTGTTTATTTGCCATAAGAAGCATCTGTCCTGGTGAAGAGATCACATACAATTACGGCGATTCTGAGTGGCCATGGCGATGCAAGGTATGTAGATGTTAGTAATTTTGTGCATTATTTTAAAGGATTGGTGTATATTAAATGCTTTAAGCAGTTTAACACACTTAACATCTGGTTTCTGCCAGAGAATGTGTCTTACAGTATGTTGCTATAAGTTCAGGAGCAGGATGCTAATTTTTCCCTTCAAAGTTTTTTTTTTTTTTGCATCTTTTGTCTATGGAATCATGCTCACTGTGTTATTAGGGATAGTCCATAAGGACGCTAGTTTTTGGGACAGTGTTCTGTATTAGCGTTTATAAATTGGTATCGGGTCTAAAACAGTGCTGATGTGCCTGTTCGCATGCAACATGTTTAGCATTCATTGCGTAAACATTGGCACATGGAGAAACACAATTGCAGCTCAAACTGTGAGCTAAATAGCGATATCCAATATTTAGCATGTCTGTAATGTAAGTTAACTGACTTTTGATAAATTCAATATTTAAGTTTGCATATACAGTAGTATAGCCTGAGTCGACTGATTACATGAAATAGCATAAAAATATTTTTGTTTGCTTGCTTTATGCCCGTAAATATTTAAAACCTTCAAAACTTTTTTTAGATGACATCGTCTAAGAATTCACCACCTCCAGAACAAAAAGATACAGCAGATAAAAAGGCATCCAAAAAGGTGATGTAGAAAAGAGTAAAGTGTTATTCTTACGATTACAGTTACTCTTACAAATGTGTGCACTGTTTATTATATCTGTGCACAGTGTGGACATTGTAGCGTTTTTATTTTCTGAATATGCAAACTTTGACTTTATCTTTTGTATACATTGTTTGATATTCTGCTGGATAAGTGTTTTTTCTTTCTCTTAGTAAAAGTGTTTCTGAATGTGAAATTTTATTTCTTAGTGCCCGATAAGCGAGTTGCCATCAGACAGTGCTGCCTGTGAAGAACTGACCGTAGTAACAGATGAGGTAAATGAATTATTCTGCATTCCAGTAAAGTCGTGTTTGTGAGAACTGTGTTGACGTACACATTTAGTGCAGTGTTTTACCTTTCTGTAGCTGCATATAACCTGATAATTGTTTTGTTCAGCATTCTACCCATGAATTAAACACCACATCTCAGTCAGAAGTCAGAGCTGAAGTAGAATTTAATATTCAAACCCTTTGCCTGTAGTAGAATATTTTTCTTTTTCCTGAATTTCAGGTTACCCTTGGTATGGCCCAATTGTCCTCAGAGAAGCAGAATTATATTGAGAAGAACGGTGGGGAGAAGGTAATATTGAGAATTACATGATTCAGGAAAATGATTACCTGTAGTCTTTACCTATTGAGCTATAAGTCTAATACCTGGATGTTTTCTATTCTTAATATTTTCAGGTTTATCCTGTCAAAGAGTCGTTGGTTAAAGAGGAGCTGAGCTTTTACTTATTAACACAAGGACTTGAACAGGTATTTAAATATTTAGATGGATTTGTTAGACATTATTTACAGTATTTGACCTTTTTTATTAAAACTGGAACAACACATTGTCAGTATAGGTTTTAATACTGTGTGAATGTGTTTGTATACACCGTTCCACACTGTGCCTAACCCCGGGTTATCATCTTTCTAAACCCTACTTTTAACTTCATGTAAAGGAGTGTTTCACACTTGAAATTAAGGAGTGGGATTATCATCGCATTTTACCTGTTGTTCTAAAACACTGCTCTGTAGCAGGATCCACACCGCTTTTGCAGGGTTAACACCGCATTGTGGTGCCAAACATGTACAGTGTGGAACAAAGCAGGGGTAGAATGTTATGACTTGATACTTAGCAACATACAACCAATTAGAAAGGCCTTGTGTAGAGTCACAGAAACTGACCAGCGTACACCTCATATCAATAACTCTACACGCTGTGTAAACAACCATATCACCATCTGAGGAAAGTGTGAATACTGAAAGAATACTGTCATAAACACCTAAATTGGAGTAAAAAAAAAAAAAACATTGCAGAACTCTTAAAACAGTCGAATTATTATTGGGAAAGTGTTTTGTAGTGTTGATAAAGTTGTGTAAGACATAAATCTGTTTTATAAGGACATCCCCCTGAACATGTTCTAAGAGTATGTCCTGACTGAAGAATCTGTGTGTTGTGAGTTTTACAAAACCCTTGTCTATGAGGACACTAGTTATTATTGGGACAGTGTACTGTATTAGTGTTCATAAAATTGTGTATGACTGAAACCAGTTTTAAGAGAACACTGTTTTATTAGGACATCCTCAGAACATGTTCTCAGTGTTTGATCTGACTGAAGAATCTCAGTGTGTTGTTAGTTTTACAAAAACCTTGTTTATGAGGACACTTGTTTTTAACAGGGACATGGGGTGGGAGATGATTCTTTGGGCCAAGGAAATGCAAAATTTTAATTTAAAATTTATATATAGAAACACAATTGCAGCTTAAACTGTAAGCTGAATAGCGATAGCCAAGATTAAGCATGTCTATGATGTAAGTTAATTGACTGATGTAAGTTAATTGACTGATGTAAGTTAATTGACTGATGTAAGTTAATTGACTGATGTAAGTTAATTGACTGATGTAAGTTAATTGATAAATTAAATATTTAAGTCTGTATATACAGTCTGCCTATACAGGAGTATAGCCACTTCTGTGTAAAAGGTAGTAACGAAATAAGATTGCTAAGTCGACTGATCACATGAAATGGCATGGAAAAAATGTTTGCTTGCTTTATGCCTGTAAATATTTTAAACCTTTACAACTGTTTTTAGATGACATCATTTAAGAATTCACCGACACCAGAACAACAGGATACATCATATAAAAAGGCATCCAAGAAGTTGATGTAAGTGACACTTTTTTTTTTCCTTACGAGTACAGTTACTTTTGACAGTTAGTCAAGTTCTTCCACACCAAACGTGCTCATCCATGTCTTTATGGACCTTGCTTTGTGCACTCGTGTGCAGTCATGTTGGAACAATTAAATTAAATTTTATTTAAATAGCGCTTTTAACAATTGGCATTGTCCCAAAGCAGCTTCACACAATCAGGAACAGGCAGGGGACATCCCTAACCGGTCCCCAAAAAGTTGAAAGGATGAAATTGTCTAAAATGTCTTGCTATGCTTGAGCATTCAGAGTTTTTCACTGGAAATAAAGGGCTGAAACCCCTGAAAAACAACCTCACACCAGTTCCAACATGACTGCACACCAGTGCACAAAGCAAGGGTCCATAAAGACATACAGAACATCAACAGATGCCTTTAAAAAGCTCTATACTTCAGAGAGTTGATTTCACACACTGCCTTAGTTACACTGATTGAGGCCAAATTTAACAAACCATTAACACTATCATTCACCCAAGATGTACAGTGTCTTCATCAGTTCCTTGAGAAGACTGCAAATATGGCGTTTGGGAAACTCAAAGAAACATCATCTCAGGTCTACATTGATCTTGCCAAAGCAACACTTGCAAGAATGATTGTTTTTAATCATAGACATGCTGGCGATGTGTAAAAAATACTGCAAGTTTTCAGGAAAGGGACAGTACTGCTCTTCATGATTTTGCCCTGGGCCTCAGCAAATTTTAACAGAAACTCTGCAGTCATTTTAGTCCCTGTTTGATGTTGTGTGCATGTTAAACACATTTTGACATTTCTCATGTCACTTTTACTTTAAGGTGAGATTGTGACAGTGTGAAGCCAGTGGACCTGATGCTGAAGATAACGTTCCTGCTGGTGCCTCTAATCATGTAGGTATGGACTCATCTTAATGTATATCTGTACATTTTTAACCCATAATTGTATTTAGGGAATAATTACCTATAGACTAAATGTTTTATATAGTTGAAATGTTTACATTTATTAATTAGTGCATGACTAGAATATTGTTGAAATTAGAGATGCTATATTTAGGACGAATTTAGTTATTTCTTTCCTTTAAATATACTTTTCCTCTGTATTACACAGCTTTAAATTTGTAATCAAGCAAGTTGTTAAGTGGTTAAACTGTATATGGTCAGGTTTTATAAAGTGTTTTTATAATTTCCATTAAATATGTGATGTCCGTACTGTAGTGGCAATATTTTAAGGCATATGCTGTATGTATAGTGTTGCAGTACACAGGGAAGTTCCTATTATGCAGATGTACAATTCAGGGAGATTATAGGTAAAATCTCTTTCATATTGACACCAATATGCATAAAATTACCTTTTATAAAACTTGAGAATGTACACTTGAACTACTTGTTCAACTTAAGTCAATGAAACCTTATTTACAGTTGAAACCAGATATTTACATACACTTTCAGAAAAAAAAAGTTCTTTCTTTACTGAAAAAAATAAGGGTACAAAACTTTTCCTGTTTTACTTTGATTTAATGTTTGACAGTAAAGGAAAAAAAAAGGGTTTTTTTTATTTAGTATTATTAATTAATTTTTCAAGTGCATGTAAATATCTGGTTTTAACTGTATATAGCTTTTCCCAATTGTCAAAGTAGTAGTTATAAAGCAGCTTTACGTAGAATAAACATGATGGAAATACAGAAAAATCAGGAAAGGATAAATAGTATCACTTGGCTGTAAAATGACTTGGCTTGACTTGTTGCACCACTCATTTTGGGCCCCACTTTGGCCTATTTTCGGTCCAGCAAAAAGAAGCCCCAGACCTTACATTTCCACCACCATGCATCACTGTTCGTAGAATGTTCTTTTTTTAGAATTCAGAGTAGCAGTGATCAATATAGGTTGTTTTACATATTGTATTTTCTTCAGATGTTTGCTGGCCATATAATTAGAATTTTGGGTATGTGCTTAAGAACTGTTGAGGTTTCTTATCAGTGCATTGCTTATGTCTTGCAGGTATTCAGAAGATGCCCACTGAAACACCTCCTGAAGTTTCTCAAGGTACCTGAGATTTTACATTGGAATATAGCCAGCAATGTAAGTACATGAACCTCCCACAAAATTCAGGCTTAATAAAGTAAGTATTCTTATGTACAGGTAATGAGTCCAGGACAAAGATTGGGAACCCATGAATAAGTTGAAGAGTGTGTTGGTCCAATGCTGAGATTTTTTTACAACTGTGATGACACTTTTGAAAGCACATATAACTAAAGGGAAACTCGGCACTTTGTCTGAATGCCAGCAGTGTTAGACTTTGTAAGAAATGGAGGTCTTTGCTTGAAAAGGAAAGCCCAAAATAAGTGATACACAAGCAAGTACGTTATTTCTTTGAGATTTTTTTGTCCACTTATTTTGTTTTTCATTTACATATGCAGCAGATTGTTTTTAAATTCTACAGTTGTTCTTAAATTCTGCTTTAACATTTTATTTTGAATAACTGGTTTAGGTTTCATCTTATGTTTTATTGATTATATATATATAGCTATGCCTTATTTTATTTAGGTTGTTTTGAATGGTTCAATGGATTAAGATGCCTATGAAAGTACATAGTTGTACATGATGGATGTCTGTTTCTTCACTTGGCATGCTTGAACTAAAAAAAAGTTTTTCAATATTATTATTTCAATATTATAATAAAAATTTAATATAATAGTACTTGTGTTTATCCTGGCAATGCACTGTTGTCAATTTTGTGTGTTGCATTTGGATATGTTCCAATAAAACACATTTGTCCCTGTAGTACTGTAAGATCTTTTATTGTGTGTTGTATTTGCAAAACGGTTCTTTCAAATCACCTTGGTCCTGGCAGTGCACAGTATTGTCATGTTTGTGTGTTGTTTACTATAATGTGCCAGTAAAACACATTTGTTCCTATAAACCAGCAAATTTACTTTTTCTGTGTGTTGTAAACTGCATGGCGTCATAAATCAGTAGGACCTAGTAAACCCCAATTTTCACAGGGGCGGGTACTTTTAGGAGTGGGCGGGGAAGTCCTTATGTACCACTTAAATATCATGTTATCATATTTTGAGTTCTGTTGTGTGTATAGGAAATCCTGAGTGAGATTCTTTTTCTGCAGAACAAAAGAAATTTTTTGATAGTATTCTCATCTCTGTAAAGCATTGGGAAAGGTGGGTCCCCTTAAACCACCACCCTACTGGTTTGGCCTTTAAAGACCTTTTAAACCACAAAAACCAGTATGTGTGTGTGTGTGTGTGTGTGTGTGTATGTGTGTGTGTTTGCCAAAGCAGCTACTTCTGAAGTTAATGCCGCATGGAAGTGACCAATCTTGCATCCCTAAAAATTTTAAGTAGCTGACTTCAGCTGTTTTGGAGATATGATTTTATGTGTTTGTTCATTTCAGCGTTATACTGTCTCAATTTAAGCATCATAATTTTACATGCAAATTATTTCTTTGAGTATTGATACTAAAATTAGTAAATGATCTGTAAAATGTTTGCTTTAATCAAAGCATTCTGTACGAAATTAAAATTTCTTCCCCAAAAAAATTTGTCGTGTCCGTAACCATGTCAATTTCATGTTGCAATATCTAAACAATTTAGAATTTTGGAATTAAATACTTTTTCAGGTTTATGCCTTCTCATGTGAAATCAAAATCGGATAAGTTTCATTTAAATGACAGTTAACATCATTGAAAGATTGATCGAAATTAAAAAAGTTACGGACACTACAGACTAAAAAAAGGCATTAATTGTGTTTAGCAAATGTTACTTTTTTTCTAATAAAAAATTAACGTGTATGCATATTAACAAAAAAATAAGCATGGATCAGCAGATAAGACGCATAATGTATTATGAAAAATGGTCCTATCTGTAAATTCACTTTTTCACCTAGGAGAGAAACCTTTTATACCAATACCATGTTTTGGCCAAATGCATTTTGAAAGAGCATGCATGGATGAAATTAGACCTGTAAAATATTGTACTGTGTACTACTAAAAGATGCCACCAGGTGCAGCGTGTCTACACCGATTGTTAGATAGGAGTTAGATAGCGGAATAAGTAGACACACAAAAAAACCTCAAGAGACTTACTGTTGAGGACTGGTCACCACCTTCATGGTTTATTTTCCGAACCTTGTGTTTACATAGTAAGAATTTAAAAGTATGATGTTTGGAAGTGTTAGGGTCATAATTAATGTTACCATGCTTTTGGCAGCACATGGTGAGACCATAAAAATGAAACATAAAGCGATAAAGACAGGCTATGTTAAGGTCACATTTTTTTCCAAGCGCTTTCCTGCCTCTAAAATAGTAATTAAAAAATGGATAAGTGTTCCCTTACCTCGAACCAAAGTTTAAACTGTCTGTCTCAGGAGTTGCATCTTTAGAAAAAAGGAATGAAATGTAACACCATGGCAGAACACAAGCCCCAAACCAGGAAACTAAAGGAATAAATTTAGAAAATTACATTTTGGTCAAGGTGCTGTTAAAATGAAATTATAATACAATAATGACGGTTTTGAAAACTGTTTTGGGTCACAAATTGGATGAGTAGTTCTGAAAACCAGTCTATGCCTCGTACAGTATAACCATGTACCCTACAGCAAAGCCTGACATACTGTACACCTCCCTAGACATGTAACTATGCAGGCAAGTTAAAAATGACCTTTTAAATAACTTTTAGAAAAGACAAATGCACTATTTTCAGCATAATCTTCTTGCTTTCCGATGCACTTTCTCCATCTGTCAACAAGCTTTCGTATTCCCCGATTATAATGCGATCCACGAATGTACCGTTGTCTTCACTTCTTCCTTAGAAGTAAATCTTCATCCTTGTAGGGCTGCTTTAAGGGATCCAAACAGGTGAAAGATGACGGAAAGCGTCCGACAGTATGTGGATGTGCATCGTCATGCAAGATCACAACGCCCATAGATAGCGGTCCTCCGCGTTTAACTGGGATCCAAACAGTGGTTACATCTCACTGTAATGAGCACTGATGATTGTTGAATGATTTATTGGATAATGTTCCAATACTTCTGGCCCTCGAGAATCCCAGAAAACTGTAAGCATTGATGGATTTTCCAGCTGATGGTTGACTTTCGAACTTTTTCTGCTCCATACTCTGGTGTTCACTCTCAGGGTTGTACTGATGAATCCGTGTGTCTCGTCACCAGTTAAGATTCTCTTTAAGAAACTTTCACCTTCATTATAATAATTTTGTTCACCGACTATCATAGCTATAATGCCAACCATCTCCGTTGACGTCCAACAAGATCGACTCAGTTGTTTGTAGATTAGTAGAATGGTAAAAAAAAACTTAACACAATGATGCTTTTACAGCTGTTATATCATAAGTAATAACTAGAACAGGAACTAATTGTTACCAGAAATGTATAATATTACCGTCATACGTAACTCGTGTCATATGTCAATCAATTACTTTTCCAAAACCGCAAGCTTGGCCATGTTTTATCACTTACTCCGGTTTAGTGCAACACAACGATCTTACACTCAATTGAACAGCAGTACGGCACATTTTCTTCACTGCGCTGTGTGGTTGCACTGCTTGCTGGCGAAATAGAAATCGCTTACTCAGCGCCTCGCATTCAGCGCGATGAGGCGAATCAGTACTGCATGACCAGCGATAAGATAAAAACATGATTAAGTGGCAGTATTAAGTGAAGTCCATTGCCATGGCTTGGGTAAACAAGCCTCCTGAACAAACAAAATACATAACACACTGTTTATAAAACAGTGGTTAAGTGATGGAGCACTATATATATTTTTTTTGGGGGGGGAGGGGGGGATTTTTTCCCCGATTTTCTTCCTAATTTAGTCTTGTTTAATTCCTCCCAGTCACTAGGGGGCTCCCACATTAAGGCTACTACTACCACTCAGTCGGTGGGGCCGAAGACTATCAGTGTTTCCTCCGAACCGTGTCACGCCAGCTGGCCGCATTTTTTCGAACTGTTTGCTTATGCACCGTTGGGGGCGGCGTAACACACTCGGAGGAGTGTGTTACGCTCCTTTCACTTGCGTGAACTCACAGACGCCCCTGATTGGCTGTAGAGCCGTGAGTTAATGTGAGAGCACTAAGTACCTCTCATCCCTCCCCTCTGAGAGAGCTCGGCCGATCATCTCTCACTAGACCTCCAGCTGGGAGAAGTGATGGAGCACTAGTGGCCAAATGTTCTGATGCTTTAAAAGTCTATGACCTGCAGTCCTGGCTTGTATTTAATCATCACGTCATCATGGACTCCCACTGACCTAAATAAAATTGACAAATTATTTAAAAAAAAACAAAAAAAAAAACAGAAAAGCTCATTGAGATCGCCATCCATGTCACTTTTTTAAATTTTTTTTTTAAACACAGGGGATGCAGGCGTGTTATTTCGGAGCTGTCAATCACGAGGCTGTAATTGAAATACAGCTGTCAGGACCCCACAGTAGGACGCGTTTAAAATGCCAAAGCTTTCGGAAAAAAAAAAAAAGCCGCAGATCTCCGTCCTCACGCGGCCAGGCTTAAAGATGCAGACATGACAAGTCTGAGGAAAATGAGCGAGTGTCTATGGGGAAGAAAAGTGGCAGGTGATGTGGATTTTTCTAGGCCTGATCCTGCCACGCTTCATTGGCATTTATTTTCAAGAGAGTGTGGGTGGATATACAGCGATGGATTCGAGGATTGAGATGGAATATCTGTCAGTAGCTCAACAGTGGAACTATTAAGGCAAACTATGACAGGCAAAGATGTCGCTTTCCCCAGTCTGACGTTTGATGTGAACACCAACCGAAGCACTTGACCATGATTTTTTATGCTTTGTGATGCTGCCAGATAAAACATGAAAGCGTAGGTGTATATACAGTAGGTGTTGCTATTAAAATGTGTATGTTCGTAATCTTCATGATAACACATTTGGTAGACTGATGGAAGTGTTTAGCTGTACATTTTAGTGCATTTATTATATTTATAAGAACCAGCTTGAGTTGTGCCCTTGTGTTAGTTAGCTCTGCTCTTTTCCTTCTGTGTTGAGAGATGAAAAAGGGGGGGGGGGGGGTGAATAGGTGTTTCTCTGTTCGCTGCAAAAAGAAAAAAAAATCAATTCACATCAGCGTCTTTTTATATCAACCTGAGAAGGGATGCACTGTGTGTGTGTGTGAGAGAGAGAGAGAGAGAGAGAGAAAGTACTGTGTCTGAGAAACCAGGTCGCCCGCTGAACCAATGGCTTTAGTCGTCTAAAGGTCGACTAAAGGATTAAATCTCAAGAGCACAGAACCCACACACACACACACATCGCATGATGCAAGAAACAGCATACAAATACTGCATATTTCAATATATCAGTGTCAATGTCAGCATGTAAAGTCAGTTTTATAATTATTGGCGCCCCTCCAGAAATGCAACGATTCGGCACCTTCTTCTCGTACCGACCACCACAATCACTTCCTCATGGAAACAACAAGGTCCAATCAGAGCAATCAGGGTTTCAAAGCAAACCACGATCTTCTACTAAACTTATAAACTTGTCTGGCGGGTAAGCCATCTATTGTTAGTCAAACTTATGGCTAATACATATCATCATATATACATCATACTGAAATTATTTAAGAGATTGCATGAAAATCTCTTGTAGACACAGATTCACTGGTTAAGCGAATTCATTGAAATCCACCAAACGAATTTAAACCCTATTCAACACAATAATTTCCCTCATGGGATTAATAAAGTATATTCATCAATCTATAACTGTTTTCGACCCCTATTGGGCTGAAAAGGTACTGCAGGCAGCCACAAGAGCCCATTTATGATAATTAAGTTTAAAAATCAACCTAACTTATTTAATATTTACACTATTATTATTTTTACTACTACCACTACTATCCATCCATCTAGAAACCTCTCTAGTCCAACTACAGACCGTGGACGCCAGTGGTGATCATTGTATTTATTCCCTTTTTTACAACTGCGGTGGGACCTCTGGCCAACATTCTCACACTCATTCACTTCACTATGGGCAATCTGAGAATACCAGTTAGCCCAACCTGCATGTCTTTGGACAGACCCCAAGGGTGGAATCAAACACAGGCGCAAGGCGACAGTGCTGACCACTGTCACTATGTTGCCATAATAATCAGAAGACAACATCAATGTCACCATGCATCTCCAGGTCCTGGGTTCGCTTCCTAACCTTGGGGCTATGTGCATGGAGTTTGCATTTTCTTCCTGTGCTAGGTGGGTATCCTCTGGGTGCTCTAATTTCATCCTACAACCTTGGTGTACCGTGACTGGTGACTTATGTCTCCTGGGATAGGATCCAGGCACCCAGACCTTGTATAAAGGATAAGCAGTATAGAAGATGAATGTATAATAATAATAATATTAATAATCTGAACTAAGTTGCTGATCAAAGTTTGGGAATGGCTCGCCTATTTTAAATGCAATGTTTAATTTGTCTTCAGTGTTAATCTAATTGATGTGTATAGCAACCACAAATGCTTTCTATGTAGGTTAAACTCTGCATTAATACTCATTCAGGTCAATTCATTGATCGGGAACATGAGATCTAGTTGAACTAAAATTGAGGCTATAAATAAAAGTCATGGGTCTTGAAGGCTTAAAATTATAGCTTCAGCTCCGACTGTTACACATCACCGACACTGGTGTCTTCTTCTAAAAATGTTAATTAAAAATCCCCTTATAGAAAACCTCACTGTATCAGAAAGGGGACATTATTATAATTCTATTAAAGTGTAATTTAAAACTTACAGCCAGCACCATGGACAGAGCTGCTGACCAATCGGAATCCAGCATTAGGAGTAGTAGTGCTGATACTTCTACTGCTCTTATTTAATTAGGGCGAGAACATGTACAGAGTTGTACACTCACACACACACACATACACGCAAGCACACATGCACGCACACACACTCCACTATCAGTGCTCATTATTAATTTCAGGGATGTCTGCTCTTGGCCTCTTGTTCTAATTACAGACACCGAGGCAGCTTCACTCTGCTACCAGATCTAATTGCTTTGGCAGACCTTGACTGATGTTCCTCTTTCACTGCAGCATAATGCTCCTGTAGAACAGCATCGAGCTGTGAAAAGAACAAGGCCAGGAGAACACAGTGAAATTAGACCATGAGGGCTGAGTAGATTCACTTTTTATCTGGATATTTATGCACCAGGTGTGTGAGTGTGGGTAGAAATGGGAAACATTCTGATTGGCACAATAAGAAAAAAATGAAAATATATCCATTTTTAAACATTTTTATTCAGAATATACTCACTCACTCATCATCTATACTGCTTTATGCTGGGTCGGAGGGGAGGGAGAAGGGCGGGGTACTTGGAGCCTGTTCCGGAAGATTTGGTGCACAAAGTGGGGTACACCGTGCCAATCCATCACAGGGCACACATATACACATATGCATTCACACACTATGGGCAATTTGGGAACGCCAATTAGCCAAATCTGTATGTCTTCGGACTGTCGCAGGAAACACACCAAGCACGGGAAGAACATGCAAACCCCATGCACGCGGAGGCGGAAATCGAACCTGGACCCTGGAAGTGCAAGGGGACAGTGTTAACCACTAAGCCACAGTGCCACCTACTGAGATTATTAAAAAAAAATAACAGGTTAGAATTCTAGTGTGTTTCTAGTGTTTTATCTTTCGAGGAGAACCTAGTGATCTATTCCCTGTGGATTGTTTTTTTTGTTGTCAAAACTAAAAGCATTGGGACAACTTTGGTATGTTAGGTTGCTTTTTAAAAATGTAACTTTGATGAAATGATGTCTAAACAACTTTTACTACGTGACTATAATATAACGTTGAACAAATGCCCCTAACACAAAAACAGAATTCAAACTGTGATCTCTACAGTGAGAGCACTGCATATGTACTAACTATTGGACCACTAGGGAACATCCTGCTGATGCTAGTACAGTAAATGCATGTACATTAAATTAAAGTTCAGCCTTGTCCATCACATACAGTATAAATTACTCCACAGTCAAATTCTTTCCTAAGCACCAAAGACAATTTAAAACATTGCTAATTGCTATTTTTTTGTGCCAAAAAATATTTTAAAGTCAAACAGGTTATAACTACACATCAATCTGTCACTCTTGGTTACTCACACACTTAAAATTTTTTTAATTGATGGATTTATTGTGTGCTTGTTAATTAGTGTGTGTTTATGACAACTGCTGTCAAAACTTTACCAGTGATGGATATAATTAAACATGCACAAAAGAACAGACAGAGTACAAATACATTTGATTCTCACCACAACCATGCAACAGTGAACTTCATTTTAGATTTTTTTTTGCGATTCTCGCCTTCAGTTATACACCGGTCAGCCATAACATGCTACCATAACCAACCAGGTGAATTGATTATATAACTTTCATTATCATTTATATACCAGTAAAATGGTGGCAGGATCACCGAGGCTCAACCATGCCAATGGGGACCAAATCACAAAGCATTAATCCCAAATACCCACATTGTGCACAGGGCTTAGCAGATGAAGAGTTCAAGGTTGTTAACTAGGCCTTCAAATTCCCCAGATCCCAATCTGATTCATGAGAAACAAGTCCTATCCATGGTAGTCTCACTCCACAACCCACAGCATTCATAGGATTCACTGCATGGTGGATGTCCTGGTGCCAGACAGCATTGCACACCCCAAAAGGTCCTGCCCCAAAGGGTTGGTTTTAATGTCAATGATTTTAAAGTTATAGGTAATCGGTGTATAGGGTAAGTTTTGTCTTGAGAGATACAGTAACTGTTTAACCCATACCCAATTTTTGGTCCACAGTTTGGTCATTAATAAAGTGTTTCCTCTGAGACATCATTATAAACCAATGCTCATGCTACACAAGAGCTCACAGGTGACCAGGATTACTAGCTTATTTTCTTTTAGCTGCTATAGATCGCCACATCAGATCTCTCAATCTGCAAATTTGATTTCGCACAGGTTTAATGCAGAAGGCACTTCTTGATGCGCCCATCCTTATTTTAATCCACGGTTGGGACCAGCGTGTCAAAATCAAAGTTCTTAACCTTCATACCTTCATTAATCCATTTTGTGAGATAGAGATTTGCATTTCCATCAGGTGTGTGTCTTAGCAGCTTGTTCTATCTATCTATCTATCTATCTATCTATCTATCTATCTATCTATCTATCTATCTATCTATCTGTATCTATCTATCTATCTATCTATCTATCTATCTTGCATTGAACCATCCATGTGAATCACATTCCTGTACATTTCTTTTCTCTCCTGTTCCTCTCCCCACCTCCCTTTTTCATGCTCTGTTCAAGTTCTTATCATTCACCATGCGTCAATCTTCCAATAATCATTCCTTCTCCGCACCCCCCCCCCCTTCACTTCCCCTCTTTAGATTTTTACCCCGCCACTAATTAGCTGAGATTAGAGGTTGCTGAATGCAGCAGCTGTTACTGAATATCTCAAAGTTGAGTCACAGTGGAATTAGATATTACATCTTGTTTAAAGGTTTGTAAAAGTGCTTTTTTCGCTTTAGAAGAGAAGAGTTTATTGGGGTTGGAATTAAAAGTTCAAGGGAATACAGTGTAAAATGTTAATAAATCTGATTATAGCACCAAACTCTAGTGTGATAATAAACATGCAATATGAAATTACTCTTACCAGCGTAAAAGTATATTATTTTTCTGTTAATAAAGTGTTGTTGTTTTTTTGCTTTTATACCAGTGTTTTATTCTTCTACAGTTACATCTGATGTGGAATATCCATTTAAAAAATCCTTTCAAAAAAACTTGGGTTTTAGGTTCTCTTTGTGCCACCAGGTAGCTCTGACCCCTTGGGCATAACTCCTCAAGACCTCTGGGGGTGTGTAATGGCACCAGGACATTAACAGTGGATCCTTTGGGTGATTTTATTTAGATACTCTAACTTAGCATTCCAAGGATGCATTGCAGGGAATTTAGAGGCCAGGTCAACAACCTTTAGCTACTTGCCTGCTAATCCTCATATACATCAAGCAGTAATGTTTCAGGTGTCCTGATACCTTTCTCTCATGCTCAGCTGTGACTTTTTTGGTGATTTGTGCTGCACTGATTTTACCTGCAGGATCAGGCCCGGCATAAATGAGCCATGGGCATCCATGATCCTTTTACTAGTTTATGGGTATATAATCAATAATCGATATTAATAATGTTATGGCTGATCAGTGTATCCCACAACATAAAACAATTATAAAATATTTATAAATGGGTAGGTCCCAACTTATGAACATTTGAGTTATGAATTTCCGTAGATACAAACATTTGTAGATGCAAACAAATCACGCATGTTTCTCACGTGTATTGTACAAAAAATAGACACTGAAGTGCACCAGATGCCAATATTTACAATTGTGTACAATATTTTCAGTGTGTAAGTGAATGTATAAAATGTCTAAAAAAAAAAGGGTTTTATTGTATGCGTGTGCGTTGGGCGGTGCGGGAGAAATGAGTCGACCTCACCGGTTTTAATAAGTCAGTCCGGGAACACAATAATAGAAAATGGCTGTCCTGATCGGCAATTCGGAAATTTCTCAACAAAAACCGAGTTCACAGTCAAACACCTATGTTACGGCAAGCCTAGAGCCAGCGCCTCTTACTACAGTATCTGCAACCTTCACACTCAACCAAGCAGAGGAAAACCAAGCACATATTCAGCACCATGGTCAGCTCCACCTCATGCATGGTAGGGACTCGTCAACTCACTGTGGCCAAAGACAGTACAGCACCTGGTGTCAACACGGCCCACATAAGGGAAGAACCAGACAGGTGAGTGAGAAATGATGGAGTCAAGATTCATGGTCCTTATCTTTTGCGCTCTCTTTCAGAGACTCAAGGAAGCCTTGCATTGAGGAGAACTGGCCAAGAAAGGGAATGGACCTCAGACTGTGCAACATAGCCATAAAAAAATCTGTTAAAACAACTACTTTAGTAAATTCAGCAAAAATTACTCTTTTTTTTGTGTGTGTGTGTTCATTACTACAGTATAACAAGATTTTGGAAGCTTGTCATTTCAGCTTACTTAAACCTTTTAATTGTTTTGATTAATTTACTTTTGCTTAAAACCTTTCCCGCACTTACCAAGCAGCTTTTGGTAACAACAGTACATTCTACAATGACCCTGCACTGCCTCCGCTTTTAAACAAAAATCAATTTGTCAAACTATTACATGTCATTTACATGCAAGCAGATCACTCTGTGACAAAAAAGTGCTTTTAGGTTTTTTTATATTCTTTTAATCTCTCTAAAAAGGTGAATTTGCTAGGAAACAGATTGCAGTTTTATGCCAGTAAGCTTACTGTAAGTGACAAAATGAAGCTAAAAAAATTTTTTTTTTAAAGAAAAAAAAATCCATGATAAGAGACTACCTCAATTATCTTGATGAAAATGAACTCATGCAGCGTGAGCATATTGTATTATATTTAAATCTCCATGCTGTTTATTTAGAAGATGTTAAATCATTGTCCTTTACAGTATTTATGTACACAGTGACATGTACTTTATGGTGCACAACCCACAATAATTTATGAAAGTAAATAGCATATACTGTACTACATGTATAACGAAAATAAAGCTCTTTAGATTTCAGAATATGATTTTACGCTAAATTAATCAACTTTGTAGTATCATCACACTATCTATAGACAACAGTGAGAGCTATTTATCTAAAACAGCATGCTCTGTAGTTTATGATTATTATTCTTTACTGATCTTTTCTAATATAAAATATTTAAAATATGCACGTCCCATGTTTGTTTAAGTATTGCATAAATCTTCAGTTGAAGTGTTCATTTTTTCTTATTTTGCATATTTGCTACATTTCTAATGATCTCAATCATTTAGGTGTGACACTCACTCACTTATTGTCTACACCACTTTATCATGTATACAGGGCCCAGACCCCATCCCAACAGACGAGAGATTTTTGGGGGTTTAAAAATTATGGAACAAACATAATTGCAAACCTGAGGATTTTCTTTAATACTAAGATGAAAATCTTTCGCAGGCAACAACTTGAGTTGTCTGGAACCCATGGACCAAATGCTGTGTTATTCTCCCTCAAGACGCTTTGCCAGGCCTTTACAGCAGCTGTCTTCAGCTTTTGCTTGTTTAGGTCTTTCTCCCTTTAGTCTTATCTTCAGGAAGTGAAAAGCATGCTCTATTGGCTTGAGAACAAGTGACTAGCCAGTAAAGGATATAACATTCCTTTGACCTAGTTAAGTATACTTAAACGTCACAGTGCTGTTATGTTCTATATCAGCACTTGTGGAATGCTTGTCGTCCAATCAGATTTTTCAATCAGAACTTAGTGTTGTATACCAACAGACATAGTCATATAGCCTGTTGCTGAAAAGGCACATTAGGTATTTTCTTTTTCTTTCATGTGTTTTCTATGTAATGAACTTCTTTTCTTCGTACATTTTGATACATCAATCTTTTACTCTGGAAGGCTGTTTTTTTCGGTTATTATTCTTGCAAGAGTTTAATGTTCTGACAAATGTTTTGATAGACAAATATATTTCCACATTCTGAGCTGAACGACTATTTTTTTCTCTCATATCTGTCTGTATATCTCATTCTCGATTATTGTTGTTGTTGTGTGTGTGTGTTTATCTTCCACTATGACTATATTAAAATATCAATCACTCTTTTTGCTTCCAGACAAGAAGAGATGCTATGAATTCTACACCAAACCCCTTTGTTCATTTGCTAAACATGGTGCAGACGGAGATCCATTTTATGCCTTTAGAGACAATGTTATTATGCAGCTATGACTTCTACCAGACATTTTACTGCTGATTTTTCTATTACATTTTTCTCCACAGTGCTTCTATTGGGACAGTTTTGTTTTTACATGCTTAAATTTTATCATACGGTTTAAAGGCTACAGATTGTTTACAGACAATCCAATACTCTTCTGTCCATCTAATATTATTTTGTTTTGTACATGATTGCCAATTCCCATCCATTAGCTATTTCATCCTCTGCCATATGACAGCTACCAACCAAACTAAAGAACAGTCTAATAATTCCTTTGAGACACATGAAGTCAGCCATCTGCATTACTTTATACTCCTGCTCCTGCTGTGTCACAGGGCGGTGTAACACATTTAGAAGATCAACATGATTTGCATCTGTAAGTCCTGAGATGTACATGTTTGCCTAGCACTGCTTTTATACGTTATAGTGTACTTTTATATCAATTCCAATTACGTCCTGGTAAGTCTTCTATTTAACACTTTGTGGTGTTTGATTCATAAATTATGCAAAGATTAACATCTGGTCCAGCAGCCTGTCCGTTTCTCTCTCTCTCTCTCTCTCTCTCTCTCTCTCTCTCTCTCTCTCCTTCTATCCTGCTAACACCTGCAATAGTTTATCCATTTCCCTTTTTCAAGCAAACACCTTTGTATGCCTTTAAGTGCAAGTCATGGCACTTGGCACACACATTTATTGACCAGACTCACTGATAATGCTCTGCTTGTTCAGGTCAGCTGCTATCTCATGCTCCATTTGAAGATACTCTTTACATCCGAAGATACTCTAACACTGTTTTCTCAGATAACATGTATTGTAGAAAGATTGCAGAGCAGCTCCTAATGATATTTTCTTGGAGCACAGTTTGCCGTCTGCCTGTCTTTGATTACATTACCATCATTAATCATGAAATGCATCCAGATCGCTGTCTTTTTGCGTCATCTGTTCATTATTGTGACAAGGTGTATTAGGTTTACTTTAAACAACACCGATCAGCCATAACATCAAAACCACTGAAAGGGGAACTGAACGACACCGAACAGCAATGATACCCCAGCACAGCCCTAGTGGCAGGATCAGGTCTAACCCATGCCAGCGGGAACCAAAGGCCAGACTATCTGGTCCGATCCCACAGAAAAGTTAATGTAGTATAAATCGTTCAAAAAGTCAATACTGGTCACAATAGAAAGGCACCAGAACACATAGGAGCTCTGTAGGCAAAGAACCCAAGGACCTCCAAACTACCTAGATCCAAATCCAATCAAGTTCCTATATGCACCAGACTAAAAATTCCAATCCATGGCGGCAAACCCCACAACCCACAGCACCCAAAGGATCCACTGCCAATATCCTGGTGCCAGATATCACAGCACACCACCTGAGGCCCTAAGGGCCCAAAGCCACCCAATGGATAAACAAGGAGAACCCAGAACTATAAACCCAGGATGTTTCAATGTTAATTGTTTTAATGTTATGGCTGAGTGGTGTATAGTGGTACATGGTATAATATGCCGGTATAAATTTTTTATGAGTACACAAAATGACCACCTTAATAGACCAATACCAGTATCATTATTGATTCATCTACATCAGTACCGATGGGACGGAAACAAACCCACATACACCTTAGCTTTCTTAGCTGTATTGGAAACCCATTTTCATACACAATTGCCCAGCCATAAAAATGTGACTAGTTTGTAAATAAACCAACTGAGCCAAGACATCAAGGTTTGGATCTTTGCCTCTTGCTGAGGCTATTGCCTTGAGAGGCCCAGCACAGAAGGAGGGTGTGAAAGTGAGCTGTAAACGTTGGCACCTTAAAAGAAAGCACTTCTCTTAACAGCCACTAACTCGAGGACATGCAGCTCTTCAATTATTTACAACTCTGAATTGAACTATAGATCATCCTATGGCATCATGAGATTTCTGTGTACATGTGCTTTGTGTGCATGCGTGAAAATGTGTGTGTGTGTGTGTGTGTGTGTGTGTGTGTGTATATGGTAGTTGTTGCAACATGAAGAAACAAAGGTGTTTTCACCAGGAGTGAAAACTTTGTAGGAAATGATATGATTTTCATTAATAAAGCAAGAGTTCAATAATTAAACAGTTTGACATTAAAACAAGAAGTCAATAAGTTTTTTTTACAGGAATTTGCGATTTTTACTCAAATAAAGCAAAAAGTATTGTTAACTTATTATGTATAAAAATTATTTAAAAATATTTTGGTTAAAACAGTGTGAATTCTGTGTGATTTTTCAAAATGGTATAATTCCACCTTCCACAGGTTTGTCACAAATGTATAAATTTACCTACACTTGTGTCTATGGCCATTTACATCACTATATAATTTAGTATTCATAATATATTAGTTAAAATATAATAAGAATATAGCAAACTCACTCTAATTCAAATTACTAAACATACTAAAAAGCATTTTTCAAATTAAATGTTTTGTTCTAGACAGTACAATAAATAAAAATCAGAAAATGTCATTTATTGCATTTTGATATCAAACTGTTCCCAATGTACAGTATCTGTTTTGATATAATAAACATATGAAGCAAATTAATGACCCAGATCTACATGCCTCAGATTCACCAATGTGACCAAATGTGTTCTCAATAAGAAACATTTAGGATTTTTTTTTAAATATTGGGACATTTTGCAAATGATAATAATGAAGAAGAATAAAAAGTATAAAAACAATCTTGCTTAACTATTAAATAATTTGCACACTAAAAACATAATTACTTTTAGATGCCAAAAGACTTTTGTCCTTTTTATTTGTTTGTATTTTATGATTGTTGCATTCATTTCAAATGTCAGTTTTTGATCTAACAATTTAAGTCCCTGGGGGTGAATACTTATGAAACAAATGAAAGGTGCAACATTAAATATATGAGCAACTGTAAAAAAAAAAAAAAAAAAAAAAGCCCAATTAAGTTTATCTCATTACAAATTACAAAGCTAAGTTATATAAATCTGTATAACTTCAAGAACAATGTCCATAACAGTTTTTTTTATGAAATCTACAATATGGTGAATAAAAGATTTGTTCATTCATATTTAACAGCCTTTATCCTAGACGTTATGGATTCCAGAAACACTGGGTGAAATGTGGGAAGACACCCTGCATGGGATGCCAACACATTGGAGGGAAGCACACACACACACACACACACACACACACAATCTTACCGGGGATCCTGAAGCGGTGAGGCGGCAATGCTTCCCGCTGCGCCAATCTGCCGTCCCGAGCTCATAATTGTTAAAGCTTTTTCATACAGAACAGCAGAAAGAAGATGCACAGCAGGTGTCTTTAATAAAATATTTGCTGGTCTCCTCCACAATAAATCTCTGCCATTCAGTAAATGAACACAGGACCTATGAGTTTCTAACAGCTGTCATGGATATTGCCAACACTCCTGGCAATATGTTTATATTGTGTTTGGATCATTGATTTACTTACAGAAACCATTATAGATATGGTGCCTTATGCAAATATAAAGTCATTTGTTTTTATAGAGTACATACTGTATAATTGTCATTATGCTGTAAGAACCTGTTTGTGCGGTTAAATAATTTTACTGCTGTTTCTTACAGGGTAAGGTGATGTGATACATCATAGTGTGATGTATGCTACTTCATTACTTCCAGAGGGATGCTATTTAACCTTGTGGGTATGAACACAAAGTGGAAATAGTACAGAACGCGTAGACATGGGATTTCTGCAGTTTTTTTTTTGGTACCTGGAGTAACAGTTATTTAAATATGAATATAAAAATACTGTTTTTAATCCACAATGTACATCATTTCACTCACTCATTCACTCACTCACCATCTTAATTACCACTTTATTCTGTATTCAGGGTCACAGAGCTTATCCCAGGAGACTTCCTGGGAACATCCTGGACTGGGTGCCAATCCATTGCAGTGCACACAGAACACACTCACATGCTTATTAACACACTATGGGCAACTCGGGCGCGCCAATTAGCCTAATCTATACATATTCTTGGACTGTGGGACGGAACCCACCAAGCATGGGGAGATCATGCAAACTCCATGCACACAGACCCAAGCCGGGAATTGAACATGGATCCTGAAGGTGTGATGCCACAGTGCTATCCACTAAGCCACCATGTACCCTACATCATTTTAATAGTCTATTATTATTATTATTATTTTTATCTTGAATTCAGAATTTCTGATTTCTGGGGTTTATTACTTATGAAAAGCTAGAGCATAATTGTCTGAAGTAAAAACTAAAACTGAATGTAGTTAATTGTCAATTAATTGCAGCTACCTAATCCTGAAGGCTTTCACTTCAAGAATAATGACTCTCCAAATTGATGTGACTAAAGGTCAAGTTGAAAATTTACTCAATCTTGTGTCTGTGTGTCTGTGTGTATATATATATATATATATATATATATATATATATATATATATATATATATATATATATATATATATATCAATATATATACATATATAATCAATTAATTAACATGCACCTGTGAAATGGTCGTTAAGACCTTAACAGCTTACAGAAAGTAGGCATTTAAGGTCACAGTTCTAAAAACCGAGGACACTAAAGAGACTAAAGAAAGATGCCCAGGGTCCCTGCTCATCTGCGTAAATGTGCATTAGGCATGCTGCAGGGAGGCATGAGGACTGCTGATGTGGCTAGGGCAATAAATCGCCATGTCCGCACTGTGAGACGCCTAAGATGGCGCTACAGGGACTAACTACGATTTCATTAATTGGAATTGCATTGGGATTTTATGTGAGTCTAGGGATGACCTTATTTTTTTAATCCCTTAAAAAAATTATATATATATACATATATATATATATATATATATATATATATATATATATATAGATATATATAGATAGATGCAAATCCTCTTAGTCTTATATTGTATAGTCTTATATATATATATATTACTCAATATTTTGCTTATTACTTATTAGTTTTCACAGCCTAAGGATATGCATACACTGCCCGGACAAAAGAACAAAAGTCTCCACCTGGAATTAATTACCTAACAGCATTGCATTGGATAATTACTGCAGAGGGCATCCTGAGCAGCTATATTACAGTCTGGGACAAAAACTGCTCTGTGTCAGATTGGAAAGCACTGCATGCGTGGTAAAAATTACCCAACACATTGTAGGAGCTTTACTTCCTAAGACTGAGGACATTTCCAAGAAGCGGTGTCTCAGCAGAGCACACAATATTACAAAGAACTTCTCTCACCTGCCCATAGGCTCTTTGCCCTCCTGCCTTCTTGGAGGTGCTACAGGAGCCTCCGGACCAAGACAGGTTCAGGAACAGCTTTTTCTCCACTGCTGTTACTTTGTTGAGCTCTTTCTCCACCCTATCACATACAAACTGAACTGTATACATTACTCTGTCCAACCGTATTTACTGTACATAATACTGCTCATAAAATGCTACTATACAGACACTTTAAATAAAATTGTACCATCAATAACTGCTGTGCACAGCTCACTACTGTACATAAACTTATGGCAAACACTCAGGATTGCACTATTCATAACTATTGCACATTCTGTATAGTGTATAAAATAACCTTTCATATTCCACTCTCAATAACAATCTGAACCTTCTTAAACCGCAATTTTATAACCATGGTATACAATATGTTCCTTCATAGCAACCGTCTTTAATCATTGCTCTTATTGTACTCTGTGTATTACTTACATATGCATATTATTTTATCATGCTATATATCTTATATCTACTGTATACGTACTGTATACCTTCATTCTGTATATAACCCTCGCAATTTGTTTCCATATGAAAATTATTTATCATGGTATCTAATAACTTCCTTATTGCAGCCACGTACAGTACAATCATTTGCTCATTTGCATCATTGTACAGTATTTACCTCACTCACTATACACTGTTTATATGTGTATATTATTTTGCACTGCGAAAATGCACTTCTGGTTAGATGCTAACTTTGTTGCCTTGTATACATGTACAGCGACAAAGTTGAATCTAATTTGATCTAATCTAATTTAATCTAATATGGTTCAGCTGGCAACAAGTAATTTAACCCTAACTGATTTAGTGAGTCGCTTCTCATTTATTAAAGACCTATGTCAGAAGACATATCCTGTGGTCGTGGCAAGGATGTTACTCTGTTCACCAGTTCAATTATGGTCCTGCATCAAGCAAAGCAAACAACTAAGGAGATTGCTGGAACTACTAAAATTGGGTTAAAATGCATAATTGAGGCATGCAAGGAGGCATGCAAGAAGAAATGTGGTTAGAAAAACATCCTGAATGAGCGTGATGAAAGATCACTTAACCGCAACCATATAGAGTAGGTCTTTGGGTGCAGTGTTATAATCTGGGGTTGCTTCTGTTGGTCAGGTCTAGGTTCTGTGCCCAGCTGAAGGTCAGCTGACTACCTGAATGACCAGGTTTTTCCGTCAATTGATTTTTTTTCTTCCCTGATGGCATAGGTATATTCCAAGATGACAACCTAATCAAGTTTAACCTGGTTAAAGAAACTTGATTACTCCTGAAGAAGTCTACAACTCGATCCATATAACCCAAATGTTAGATTTAGTTCATTGTACCAATCAATATTATGTTTAAAAATAGATGGGCTCTATTACCCTGACAGTGAAAACAAATCTCCATCCACTCTGTGCATTTTAATTACAAACTTGTGTACAGATGATTTGCACACATACACCACAATCACACTAGCCTGATAAAGGTGTTGATGTGGCGTATATAGAAAACATGGCAGTTGGCTTGGAACAATATAGTATGGTAAGGTGATAAGGTCTATATATAATGACAGGGAGTGTAGTTTAGAACAAATCCGCTGTCAATGTATGATTGTATTGATGCAGCCTACTGTTTATAGGAAGCATTATAAGTAGGTTGAAGAACATTTACAGTAAATATATGATGGTGTTGATGTGGCTCATATAATGAAGAAGTGGTTTGGAAAAGATCGACAATGAGCTGATGGCGTGTTAATCTGACCTATATACAGTAATGGACATTGTGTGTGTTATAGAACACATTCCCAGAGAACTGATAGCAGTGAACCGATAAGGGTATTGATATGGCCTGTAAAGGTGATGAGTGGGTTGGAACAAGTGCACAGTAAATTGAAAATGGTGCTGATATGGCTTGTATAGTGAAAATGCTGTGTGGTTTAGAACACCGTGAGCTGAAGATGGTGTTGATGTGGCCTATATAGTTAACATGATTTCTGGTTTGGAACATGTCTACAGTGAACTGATGAAGATGTGAAGAATATGGCCTATAAAGCTGGTGTTTGGTTTGGAACACATACTATACATTGTAAACTGTATCAAGAGTGTTGATGTGGCCTATTTAGGGAACATCCACAATGAGCTTATTGACCGCCAACCCAAAAAAAGTTGCACATTATAATCTTTCACTGGAAAGATTATACAACATTAACATTACTTTTACTTACACAACATTCATTTTAGCCCAGAGTCGCATTAATTTCTCTCCAAACTGTTGTATTCATGATGGGAGATTTGGACAGCTGGATAACGTCTTCTCCAGCACATCATAAAGATTCTCAATAGGATTATGGTCTGTGGTGGCCAATCCATGTGTGAAAATGATGTCTCATGCTCAGTGAACCACTATTGAACCCTGAACCCTGGGAGGGGCTCATAACGTTGCTGGACCTAGATCTGAAGCAACCCCAGATATTGCTGCCTCCACAGTTTTGTGGTAGGCACTAGGCATGATGGTTGCATTACAGTACTTCAACTCCCATCACTCTTAAACAGGGTAAATCATCTGAACTTATCAGACCACATGACCTTTTCCAGTGATCCACAATCCATTGTTTATGTTTCCTAACAAATTGCTGTATTTTTTTTTCAATTAGCGTCACTGATAAGTGGGTTTCTTAAGGCTACATAGCTATTTAATCCTAATCCCTTAAATTCTCTTCGCATTATGCATGTGAAAATGCTCTTACTTTGACTATTAAACATAGCTATAGGTTCTACTGTAGTTTTTTATCAATTTAATTTCACTAAGCATTTAAGTTAGCAATTAACAGTTAACATTCTCGTGTTCTTCACAATGATGGGTCACCATCATCCTTTCAGGTTTAAATAATGTGCTTTTCAGTTCTTAATACTGAAAAGCTGTTTTCCTTTTTGACAATAATTTGACGTTTCAAATTATTTTTACCATAACTATAGGATTTGTCTTCTGACATGATTGTTTAAGAAATGCAAAGTTACTCATTGCATCACTTGGGGTTAAATAACTTTTTGCCAGCTGAACCGCATTAATCACTGCAGTAATTATCCAGTGGAAGGCTCTTTACTATTTGCATAGTTAAATCCAGGTGGTGACCTTTTTTGGCAGGGCGGCAGCAGCAGGGTAATACTGTTGATGTGACCTAGATAGTTAAAATGTTAAGTGGTTTGGAACACATCCATGTAAATGAAATTTATGACAGTCTTGATGTGGCCTTTATAGTAAACACGGTTTGTGATTTACAGCACATCCACAGCGGACTAAAGATGGTATCAATGTTCCCTATATAGCAAACAAGGCTTGTGATTTGGAACACAGATACAGTAAGCTGACGAAGGTGTTGATACGGCCTGTGTAGGGAACATGGCAAATGAATTGGAGAACACCACAACGAGCTTATATTGGTGTTGATGTGGGGTATATACACCAACTCACAAAAGTGAGAACTCTATTTCAGCAAACATTTTAGTATATATTCTCAAAGGACAATACTATAGAAATGAAACTTGGATATATTTTAGACTAGTCAATGTCCAGCTTGTATAGCAGTATAGATTTACCGTCCTCTGAAAATTACTCAACATACAGCCATTATTGCCAAAATAGCTGGCAACAAAAGTGAGTACACCCTAAGTGTAATAACAGCTGTACATCTTTAAACATGCAAAGTCACATGTCCTATTCATCATGTGTTTGTCAGGGGCCGAGTATGTCTCCAGACCTGAACCCTATTGAGCGTCCTCAAGAGGAAGGTGGCGAAGCACCATGACATCCAGCAGCTTTGTGATATCATTATGGAGGAGAATCCCAGCAACAACATGTGCAGCTTTGGTGAATTCCATGCCTAGGAGGATTAAGGCCGTACTAGATAACAATGGTACTCACACAAATATTGACACTTTGGACACAGTTTTGACATGTTCACTTAGGGTGTACTCATTTTTGTTGCCAGTTATTTAGACAATAAAGTCTGCATGTTGAGTTATTGTCTGTGCTGCTATACAAGCTGCACATTGACTACTCTAAAGTATATCCAATTTTTATTTCTGTAGTATTCTCCCTTGAGAACATATAATAAAGTGGTTGCTTAATGTGAGTTTTGGAACATATTCATAGAGGACTGAAGATAGTGTTGATGTGGCCTATATAGTGAACATGGTGTATATTTAGAAGACATTTAGAATGGATTGATTGTTTTCATGTGGACTATATAGTAAATTATCTATATATCTAATATTCACTGATGACTACAGCAAAGCGTACACTGTTGTTCTTTTGTAGTAGTCATTATGGCATTACATTATAGTAAATTCGTTATTTAGAGCCCTAATTAAAGCAAATTGTTTCATAATTTCATAAATGTAAATTGTTATTACTTGCATGTTTCAGACTAATGTTTCCTTAATTAAAAGATAATCAGGCTTTAAGAATTGTACTTGTCAGGTGTGTAAGCCAGAAGAGGATGTACAGTTGTCCATGGGTACAGATGGTACATTCATGGGGGGTTGGGGTGTGACTCAGGGATTGAGACACAAAGTCAGAGGGGGAGAAAGAGTGTTTATACTGAATAATCATAATGTTTGATCTTTGCCCAGATTCATGATCATAATACAGGTATGTACCACAATTGTAATTTAGCTTTTTTGGCTTTATACTGTCCGCCTCTTGTAGTATACATAAAATAAAGGCACAACTTCTCCTGTACATAGTCGCAGGTACAGCATATAAAGGTTAATAATTCCCTAAACCTTTATATCAGTCTGTTCAAACTATCAACTGTGGTATAAAATTAAAACACTAGTTTAAAAGCAATAGCAAATTTACACTAAAAGTACAGTACATGGACAAAAGTATTTAGCCAAGCCTATTAATTATTGAATTCAGGTGTTTTAATCCGGTCCTTTACCCCCCGTAAAAGCAATCTTAATGCTTCAGCATACCAAGATATCTTGGACAATGCAACACTTGGAATTGTGGCAACAGTTTGGGGACGGCCCTGCTCTTTTTCCAATAAGACTGTGCCCCAGTGCACAAAGCCAGGACTATGGTTTAACGAATTCTGTGTAGAAGAACCTGATTGGCCTGAACACAGCCCCCTGACCCCTCCTTATCGAGCACCTTTGGGATGAACTGAAATGGAAATTGCAAGCCAGGCCTTCTCATCCAACATCAGTGCCTGACCTCATAAATGCTCTACAGAATAAATGAGCACAAATTCCCACAGAAACTCTCTAAAATCTTGTGGACAGCCTTCCAAGAAGAGTGGAAGCTGTTATGGCTCCAAAATGGGGATTAACTCTATATTGAAGTATACGTATTTGGATGCAATGTCATTGCACGATTGACCAAATACTTTTGTCTATATAGTGTATATCACAATAGCACAACATTAGTTCTGCCATTTTCTTTTTTAGACTCCTGACAAGCCATTATAATATTGAGAATCCAAACCAAGGGCCATAAATGCCTCGGTAGGGAAATGTACTGGCTCTTGGGTGCATCAGCATTCTATGAGTATTGATTTTACTGAGACTGTTTTAAGAATAAAGGGGCCTGCAATAAATTTAGCACCGTATAATTATTTTTTTGCTAGCATTACAGTAATCAGCTAGACCAGATTAGCCAAGCACAGAAAGGAACATGAATATAATAATAGTAATTGCTTGCCAGCAAGCTTCTAAACCCTACAGAATATGCAAATAAGCATTTGCCTGTAGTCTAATGTTCCACTTCCTGAACTGTGACACTGTGTCTGTGTATTTAGGTTGTGTGTGTAATGTATGGATGACCTAGTAAAACTGCCACTACTATCTCAAAATACTGTATTTGTCCCCAAAGAAACCTAAGTTGGTGTAAAAAAAATATGTAAAGGCATAGCAAGTAAAATTGTGCTTAACCTGATTGTGGGTCTGTGTGATGTGGAAAACCATAAGTGGGTTTCTCGCAAATATTTTTTAATATATCCGACAGATTTGTAGCAACAAGACTCTATAGGACATCTGTGCGAATTTAGGATGTGGTTATTTTTGCAACATTTTCCCAAAATTCCACCCAGGTGACAGTCCCATCTGCTGTCCAGACTCCAGAATGTCCTTTAAATTATTCAGTAGTCATGGTTGAGTAAAAGGAAAATGACTACTAACAATAAAGACAAGCACGACATGCAGTTCAGTGTAAATGTCTCACTCACTGACTCACTTATCGTCTATACCACTTTTGCAATCTGTATGCATGGTTGCGGGGGCCTGGAGCCTATCCCAGGAGACTTACATAGGGCACAAAACATGGTACACCCTGGACGGGGTGGTACTTCATCACAGGGCACATACACACACACCTTCACATACTCACTTACACACTACGGGCAGTTTGGGAATGCCATTTAGCCTGATCTGCATGTCTTTGGACTGTGGGAGGAAAACGGAGTAGCCCGAAAGAAGCCCACTAAGCACGAAAACTCCACAAGCACAAACTAAACCCAGACCCTGGAGGTGCAAGGTGCAAGGTGCAAAAAAAAAAAAAAAAAAAAAAAAATATATATATATATATATATATATATATATATAAAGGTTCTTTAGAAGCCAGGTTTTTTCATTCTATACTCCACACCTTTGGTTAAATACCAATGCTTCTAAATTTGGCTAAGTAGAAAGAACATGAGCTAGTCATAACCATGCTAACATCAGCTAACTGTGAATGTTGCTAGCAGATAGCAGGTGCTTTATATGGATGAAAATCTCAATGCACTTTAGAAGTTTTTAACTGTATGGCTAATTTCTGTGTGTGACAGATTGATTATTAGTTGCTATTGAATACTTTAATGCTTTAGAAAAGAACCAATCAGAACAAAGTTTGCTATCATTGTAGCTAATAAAACCTCACAGAGCTAGCTAACATGAGGATTTCTGAAAGGATATTTTGTCTGTGTACTTTAGTAAAATAGATGGGAAGAGTCAAAATAATTAGTGAATCTAAAGCCAGCTCCCATAATGTGTTGCTTTCAACACTAGCTAATTAGCTCAGGTGCTAATTTAATTTGCTACCCTAGTTGTTAAGGAGCTAAAGGTTAATTTGTACCTTGGCAAAATAGCTTTTATTGTAGATAGTTTTTTCAGTAATAAGCAAGGAGACTGACCGCTGACATACTTGAAAACAATCAGCAATTATTTTTATAGTCATCTTTGATTTTTTTTTTCTTCTTTTAATATTACTTTTTAATTAATTAAGTTTATCTGCATTTTTTGGCTCAGGGGTAGGTTTTTCCCTTGCCACACGAAAGACCCGGGTTCAATTTCCACCCAATGGCAAAACCCCACCCACTTGATGCAGTGATGATCACAAACCCGGATGAAATGGAAGAGTTGAGTCAGGATGGGCATCCGGTGTACCAAATGCGTATGGATTGGATGGTTTACTGTGGTGACCCCTTCACGGTAGCAGCTGAAATATTAAATTTATTAAGTATTAATGTAATGCAAATAAAAACAAAACAAAATCATTAGGGAAAGAAATTGTCAGAAAAATCTCTGTAAGGAAGATTTCCCATCAGCCCTGGCACTTGACAGCTGGGTCATGTTTTATTCTAATGAGCAGTAATATTTAAGTTCCATCTTTGTAAGCAGTTGTGTATAGCTTTGGTCACCTTTACAACTTGTTTCATGTATTTCTTGCTTGTTAATTAGTGTATTGTTCGTGTTTTAGAGTTTGTTATATGTGTCACTCACTAAATGGTATTTTGCCTCTTTCTCAAAATGGCAAGACAAAAAATATGTAAAAAAAAAAAATACAGAGAATAAGAGCAAATAATAATAATAGTAATAATAATAATAATAATAATAATAGCTTTACCTAGTACTATGAAAATGCAGGGCAAACTCAGTGCCAGTTCCAAGCCATTAGAAATGTGTGGGTTGTGTAACGTGTGCCAATAAAGAATGATCTGATTTGGTGACCCAAAGAAATGTCCAAAGAAAAAAAAAAAAACACAGAAGTACCAACAGATAAAATAGTTAGGCAGTTAGAATTTAAAGGGGACGTATTGTGTGAAATTCTTGTTATTGTAACACTTTTTCCATTTTTGTGTTGGTCAGGAGTTAAACAAGACATTCAGGGTTTCCCTATTGTGACCTCATAAAGGAAGACAAACTCTGAAACCAAGGTTAACTTGTTATGGGACCTTTAAAGCTGAAAATGCAAACCAGAACATAAAACACTGAATTATGTAATTATGTAGCTGGTTTTACTTTTTGTACTTTGTGAGCATGTACGACAAACAATCTTAGAAAAATACGCAGGTATTTAGAACCACAATGAACCTGAGAATAAAATGCAGCTCAAGCTCTTTCTTGCTTACCACACAGAGTAACCTCATGTTTAGACATATAGTTGAAAAATAAAGATGTTAGAATGACATAACTTTTACTCCTGCAATGCAAGCAAACAACTTGCTGAGATTTTGTTGAGGTCGCAAGCATGGGAATCAATCTATACCTACTGTACATACTGTAAGGTATTGTTTCCTACCTTGTTTGTTTCCTAAACCCTGTATTGTTACATTTCATAAGATATTTTTCTTATTATCATATTACATTAACACTTTTTTCATGTTTATCTGATTGCTGGACAAGCAAAACGTGAGACTGGGCTGCACGTTGGCGATTTTACTTGCCCTGTGGGCTACTGAAAAAATTTATGACTTGCACACCTCCGCTGTAGACCCTGAATTCCCTTCGCCTTTCTCTCTATTCCCATTTCGTCGACTTCTTCAGTGCCCCTCGTACTGTAACAGCTGCTGACAGTCATGTCTGCAACAGACAAGCGAGAAGCAAGTGACATAATAGCGCAAGCATGGAACATAAAAAATGGATGTGTGACAAACAGCTCATTTGAGAGGATACACCAGTCATGCATCAATATAGATGAAGAAACACTTGCCTTTCGGCAAACCTACTGTAGTTTCACCTCGCTATCCATTCTCTTTGATAAAGCAACACAGGAAGCAGAAGAGACGTGTACAAACTGAGGTTTTTTATAAGAAAAAAGCATGGGACTTTCTTTCTTTCTTTCTTTCTTTCTTTCTTTCTTTCTTTCTTTCTTTCTTTCTTTCTTTCTTTCTTTCTTTCTTTCTTTCTTTCTTTCTTTCTTTCTTTCTTTCTTTCTTTCTTTCTTTCTTTCTTTCTTTCTTTCTTTCTTTCTTTCTTTCTTTCTTTCTTTCTTTCTTTCTTTCTTTCTTTCTTTCTTTCTTTCTTTCTTTCTTTCTTTCTTTCTTTCTTTCTTTCTTTCTTTCTTTCTTTCTTAAGCCTCAATGAAAGATATTACATTTCATCCTAGACCTTATTCTTTTTGGACTGTAAGTGGGCCTATTGATAGGCAGAGAAAGAGATTTAGTCAGAGCACCGATCCTTGGCTATCTTTTTCCAATGGTGTGGGGATTCTGTCATGTGTGTAATTCTTTGTCATCCAATAATGAGTATATGAATAAATCATTATCTTGGCTGTGGACAGGAGAAACTGAGTGGGTCTGGATTTTCCTATGTAAAGCATAGTCCCCAAAGGAGTCTAGACATGTGTCAGATGTCAGACAGGCAGAAGCTTCAAACGTTTCAAGTTAGACAATTAACTCTTTATGAATCCTTCTAGCAATATATGTTTACCATATTTATGGTGTAGAATTACATTCAATAGCATCGTATTAAAATTATGAATGTTAAGAGTCAGTTCCACAAATATGAAACCATTGCAGACACGTGACTCCCATGGCATTAGTCACAACGGTGTGAACTGACATTAGACTGATAATTATTATAGTGTATTTTGGAGCCAAAAAATACAAGATAACATGATGATGATGTAACAGATTACCTGCTGCTTTTGAGTAATCTAGCAATTAATAGCTTCTGTTGAGTATTTTCATATGCATTACTGTATTTTGTGAAGGACTTATTTAAAAGAGAAATAAATGTGAAAATGAATAAAGATTGTAATGAAGATACTAATTTGCAAAAGTCATCATAACATGACTTTCGATGTACAGATATGTGATTGCTTGTGGATTTGGTGGCATTTGATGATGATAGTGTTTTCTCATTCAGTGGGCTTGTTTTACGGTTCATAAAATTATGTGCAGGAAACATATACCAATACTGACCTTTCAAGCCTTCTAATTAGCAACTAAATAACTGTTCCAGGGTTAAATCACAAAAAAATGGAAGGCTTGTGCACTAAGGTGAGTGTAAAATCCCTTGTTCCACATACCAACTATCAGTGGTTAAATGAGATTTAGACTTTAAAGTGTTGTTTAATTGACAAAAGTGTTTCTATAACTGCATTTTTGTATGATTTTGGCACTGGCATCCCATAAGTAATCTTTCGTTTGCCTCTTTAGAGGTAGGTGGACCATAGCAGACAGATGTTATGGCATCACATGCAATAGGATTTTCTAGGCATCAGATTTGCTTATGCAATTATACACCACAATTTAAGAAAAAAATTGCTTATTTGCATAAAAGACAATTTAGTAGGAAAAGTGATATGGAAAATAAAAGATTCACTAAAAGAAACATGTAATAGAAGGCTAGGATTGGCAATATACAGTATTTCTAAAAAGTGAAAATGCAATGTTTTATTTAAATTATTTGTCTTCCAGTTCCATGCTTTTCATTACTTTATCAATATTGTAAAATAACACTTGATGCAGCACATCTTATTATTCCGAATTACAATACGACTTATCCAATGTCCTTCCTAGACTTTAAAGGGATCATAGTTATTAAATAATTACTCAATGGCGACACATTTACATACTATGTATTTAATAATTGTCTAATATTGCATAGCATGGCTTCTGGGTGGCGTAACCGAACTCCACACCTCATGCAAAACTCACAAGTCTGTAATATGTACTGTATGAATAATTATGTGTGCAACTTATAATAAAACCTCACTAATGTCTTATCATTGTGACTATATAGGGCATGTCATTACATTCTTTTGTTTTACCGAATTATTGAGCTGATTTTCAAATGCTAAGGACATATACTGTTCTCACAACCCGGATTACCACTTCAGCTATGGTGTCTTAAACTGCTCTTTTATATCGAGTTAACATCTTATTATTAATAATAATAATAATAATAATAATAATAATAATAATAATTTATAGGCAATTAAGACTCATAAAGGAATGCTTTATATGCTTGTCTGTGGAGAACCGCTAAGTAACCCATGATTTCATTATTACAGAGAGGCATTTGAGGCAGGTTGAGAAACAGTTACTTTAACAAAAGCATTATCATATTCCCTAAGGACATTGATCCTATAACTGACCTACTGACCATGCTAACACACAAACAAACACGAAACACATCTGCACAAACAATAAATCCTTTATTCTCCTGTGCAAATAGCATGCACTGTTATTGAGGCAGTGAAATTTAATGGTAATAGTTGGGTATAAGCCATAACGGCTCGAACATCCTCTGTAGTAATGAGTCAGTGCAACAAGGCTGATCGAAATGAAGGAACATCCGCAAATCTGTTCATTTGATTAGCTTCCTCTGTTTCTCAATTGGAATTTGCTAAGGTTTCCCAAAGGAAATATGTGATGTTTTTTTTTCAAGCCATTTATATACAAGAGGTGTCGAAGTCAAACCAGGACTTATGATGTAATTTCTAGTAAATAAAGGTGTAAAAACCGATTGACAAATACAGAAGACTTTAAGCACAGAATGATGATGAGACTAAAGAGAGAAGAGAGAGGTGCAGTAAAATATATAAATACGATGTAAACATTTTAAACGTTCGTGACTGATGATCCTGGTCCTATATATATATATATATATATATATATATATATATATATATATATATATAGGTGGCAATGGTGTAAGCTTCTGTGCAGGCAGTGTTTACACAGACATGCAGTTGCCAGGTGATGGCGCCGTAGAGTTCATCAGCGTGAACATGCTATACCTGTCGGAGCGTCTATTTAAGGTCCCTGCACACTTCTTGTGAACATTAGGCAGCACCCGGTATGGTATCAGGGCTAAAGACAAACCATGCACCAAGAAAAGAAAATGACAAGAAAAAGGCAAAGACCCAGCCGCGTCTACAAAGAAGCTGGCGTTCTAGAGAGAGAGAGAGAGATAGAGAGAGAAAGAGCAGCACACCATCTGTCACGCGTGCGCTCTCAGTCTCAGTTTAAGTTCCAAACACATATAAATAGCACATAAGCCCTCAGATAGGCTTGACTCGTCCAGCGAGGGTTTATTTAAAATTTTTCAGAGCAGACGGCTCTGCTAGTTTTCAGTTTTCTTTTGTTTGTTTGTTTTTTTAGTTCCAATTAATAATCCCACTCTATCTTCAAACGAGAAGGTTTTCCTGTGTGTGTGTCATAAGCATTCTCATGTCCTCCTATTTCATTAACCCCTTCAGAAGCCCAGTGTAAGGGCTGTTATTAGCAATATTACATCCCCTGGTGTGGCTCTCTAACCCGCCCCAGGTAACAGAAATGAATGTTTATACACTGCCTGGCCAGACTTGAATCCTGGAGTCCAGCCAAGGAAAAAAAATATATTAAAGTGATAACCTGGTTAGTATATTCAGGGTTTCATTTTATTGGCATGTAGCATTGCTACAGTATGTGTCTAGACCTACAGTAGAGTAGACTCTAGGCCTGACCAACTGAAGCAACCCCAGATAATAACGCTGCCTCCAGATGGGCACTATGCATGACGGATTTATTGCTTCATGTTCTTCCCTTCTCACCCTGATGCACTCATTGCTTTGGAATAGGCTTGTCAGATCACATGATCTTTTTCCATTGCCCCAAAGTTGAATCTTTATGGTCCCTAGCAAATTTCTCCTGCCTTGAGCATTAGTCTCATTAACAAGTGGTTTTCTTTTGACCTCACAGCTGTTTAGTCCCAATCCTGTGAATTCTCATCACATTGTGCATGTGGAAATGTTCTCTCTCTAATGATTTTAACCGTTTTTTTACCATCTACCTTTACTAAGCCTTTAAGGATGGAATGATCTCCATTCATGATTTTTTTCTGAACACATTTTTTTTAAACAAGGGGAAAGGTTCAGCACAATCTTTACAGGTTTTAATAATCAGTACTTAACCTAATTCGGATTCAAAATCCCCCTAATTGTTTTTTTGATTCCTCGATGCAGACCCATAACTTGCTCCTTCTGAAATGGTGACCTTTATTGGCCAGCTAGTGTATCTGCTATAACATAATTGATAACTTGTTTGGATTTAGAAATTTATGATTATTTCCTATAAGGGCACCCAGTGCTGTAATTTAATTCTTAATTATTCATGAACAAGCACAAGTTATATCATAAAACCGTTACAGGATATACTGTAGTTCCAAGACAGAGGAGCGTGTTATTAGTTTTATTATTTAACAATTAGTCCTATACTTTGTAGCTATGGTCAGAACAAGGGAAGCTGCAATAAATACATCAGAGCTGTTCCACTCCTTGAGCACACCCGCAGATGTAGAGCACTGCAGTGGCGATCACGAGGGAGAAAGCCTTATGCGTTAGTCTACTGCAGCATCAGCAGCTTGCAAACCTTCACTACTGATCCGCTGGTCCAGGTTTTCCACTCTACTCTGCCTTTTCAACAACAAAAAAAAAAACGAGTGTGTCTCAGTGTGCATGTGTGCGTCTCAGTGTATGTGTGTGAGTCTGTCTGTCTTATCTCATCCAAGCCTGCGTTGTCCCAGAGGATAGGATGATATGAGTTTCTCCCGCCTTGGGCACACACACTCAGAGACACACATGGCAGCGGTAGATTATATGTATTGCATTTATTTATGCGAAAGAAATATTTTTACCACATAATGCTAGTGGGGAGAAAATGAATAGAAGTGTCTGAGTGACGAGATGGAATGAATGCTAATATTCTTGTGAATTTGTATACACTTCATAAGTCTGAAGTTATGTCAATATAGATATGAGGAAAGTTCTTTTCTTCACATCTTCTGAGTCGGGTTACGCACACGCTTAAGGGAATAGTTTCGCGCTTCTCATTCATGCAAGTCAACCAAGTGGAGGTCTAGAAGCAGGGAATGCTTTTATTCAATTCAAATGTAATAAACAATAAAAAATTAAAAAGTGAAAATTCTATATCAATGATGTAATCGCAAAAAAAGTTTAGCTGTAAAAAAAATTATAAACTATATAAGAGGTGTTGGGATTTTTAAATACCAGAACACAGTATGAGAGTATAAACTACCTTTATTCGTCTTTGTTTTTCTTTCTACATTGTAAAACAAGCCTGAAGGTGACCAAAATATGCAATAGTCTCTTTTAAACAGTTAATTTTGAGATGTAACTTTTGGTCTTGACTTACCTGGGATGGTCTTCATGAGAGCCAGTTTCATCATGGTACCTTGATGTGATTTGCAAATGCAACAATACTGTTCTTGTTATATACAGTGGTTACATAATTCTATCTGTGTTATTTTATAGTTTCAGATTTCCAGCATTGTTACAAAAAACAAATAAACAAACAAAAACACTATTAAGATGTGTCCAAACTTTTGACTGACACTGTAACCCCCTGCTACACTTAATGCACTTGTTGTATCCCTGCATTTCACTAGTGCTTGAATATCATTAAGGGAGAAAGTTTTTTTCAGCATGCCAGAAACTCTGGCCTCCCAGGAACTCCTTTAATGGCCCAACATGTGGAAATGGCTTGTAGAGGGGTCAGTGGTGTAGTGCTTTTCCTGGAAAAACAGAACAACTTTGGTGATCTAATCAGGCTGTTTTTTTTTTTTTAAAAAAAAACTGAATGTCTATTTAAACGATTGCAGTGGGCCAGGATCGTTATCATATTTGCAAAATTCAAATAGCAAATTTACAAAAAAATTGCATGAGTCTCATCATACTGTGATGTCTTTACAGTAAATCATTTTTATAATGAGAAAGATATAAAAAAATTATAACATACTGGAAATTAGAAGGACTTGATCCAGCATGTGGTATTGTTTAATTTCTTTTATGATGCTTTTAAGATCTTGTGTTCTGACAGACATGATTTTAATCGAGCTCTTGAATTAAAGAAAAGACAAGGTGCCCAACACAGCAGACATTTCTGTTATGCTTATTGCTTCCTTTAGGTACATTTTGTTTTTGATGGATGATACTGTTTATTCATAAGTAGTGGCATATTCATATGTTTATTTTTTATTATTTTTTTAAAAGTCTCAATTAAGATTACAGCCTAAACCTTACTTGACATACCAGTTATTGATGTTGGATATATCAGTAGTGCTGAACAGAATCAAATTCCTTATTCCTGAGGTTCTGATACATAGACATGACAAATGTCTGTATGGAATCCACTCTAAAGGATTGCAGTGCTATTTTGATGCTTTAGGCAACAACGCTACAGGTTCTGCCCTACCTAATCCAAGGTTAAAACTTCTCAGTTGCGATCAGCTAAACCACAGAAAGCTCAACTCGAAATCTTTTAGTCTTCACACCTGCCCTTTTCACAATCCCCCAAATCCCTGAGGCAATATGCCTGTCTTTAAACACAGACAATCCCTGCGTGTCTTACGGGGATCGCTTCATGAACAACAAATCCCCCGCAAATCTATCATTTTATCTCAGCTGATTTAAAACCTTAATAACTAGTGTACATACTACAAATCCTCCAAAAACCCATGCAGCACATGTCAAGGCTTTTTATTCATCAAAGATCCTGAAAAATCCCATGATTTCCCATGTACATGTCACTGGACTACAATGCTATCGAATTCATGTTTGATTTATGTTATTTACTGTGCTTTAACATTCAGGATTAAAGCAAGAAAATAGAATAAAACAACACCATGTCATGTACGAGGCAAAAATCACTGTCAAAATGTCTATTCACTCAATAGGATGCATGTCACTGGAGTAGCAAGTGTAGGAAATTCAGCTGGTTTTGTTTCAAGATTTGCTCCTAAGGGGTTTTGAAACCTGACTTCGCTTAACTGAAGCATTTAATCAATTGTGCAGGACAAAAACGACAACAACGACAAAACATACAGTATGTTCCCATCAGTGAACTAGAAATCCAATAATCCCTTACCTCAGTACAGACTGACCCTCTCATGTATGAAAAACCTGCCTCTTTAAGATCCTTTAATAAAGCTTCTTTATCCCTGTACTACTAATTAATATTGCACAGTGCTGATTTTATATTGTAAATCTGATTGGGCAGAAGGCGACGAAAAAATATACAAAAACATTTAAAAAAATACAATTGTAGATGTGACGTGATTTACTTGAAAACGGTGTTCATTTAGCATTTTTGAAAGAAGTCTCCAGCGTAAGCTTTATGTACTGTAAGTTGAAGCTGTACTTTACAACTTGTTCAAACACATAATCATTTCTAATAGTGACAACTAACTTAATGGGAGTGCATACAATCTAGCAATGAACAGCTGTTACTTTTGCATAATAAATGACTTTATAGGAGATAGATGACACACCATCATAAGAAAAAGATACAGATACCAAATACGGAAATGACTGTAGAGAACTCGCTCGATTTTTGGGTAATAAATAGCAAAAGTAACCATAACCACTAAAACACTGATCATTCTTTTGAAGCTCCTATAGTTTAAGTCATAAATGTCCCCCAAAGTGTGTCTGTTAAAACTGTTTTACTGATTTACTGTTTGTCAAAAAGGCACCAGTTTAGCAACTATTTAAGTGAGCTAAGATGTTGAGGTTCTCTTTAGGAGTGACAAGGATGGATAGAATCAAGACCATCAGAGGGACAACCCATGTTTTGGAGATAAAGTCAGAGAGATCAGATTGAGATGGTTTGGACATGTTCTGAACAGATATTGGTAGTAGGATGCTGAGGTTAAAACTTCCAGGCAGAAGGTCTAGATGAAGACCAAATAGGAGATTTATGGATGTAGTGAAAGAGGACATGAAGTTAGTTGGTGTAAGAGATGAAGAGGATGCAAAGGATAGGGTTAGATGAAGGCAGATGATTTGCTTTGGCGACCCCTAAAAGAGAACAGCTAAAAGACAAAGAAGAAGAAGACTGCTGGACCACGCCTTTACAGCCGAACCAGGCAACACTAGTGCCAAACCATAACATGTTACCACCAATTCATATGTCACTACTGCTGACCTACACCCAATTACCACCAAGTCATTCTTCACTACAGCCAAACCATGGCCCATTACCACCAAGCTATGCCCCACTACTGTCAAACCACCCACCATTACCACCAAACCATGCCCCACTATTGCCAAATCATGCCGTGTTACAGTGAATCATTCTCCACTACTGTCAAACCTTGCTCTGTTACCGTAAGCCATGCCCCGCTATATTCCAAATCATGCCGTATTACCGTGAGTCATTCCCCACTACTGGCAAACCACAACCACAAACCAAGCCTTATTCCTGAAAAATTATGCAGCTCTACGGTCCGTTGCCGAAAAAGATGTGACATCTGTGATAGTTCCTGAAAAATTACTTATTTATTTATTTATTTATTGCTTATTTTGCTTTCTACATAAAATCGCTAGGGCGAGGGTTTTTGAACGAAGCAGCCCTTAGCAGCCCAGCGAACTTGCTTGCTCTGTTTAAACACCCTGCCAGCATGACCCGCTTTCTCTTGGGTCTAAAGTTCCACTGTAGCCCCGGGTGGTGTGAGACTTTTCCGCAGTATTATTTTGTAGTCTATAAACAATGCTGCATGTAGTCTGTAGCAGTCTGCACAAGTTCTCGATGGCTTTATTAAAACTTTGTCCTTTTTAACTTGTCTTGCAGGATGATATTAATAGATTAGTAGATATTAATCACAAGTAATGGGAAAAACACAGATTCTCTGGTACATGCAGTTTAATGTCAAACCTGGGAAAGTATTTATAAGCACCCAATAGTGGTTAGTTTCCTTGCACCTCCATGGTGTGGGTTTGATTCCCCATGGAGTCTGTGTGCATTGGGGTTGCATGTTCTTGCTGGGTTTCCTCCGGGTACTCAATTTTATTTTCACATTTCTTGCACATGCAGGTTAGGCTAATTAGCTTTCCCAAATTGCCTGTAGTGAATGTTGACCGGAGGTCCAACTGTGGTCATAAAATGGTAATAAATACGAAACAATGGTCACCATTGGCCTTCACAGTACCTAGCTGGACTACAGAGGTTCCTAGATGGATGGATGAAATTCCTAAATATTGTATCAGAAAAGTTAATTATCTTTCTAACTAAATGAATATATAACAGGCTTAACCTCACTAGTTTGCTAACATGTTTTGTTTATTTTGCTTTAACAAATCTGCCTGGCTACCATACATACTGTAGCCTGCCACCTGAATTAAGAAACTAGTGCTTATGCTAAATATCTAGCTAGTTAATGCTAGATCTGCTTATAATGGGCATGCTGAGCTTTTTTTTTTTTTTTTAATCTTTTAAATAACTTTCAAGCATCTGTTTGGGTAGAAAGCAAGCTTTCAGTACAAAAATGCCCTTGATCTTGTAATTTAAAAAGGCAAGCGCTCAGAGTTTCACAAAAGAATATGTAGACTTTTCCCTGTCACTACAGGCTGCTTAGCATTTAGTAGTTAGCGACCGACAGAAAGCAAAGCCATAATGATCTTTTAAATTAATTACACAATTACGATTTTTATCCTAGCCAAAAAAAGCCAACTTCCTGTCTTTTAATAATCATTTTTAGCTAATAAAAATCTGATTTAAAAAAATTATTTAGATTTTAACTCAGTAGCCCCAGGTTACATCTTTTTTTTCTTAACAGTTACAGTACTAAACACATTTAATGTATATTTATGTTTATTAGTATGACTTGATTACCATTTACATAGCTATTAACTTTAATTGTGCTTACAGTAATCCTCATTCAGTAGATGTTATTTAATTAACACTAATTATTATTACATTATGTGTAATTACAGTAATTTTTTATAAAAAAAAAAAAGAATTTTAAGTGTTGCCAAACATTAAGCAGGACAGTAGGCAAGACATAAGTCAACTCTAAGTTAAGAGACAGGTTTAAAAAAAGTGTAGTTAGGCAGCAAAAAAAGATAAACGCCAATATATATATATATATATATATATATATATATATATATATATATATATATATATAATTATTTTTTTTTATAATTATTGCTGGGCACGCATGGTTGTCTATAACAACATGTTTAATTTGAAAACTGCTATATAATCAACCTATGAACCTGGAAGCTTCTAATCACTAAGCTACTGCTGCAACCAAAAAAACACATTTGCGCTCTGTTACTGCCATTATAGTCACTGCAGTGTTAATAAATTACATGTACAGTACTGTTCAATAGTCTTAGGCACATGCAAGTATGTTTTAAAAAAGTTTCTACATTCAAATAAATACTATACTGAACATCCTGTAAAAATTTTGTCGCACCTGCTTAATTTTTCATGCCTGCCAAACCCAGAAGCTTCTTCTTCTTCTTTTTTTTTTTTTAAATGTTGTCTTTAACATAATATGCTGCTCTTTTTTCTGGCCTACAGATATTTTCCTGTAAGATTAAAATGTTTTGCAAGAATGCTAATTTTGGAAAACAGAAATGTTTCTTAGCACTGACTAAAGTCACTGAAGTTGTAAAATGAACTGTATAACAAAGTTTGTACCAAAACTTTTCAAAGACTTTTGAACAGAACTGTATTATGCATTATGAAATTAACTCCACAGTACGTGGAAGACTGTGGCGTGAGCACCATGGAGAAGTTTTTAGTGCAACCTTTTGCTTCATTTCCAAATCGATACATCAGTTGCACAGCTTTGGTACACTTGAGAGCCATGGTGCACTTACCGTAATATTTGCAAAAGAAAGTTTTGCACAGGTATAATGTCCTAAATCCAAAGTTGTGTAAACCTCACGTAAAAAAACACGCACAAAAAAACGACTGCTCTTTCTCTGGACTCTGTGTTTTGAATGATGTTGTAATCTCATGGGATTACAGATATACTGTATAAAGTAACGTCCCTTTTTCAGGACTGTGTATTTCAACAATAATGTTGTAAAAATCCAAATAACTTTACAGATCTTCATTGTAAAGGGTTTAAACAATGTTTTCCATGCATGTTCAATTAACCATAATCAATTAATTAACATGCACCTGTGGAATGGTCGTTAAGACCTTAACAGCTTACAGAAAGTAGGCATTTAAGGTCACAGTTCTAAAAACGCAGGACACTAAAGAGACTTGTCTACCAACTGTGAAAAACACCCAAAGAAAGATGCCCAGGGTCCCTGCTCATCTGTGTGAACGTGCATTTGGCATGCTGCAGGGAGGCATGAGGACTGCTGATGTGGCTAGGGCAATAAATCGCCATGTCCGCATTGTGAGACGCCTAAGACAGCGCTACAGGGAGACAGGAAGGACAGCTGATCATCCTTGCAGTGGAAGACCACGCGTAACAACACCTGCACAGGATCGGTACATCCGAATATCACACCTGCGTGACAGGTACAGGATGGCCACAACAACTGCCCGAGTCACACCAGGAACACACAATCCCTCCATCAGTGCTCAGACTGTCCGCAATAGGCAGTCCATGAGGAGGAGATGCACTGCAGTACTTCAAGCAGCTGGTGGCCACACCAGATACTGACTGGTACTTTTGATTTTGAGCCTCCCTTCATTCAGGGACACATTGGGAAACATTTTTAGTTTATGTCTTATGGTGTTGACTCTTTTAGTGTTCATACAAATATTTACACATTAAGTTTACTGAAGGTAAAAACAGTTGAAAGTCAGAGGATGTTTCTTTTTTTGCTGAGTATATGTACTGTATGTGCATTTTCATAATGCACAAACAGACAGTATATATACTGTAAAATCCCAATAAAAACCAAGATATATTTGATAGTGAATAGCAAACTTAAAAAACAGAAACACAATTGCATACTGACATAAGGCATGAAGGTCAGCTGTTCTGCAACAGTTCTAGCATGAACAGTATTTTCAAGTGCATTTGCAAAAACCATCATCAAGCACGATGATGAAACTGGCTCTCATGAAGACCATCCCGGTAAAGCAAGATCAAATCTTACCTCTGCTGCAGAGGATAAGTTCATTCAAATTAGACGAGGGATAATTGCATATTCTTTATGTATTCAGCAGTGTTTTACAATGTAGAAAGAAATAAAAATCAGGAAAGACCATGGAATTTGAAGGTGTGTCCAAACTTTTGACTGAGAGTGTACATACAGTACAGTACCAACGACTCAGATTCAGGTTCATCCGAAACTTTGTTATATTTAGACACTTTGATACATATTTCAATGGAAAAGCCACTATTACAAGTGTGTGTGTGTGTGTGTGTGTGTGTGTGTGTGTGTAATTTCAGCTTCTCCTGTCCCTCACGTGTCCCATCACGCCACTGATAAGTTTCTAATGTTACGCTAAAGTGCCCAGATTCACCCACTGATGTATTTATATGTTTTCACAGGAGACACAATGCATCTGGCCAGAAGGCGAGTAAGTGTGGTGCTCCAGTATGATGGGACCAGGGGAAGAACTAAGAAATGATGCAGAAGAGTACAGAAGTGACACATGGTAATAAAAGAGCGAAATGTGAGATGTTTTGTCTATGCCTGGGGAAAGAAAATTAATGCACTGTCTGTCTGCATGCTTTTTGCTGCATCAGAAATTGCTTTTTACTCCATTGGACAAAAATAAAAGTGGCTATCATTGTTGCACTGCCCTTGCTGGTGCAGGAGCAAAGGAAAGCAAAGGAAAGCACATGAGCTAGCAGTATTCAGCTTTTCAATTCTGCCACTGAAAAAATGATTAAAATGATTAAAGATCCTTGAAACATTCAGGTTTGCATAACCAGTTATCTTTATGCTCTGTTCATGTAACTGTGAGGTTAAGTGGATTCATAGTGGAGTATTTTTTTTTTTTTGCACTATTGACTATTTGCATTGTTGGTTGTGAAATGAATGCTTTTGGCTTACTTAAATGATCCCAAAAATTTACTATACTTGACTTATACTTATTACTTATCCTGAAATGACCTCTGAACTACAGATGCCTTGTCCTTGACTAATATATAAAAAGAGTTGACACTCTAGGATTTCACTCAACTGCCTTTATCATTGATTTTAGGTACAAGGTGGTGGCCAGTTCACGTGTGAATTTATTATTTTTTTTTTTTGCTCCCAGGACCACGTTTTCACAATTTGATTCCTGCTGTATGGCCGTATCATCAGGGAAGAAAAAAAAAATCCATAAATGTGATAACCTGTTTATTCAGTACATTCAGGTCATCAACATAATAAAACTTAATTTTATTGCCTTAAAACCTTGCTGAGTCTAGACCTGACCAACTGAAGATCATAACACTGCCTCCAGAAGCTTGTACAGTACAGTGGCTACTATGGATGATAAGTGCATTCATTCTTTCATACTTTCAAACATATATGTGATTTATACTGTGATTTTCTTTTAATGATGCATCTTCATTACGTTATATCTAATTACGATTTCAAATTTTATTTTCTTTGATAAAGTTGCACTAGTTTAACACCTTCCTTGCAGGTTGCTGTATATTGTTGGACAGTTCGTAACCCAGTTCCAGTCATTTCAGCCATTTCCATAGTTGTTTTTTTATTGCTTGATACAGGTCATTATGAAATAGGAATTTTGTTTTGGCAAGGCTGTGTATTTACGGGAGATTTGCCCTTTTGCAACTCTACATTTAAAAAGCTTATTCTGGTCTTGTGTATGTAGATTTTACATATTGATACTTTGTATGTACTGATTTTGCCATTACTTAATTCTGTTCAGCTTTCATATTTTACTTAAATGGATGTGAAATTTATTTTAATAAACTTTTAGAAAAGACAAATACATGATTTTTTTGACATAATCCCTTCGAAAAAGCTTTTCAATACACTTTGTCCATCTGTCAACAAGATTTAGTTTTCACTCATTAAAAAACGTTTTTAGGCTGAGCTGCGAGCCACGAATGCACCACTATCTTCACTTTTTCATCAGAAGACGAAACAGGTGAAAGTCCAATTGGAGCGAGATCAGGACTAAAAAAAAAAACTTTAGTTTTTTACCACCTCAAAAGTTGGGCAGAAGTGTGCAGACATGCATTCTCATGCAATGCCCTCGTACACTCTCAGACCACAAAAAAACAAAAAAGAACAAAACGAATTGCCGCATTCTGCTCTTCTTCATGCAAATCACAGGTGGGGCGTCCAGTTTTGCTCGCACCGCAGTTACAAATAAACTGATGTTATACATTCACACCTGCCTAGCTGTGACCGGGAAGACAGTAGCCTTAAACACAAAGCACTAATAAGACAGCTCAGCCAAAAAAAATATATATAAAAATGTTGTTAATACAATCGGAGTGCGGATAATTTTTGACTCACCCTCTTATAAAGGAAAGTGTGCGGTAATCCAACACACAGAAAATCCAAAGACGAAGATACAGTGCCTTGCAAAAGTATTCACACACCTTTTCCACGTTTTGACACGTTACCAGTTTTCATCCAGTGTCATATGTTATAAAGGCTTATCACAGTTGATATGACTGGTATCTACAGTAATCTCAACGTGACATCATAATGAGACTCGTGTTTATTTTCTCACAATGTCACGATCCTCTTCTGCATTTGTTTTTAAGCTAGCAAGCATGACAATCGTCAGAGGTTACTGTATGTTAGCCTGAAATCAAAAGTGACGGATGCTATGGATGTTAATTACAGGTGATGTCTACAATACAGTACGTAAGTAAGACATTATATTATATGTGTGTGTGTGTGTGTGTGTGTGTGTGTGCATGATTAGTTGTTACAAAAAGCCAAGGGGTCATGATGTTCTATTAACACAGCCTTTGAGTATACTGTTAGACATTTTGTTACAATATAGCGTTTTGACCCTTAGAAGGTAATCTGCTGGAAAATAGGGGGAGAACATAATGTATAATGAAATGCATTGTACCTTTTGTTCTTTCTCTAAGCTAGCAATAGTGCTTACTGTGGTTTATTTCCTCTCTCTCTCTCTCTCTCTCTCTCTACAGGGACTGGTGGTCAGCAGCACAACAATACTGCGCAATGTCTGACTACACTTATTTCCTCTCTCAGTATGCAATGTTAGACAAACACACATACACATACGCATTCACACACACTTCCTACCATGTCTAAATTGAGGCAGACACACAGTTTACTTGACCTTCTTATAAAGTCCCCCTGCATCTTGTTTTATTTATGTTTTCTCCTTTCCTTTGCCTATCTGTCCAATCCTCACTCCATCCCACACAACCTCTGTATGAAGTTAGAATGCAGGAAGGCAGATGTGGGTCTAGTGGTTGTTTAGAAGCGAGTTTATAAGGCAGTCTGAAGGTGAGCGTCTGGAGACAGTCTCCCCGTGCTTGGGTATTCTTCCTTTACAAGGCCTCAGGGTGTGCTGTCTGTGTCAGTTAGTTTATGAGAAGGTGAGATAAATTTTTGACATTGAAAGAGGAGATGTGGTTGACCAGTGATACATGGAATTAAAAATAGTTTTATTTAAATTTTTAAAAAAGCTGTCATTTTGTCGACTCTTTTTTCCCACATTTTTGCCTATTCAGGTTCCTGCAATTTAATGAGATTATATTTTAAGTTAACACTTCATACAGTGCTGTGAAAAAGTATTTGCCCCTTCCTAATAAAAAAAAAAATACAAAATGTAGTTTTTTTTTTTAATGATTATTTCATTTATTTAAAAATAAAAAAACTGTCCTGACCACATGTGAAAAAGTAATTGCCCCCTAAACCCAATAATGATTGTGCAATCAGGCGTTTATGATAACCAGCAATAAGTCTGTGGAAGAATTTTGGTCCACTCTTCTTTGCAGAATTGTTTTAAGCCACAATAAAGAGTTTTTAAGCATAAACAGCCTTTTTAGGGTCAGCTCAACTAGATTTAAGTTGGACTTTAATGAGTTTATATTTAATTTTAACACTTTATACAGTGCTGTGAAAAGTTTTTGCCCCTTCCTAATAATAAAAGAAAAATTAAATACAAAATGCAGTTTTTAAATGATTATTTTATTTATTAAGGGGAAAAAGTCCCATGTGAAAATGTAATTGCCACCAAAAATCAGGATTGTTTTAAAGTCTGGACAAATGGACCATTTGAACGTCTGGACTTTTTTTTTTTAGAAAATCCAGGAAAGGGGCAAATACTTTTTCACAGCACTATAGGTGGGTGATACGATACCCACATTACTCCTTTATGACCATTTTCACATGGTTGCATTAACATTTCTAAAGATTAATTTCATTACACAAAATCTAACTTAAAGACTTTTATTGACGTGATTATAATAACCGTGATTTTCATTAGAAATTAGTTACACTGGAATAGAAGGCACTCAAAGGTGGACTTATGATCTATGTAAGTGATGTACAGTACTGTGCAAAAGTACAACTATTTTACTGTGATAAGCTGCAAAGTGCCTAAAGATACAATTCAAAAACTGGTTGTTTATGTAACCTCATTTCTGCTCTTATCTGTTCCAACCAATCAGCATTTAGAATCACCAGTACACTAATCACCTGCCTGATCATCTCTCATCATCTGCACCTGTTTCTTACTGGTTCATTCCTTAAATGTAATTTTTTTTTTCTTGTTTTTTTTATTATTATTATTAATGTGAGAATGATTCATAGGTCATTTGTGGCTTAACAACAAACACGTACAAGGACTGGACTGAAAATAAGAGCCAAAAACCTGCCAGAACCAAGAGTCGACAAAGTCCTTCAGGAAGCCTGGAGAGCTATTCCTCAGGACAACATTAAAAATGCAAGAAGGTCTGGCTCTTTGGAAGCAAAATATGAAAAAATGAGGTGTAGCTCATTTTGTTTTTGTGCAAAAGTTAACATAATCAGAGAGAAAATGGTTGGTATACAAAGTCGTGGCAATAATAAGCATCAATAAATTGTTAGAGTAAAATAGTAAACTTTAAAGTAAACTTGCAGTCTATCTAATTCTACATCTGAGCAATTGAGAAATAAGGGCCTTACTCAAGGGCTTGTGCAACTGGATGGTGCTGGGGGTTGAACCTGGGACTTTCCAAACCATAGTCCAATGCCTTAACCATTGTGCTACTCCTTCCACTGTCCCTATAGGGTTTCTGTTCAGTCCATGTACCTGACCACTTTCAAAGGAATGTTTTTGTTTTTTTAAGATAAGTAGTGACCTATGAATCATTCAATCTAACTGAAGGCATGAACCATTAAGAAACAGGCGTAGATGATGACAGATGATCAGGTTGATGATTATCTAGTGATCACTAGTATACAGTGATGCTGAATGCTGAGTGGTTGGAACAGACGAGAGGGGAAACAAGGTTGCTGCTGAAAATGTTACATATACAACCAGTTTTTAAATTGTATCTTTAGTCACTTGGTAGCCAGTCGCAGTAAAACATTTGTACCTTTTCCCAGTACTATACCTCACTTACATGGATCATAAGTCCACCTCTGAATGTCCTCTGTTACAGTGTAACTAATTTCTAATGAAAATCACCCTAGAAAATTTCATCATTATTATGTCATTGGAAGTCTTTATGTTAGCTTTTGTGTAAGGGAATAAACCTTTAGAAACGTTAATGCAACCATGTGTAAATGGTCATAAAGGAGTTATGTGGGTATAATATCATCTTTAGTGTTAACATTAAATATAATCTTTTTAAATCACATGGGCAATATCCAAAAGTAGAACAGATAGGTAATGGTTTATAATTGCACTATACAGGTTTCACTATCCAGATATCTTGCTATCAAGTTTCAAGCCTTTTTTTCCCCCTTAAATATGTCTTACTCATGCCATTTCATTGTTTTTCCATCCCATTTTTACCTCTAGCTTGCACATTGGGAATCAAAAATTAAAAATCTTAATTTATGTAAAGCTGTCATGCTGTAAACTGTAAAAACATCTATTGTTTTAAATGCTATAACAATAAATTCAAATTCAAATTTTATTTGTCACATACACAGTCATACACAGTACGAAGTGTAGTTAAATGCTTACACGACCGCCAGTGACCTTAAAAAGAGAATTAGAGCTTATAATAAGTAATAAATATGAATAAAAGAAATACGATAGAAAAATTAAATAAAAAAAAATAAAAATAAAATTAAACTAGGAAAAATGAAAAATGAAACTGTACAAAATAAATTGAAATATGGATTGACAATTAACAAAATTTCTTTTTTTTCTTTTCAGTATTATTAAAAACTCACAAAGATTCCTCAGTTGAGTTATACCTGTATTTCATAAAATCTTGGTTATCTTAAAAGGAGAGTCCTTAAAACAATCGTGTGGTTATCCTGCCTACTCGTCTAGTTTCCGCGTTTGGGATTTACAATCTACGCTACAAAGGGCTAACTGCTAATGCTACGTCTTCTGGTCTACTCGGGTTAGTTCATGACAGAATGACTGTGCCATCAGCAGTGAACCCAGCGGATCACGCGCACCTCTGCGATGTGGTGAACCAGTATGCCGGGCTAATCGATAAGCTAACTGGAGAGATCGTGACTCTTCGCCAGAGCGTCCAAGACGTTGCGACCTTGCGCCGTGAGGTTGCGGAGATTTGGCAGGAGAACGCGGCCCTTCGCGAGGCTGTTGCTAGCGTGGCTAGCCGGCTTCTGATGTTTTTCTCACATTACCAGATAAATGGGATGGCATGGACGGGAAGTCTAGTGTTTTTCTAACTGCACTAGATCTGGTGTTCGAGTTTAATTCGACCAAATACTCCACCGATCGGTTGCGCATTGCTCTCCTCATCTCGTTGCTGTACGGGTAGGCAGCTGAGTGGGCCACAGCAGTTCTTTGCTCCGATTCAGATACCGCCCACTCCTATAATGAATTTACCCGCCAGCTAAAACTTACCTTTGAACACCCTGCGGGCGAGGTGGGGACCGACACCAAGGTGTACCACCTGCGGCAGGGAGGATCGTCTGTGAGCCGTGATACAACCGACTTCCGCACCCTCCCTGTGGAGACCTCCTGGGGCGACGCCGCGCTCCAGAAATTCTACTACGAAGGACTGGCTTTGCGAATAAAAGATGAACTTGCTGGACGAGAGGTTCCCGCAACACTGGGGAATCGAATCGATCAGCGCCTCCTATTTCGTCCGAAGCCAGCCCCGAGAACCCTGCCGCCAGCACCCAACTTCTCCTACGCCGACCAAAAACCTCCTTCACCAACGCCGCCATTGGACACGTCGGATCTCCACCTTCTGCTGTGGCTGACATGTGGCCGAATGCGAACGCCGATTCTGAGAGGGACTGTGTGCATATTGTGGGTCGGCGGCACACAACCGGGCGATTTGTCCTCTCCGGCCGGGAAATGCCCAGACCCGGTTAGAAGGAGGAGAAACTTACCAGGCCCTCTCCAACTCTCCACCACAACAAACACCACCACCTCCCGTCTCACGGTTCAGGTATCCCTCCAATGTGGCCACAAACTGGTCCGAAGCACTGCGTTCATCGACTCCGGTGCCGCAGGTAACTTAATGACTTTACTTATGCCAAAGAAATAGGGGTAAAGATCGAGGCGTTATCCCAGCCAGTTAGAATTACATCTGTTGACGGTCGGCCCCTCCTTCCAGCCTCATCACCCGCCCGATCCAACCCATCAATCTCATCATCGACCAAGCTCCTGTTTCACCTCACCCCCATCTCCTCAACCCCCATCATCCTCGGCTACCCCTGGCTGCTACAACATGACCCTCTCATTTCCTGGACATGAAACCGGCCTGCACCAAACTTTGCCTGCAGGCACAGGCTGGGACATGTTCCAAGGAGTCCGAGGCCCCCGACGTCGACACCACGCCAATGTCGGCCAAACTTCAGCTGGGTTTGTTCCCCCCGTGGCTGCCTCTACTCGCTATCTGCCAGTGAGACGCATGCGATGAAAGAATACGTCGCCAGCGCCCTTCGCCAGGGTACCATCTGGCCTTCCTCCTCGCCCGTGGCCGCGGGGTTCTTCTTTGTGAAGAAGAAAGGGGGTGAACTTTGCCCATGTGTCGATTATCGGGGGCTTAATAAAATCACCATTAAAAACCGACACCCGTTGTCGCTCACCAGCTCAGCCCTGGACGCCCTCTCTGGTGCTACCGTGTTCACAAAGTTGGACCTCCGGAGCGCCTACAACTTGGTGCGTATCAGAGAGGGCGATGAGTGTGATGAGTGTCTTCATCACTCCCACTGGACATTACGAGAGCCTGGTCATCCCATTTGGACTCTGTAACACACCTTCAGCCTTCCAACAATTTATCAATGATGTCCTGAGAGACATGCAAGGGCGATGGGTGTTCGTCTATTTAGATGACATCCTGATCTATTTATGTACCACCAAAGAACAAATCCAACATGTCCGGGCTGTTCTCAAAAATTGCTAACCCACCAACTTTACTGCAAACTGGAGAAATGTGCTTTTCACAAGGACTCCACCTTCCTCCTGGGTTTTGTTATCTTGCCCCAGGGTGTGGCCATGGACCCACAGAAGCTAGAGGCTGTGCTTCATTGGCCCCTAACCAGGACCCTTAAGCAGCTTCAACGGTTTCTCGGGTTTGCCTATCTATCGTCGCTACAGTACGACGGTGCGACAGATCCTCGACTCGCGCCCTCGGGGCAGAGGCACTAGTACCTGGCCGATTGGGAAGGCTACAGCCCCGAGGAACGATCGTGGATCCCAGCACATTTCATCCTCAACCCCGAGCTCATTCGGGACTACCGTCTTCAGGAATCCTCCACCCCAGGACCGTCTGAAGCCGGTCCTGGACAGGGGGGTACTGTCATGTACACTTGGTCTGCGACCGGCACTAGGACCCGGAAGTAATACAGTCGTGAACCAGCAGGCATAAAATGACACAAGTTGGCGCGGCACATTGCTCAGCCATTGAGTTCGCCCATGTCGCTTCTGATGCCTTACCAGCCATTTTGTGAGTACTCACCTTCTTGGGTTTACTTCCAGATTGAGTGTGTGTCAATAGGACGCGGGTTAAATTGTGTTTTTTTCCTTGCTCTCCGTACGAGAGAGTCCTTAAAACAATCGCGTGGTTATCCTGACTACTCGTGTTGTTTCCGCGTTTGGGTTTACCATCCACGCTACAAAAAGCTAACAAGTAGTTAAGTGATATATATTTTTTATACAACAGTTCCAGAAACACCATTTTTTACCAACAGATTTGTTTATTTAACCAGTTATTTTGCTCCGATTATACACATCCTTTTGCAACTGGTGGAACTAGCGTCTAGCTGATGACTGACAGTTAAAAACATTGAGGTAGGGGACAGTCCTAAAAAATCTTATGAGATTTACTTTCTATTTCTTCTGCTATAGAATATTAGATAACTTTCGGGTTGAACGTTAAATGGAAACCTAGTGCGCCATGTATGGTGTACAATTTCTTGCTCCACACGCTAAGTAGTGCCCTTGATCAGTGGTTAGAGAGGGATTTGTGTTAAAAGCTGGATAGCTTTGTAGCTTGCCTTAGCCGTGAACAGAACACGGACAGTTCAAAGGCAATTTGGAATGACTTACTGTAGAAGCATTTAATAAATAGTTGTTTAACATGGCAAAATGTTGTCAGATATGTTTTCTTGCTGAAAGTTTTACCATGGCTGGTTTTCAATGTTAGTTTTTTTGACAGGCAGCTTCTCTCTCCTAGGTACTCTGAACCATACTGAGCTACTTTCACCCATGTAACTAACAATTGTTAAAACACCTGATACAGTATATGTTATTAAACATGGCAGTGCCGTAATGCTTTATATTAGCACTTGTAGATTACTTGGACAGAACTTAATGTTGAGATTATAACAATATGCACTACATGTAGGCTTTGCTTTATGATCTGCAGTGCAAATATTACTGTATGTCAGAGCCTGTTACTATAATGCATTACAACATTTATGAACAGTTACATTATTTTAATGCATGGGTCAAATTTACCTTATGAAGTCAAATGTTCATTTATTGTTAAACATGTATGCAAGAGTTCATTACTGCTTATAAACATTTATACAAATTTGTCAGTTAATATATTAATAATACATGTATTTATAATGTACTATAAATAAAATATACATCGTTTGTCAGGGAGAGGTATCATTGGACGTTAGTGTAAACTTTAATATGTAAAAGCCACATCTACCGTATACAGTTTTTTCTTTATGGTTAGGTGTTTATGGCAACTGACACCTATTGGAATAAATTCTTATTTATGATTACACAGCTTGATGAGTTGTCCCTAATTGCTTATGTACATTAGCCCTGTGAACATTAAACAGCAATTTCTACTAAATTATCCTTCATTGTAACACTTAGTGCACTGTCATATCCATCACGTTTGAAGATATTTCAGCATGCGCCTCGTGCCATGTCTCAAGATAAGTCATGTAATTTCCTGAAAGCAAAGCAATTGTCTCCAGCTGTATGATCTACAGCATGTAATAAACGAGGCACATTTTTAAGCAGAGCCCCTGGGCAGTCAACTTCTTTTTTTTTTTTTTTAAACCAAAATTTAGCCATTACATTAACAATGGTGGGCGAATGAACTGCACTTTATTAAAATCAAGCCCGCAGGCTCCGGGAAATTTAGATGCAATGCTGTCTTATAAAATTTGAACCCGCCACAGGTGTTATGCCCTTGCCTAATTGAGTCGAAGCCTTGTATTTATTATAAAAAATGAAGAGATTGCTGGTCTTCATGTGTTGCTTTCTGCATGACTGCAGGTAAAGTTTTATGCATAACTACAAAATCGATTAAACAAGATTATATAGAGCATATTAAGTTAGCTATTTTGTCAAGTTTGAATGCAATTTAAAAATTTTTAAATTAAATTGAATACATTTATTAGCAATAAAATAAACTACAGTGAGGTCAATAAGTATTTAATCACCCTGTGATTTTGCAAGGTTACTTACTTAGAAATCATGTAGGGGTCTACAATTTTCAGCATCGGTGCATTTCCACTGTGAGAGACAGAATCTAAAAAAAAAATCACATTGTATGATTTTTTAACAATTTATTTGTAAATTACTGTGTCAAATAAGAATTTGATCATGACTCCTCTGGATCATCCAGATGTTCCCTGGCAAACTTCAGGCGGGCCTGGACATGGGCTGACTTAAGCAGGGGAACCTTCCGTGCAATGCAAGATTTTTGTATTACTGATGGTAGCCTTGAAAACTATGGTCCCAGCTCTCTTCACAGCATTGATCAGCTCCTCCCGTGTAGTTCTGGGCTGATTCTTTACCATTCTCAGCATCATTGTTACCCCATGTATCTACTCAGACTTAGGCTGATTGTGGGGTGCACAGGTGTCTTTATGACAGCTAACGGCCTCAAACAGGTGTTACTAGTTTAGAATCATGAGCAGAGTGTAGCTGAACTATTTAAAAGCAAAATAACAGGTCTTTGAGGGTCAGAAATCTGGCTGATAAGCAAGTGATCAAATACTTATTTGACACAGTAATTCACCAATAAATTGTTAAAGAAATCATACAATGTGATTTCCGGATTTTTCTTTTTAGATTCTGTCTCTCACAGTGGAAATGCACCTATGCTGAAAACTGTAGACCCCTCTATGATTTCTAAGTAAGAGAACTTGCAAAATCCCAGGGTGATCAAATACTTATTGACCTCACGGTATATAGAGCAGAAATTTGCTTGCTGGTTGTGTAAGAACTTTAATTAAAATAAAAACTCAGCATAGTGAAGTTTTCTTTTAATCCTGCATTTTTTGCTTTAGACCGTAGGAGCAGTGTTCAAGTCAAACCGGTACATTTGATTGAGCCGAATAACAGAACATAGTTATACTAAAAGCTAACTATATTTCTTCATATAATCCCTTGCTACGCTAATGCACTTATCCCAGGATTTCACTACTTTCTACTATCAATGTAGAATGTTTTCTCAGTACGCCGGTTCCATCATCTAACCGAACTCTTCTTGTCTTAAACGCTGGCCTCCCAGGAACTCCCAATCAAGTTAAAAATGGGGGATGTGGCAATAACTCCCAGGTGGTGTTTGTAAATGATGATGAGTACAGTTCCCACAGACCATAAGTTCGAGTTTGACTTGAATGTCCATTGTATTTTATGTAAAGAGTCACCACTGTTGGTGCTTCATGACAATCAATGATGAAAAGTGTAATTTTTGGGTTTTTCACCACATGAACATCTTGGGACATTAGGAGCTGATTGCTGCTCTTGTTGTTCATTGTTGGTGATGGTGATAGAATGACTGATTAGAGCTGTTGATGTAAGTGGCAACAGGAAGTAACTTGTTTTGTGGCAATTATATAACATAAAACATCCTGTAAATATAAATGATTTTAGAGCCTATGTCATGATTAGGTCTTGGCGTTTACTTGGAGACAAAACAACAGAAAATTAGAGGTGTCAGCAACTGAAAACGTTTATCTTGCTGTGTTAAACGGAAAAAGTAATCGCTCTGAATTGAAGTTTTATTACATACCAACTTTTCCTGCTAGTGGTTAAATGTCTTAAGATGAAAGGATTTGATTAAGGCGATCAATAGAAATACTTGTGTTTGTAGCACACACTCTATACTAGATAAGGTTAAACAAAGTGTTGCCTGTTGTAAGCATGGACTTTAAAGCAGGCATTACAAAATGGGCGGTCCGGATCCGGACCGAGTGACAGTTCTATCCGGATTCTGATACTTTTCTGATAAAGGAGAACAATTGATGTACCAGTAATCTAGCGCTCGAGGTAGACATGGCTATATACGTCACTCAACAGAATCAATCAACACTATAGTTTACCATGTATAAAGAACAGGAATAGGCTCAACAAAGCATACTCCAAGAAAAGGCAAGTAGACTATGAAAAAGGTGAACCTTTAAAGATGAATGGACAGATTAATGTATGTTTAAAAGCAGTTTTGGGTAGGTTTAAAACCAGCTTGTCTTGTATGTTTTACTTGAATGCTGTGGTGATAAGAAAAAAGGAGTAATGTGAAGCGTGACTATGGGACAAAACATAGTGGGTTGTTTGAGCAAACATATCCAGTGTTGCCAACTTAGCGACTTTGTCGCTATATTTAGCGACTTTTCAAATCCCTCTAGCGACAATTTTTTAAAAAAGCGACTAGCGACAAATCTGGCGACTTTTTCTTGTGTTACTGGAGACTTTTGGAGACTCTGATGTGTCTGTACTGACTCTCCTCAACTTGCCACAGCAGCTGCCGCCGCCGGCCCCTCCCCCATCCCAAAGCACTCACAGACAGGCCTGTCCTCTCGCAGGAGTCAACCCCCCCCCCCCCCCTCGCTGCAGTTACAGCAGGAGATGCTCACTCCTACGAGTCTTGACTGCCCATGCGCAAATCCGCCGTTAAGTGATCCCGCCTTGACGACTTTTTTTATTTATTTTTTTTAAGCGCCTAGTGACAAATCTAGCAACTTTTGGACAAACCTTAGCAAGGTTCCAAATGTCGCCAATACTGTCCTGTAAGCACGAGGTCTTGCTTTCCCGGTACAGTTACTTATCTCCCTGTGTCTGCTCTGATCGGTGTTGCAACGGACCTATCACTTACCTGCTTCTCTTTTGCTTGAAATAAAACTATTTAATTTGACCATTTTCTTTTTTTTCTTATTTATTTATTTTTTCTTCCGATGCACTTATACTACTCCCTATTACAAAGCTTAAGTTCATAATTATATTGGACACATGAGGAAGGATAAGGGAAAACACGCAAAATGCAAATACGACGTAATTACGTCATCAATATGCAAATATACGCATGACGTCATCTAGCGACATTTGGCGACTTTTCGAGCAGACTTTAGCTACTTTCCGTTGAAAATAGTTGGCAACACTGAACATATCCGAGGTGAGCGAGTGTAAAACACCTGAACTGAGAGCCCAGTATGACAGAGCAACCAAAGTGCTTTCACATTTATTTACAGCCAGCAGCATTAAGATTCACTAAAGATCAATTAAAGATTGTTGTTTGTATTTCATACAAATGCAAAAAAAATATAAAAGGCCATTAAAGTTCACATTGTCCACATGTTTAATGCAGTTACAAAAAAAAAACTGATACGAATCAAAATTAGAATCTGGTTGGCAGACATTTCAGACATTTCTGTTGATTCCTACGTACAAGGAATTAGAAATGTCTGCCAACCAATGATGCCTACAACTAATCGCTGAATGATCATGTACATAAATTGAAATGAAAGATTTCCCAGAGAAGTTGTAGTTTTATAGACACAATTATTATTTGTCATAAAAAAAAAAACCCACACAGATCCTTTAGTGTAGATAGTAGGTGTGTAAATGGCTGCCCATTGCACAGTTGCTAATTCTGTCATCATCCATACACTGAGTGAGTTTGTAGGCGTCGGGAAATCTCACCCCTGCGGTTAATGTTAACTTAGTGAGTAACGCTCACGGTTTTAGAGAGTGAGTAATGTTTGGAAAAAACTTGGATTTCTTTAGGCAATTTTAAGCCGATAAAACATGCTAGACTATGTTAGTTAACATAGCCAGTGTTCAGGAAACTCTTCTGAATCCACCTACTGTAAGCTCCACAGACACTTGCTCACTCACTGATCATCTATACTGCTTTATCCTGTTTTCAGGGTCATGGGGGAGCCTGGAGCCATCTCAGGAGACATAGGGCACGAGACGGGTTACACCCTGGACAGGGTGCCGATCCATTACAGGGAACATACACTCACACACTCATTCATCAAACCGCCAATTTGGGAAACTAGAGTAGCCGGAGAAAACCCACTAAGAACAGGAAGAACATGCAAACTCCATGCACACAGACTTTGAGGCGGGAATTGAACCCATACCCTGGAGGTGCAAGGCAACTGTGCTAACCACTACATCAACAAACCACCTTTTCTACTTACTTTCTACATACAGTCTTTTTTCATATGTTTAAAGGGAATTGATTTTGTTATGAATATCCTATATCAGTTCCCAAAAACTTAAGAGCTGAAGAAATCATAGTTTTACAGAGTGATTATTTGAGTCGGTCTAGCCTTTGCATCAGCTAGAACCAGTCTGGGTATTTTTCTGTGACCTCTCTCTCCAACAAAGTATTTCTGCCCACAGAGCTGTTTTTTTTTTTAACCTTTAGAGACTGTTGTGTGTGAAAATCAGCGGTTTCTCAAGCAGTATACTCAATCCAGCTAGTCTAGTACCAAGAAACATTCCACTCACAAAATCAGTGAGACCCCATTCAAGCACTAGTGAAACGCTGGGATAAGTGCATTCGTGTAGCAGGGGATTATATCGAGAAATAAAGGCAGTTTTTACCTCTTATAACTGTGTTCTGTTATTCTGCGCAATCAGAAGTCCCGGTTTGACTCGAACACCTCTGCTCTTACTGCACGTATCAACGTAGATGGGTTAAGGCCCATGACATTTAAAGCATGGAGCTTTTAAAGGAGCTGACATTAATACAGATTAGATTCTAGTCATGATGCAGTCAATTAACTATGAGTAATACAATTTCGCGGCAAGATTTTGTAGTGATAATAACAACAATAATAGCATAAAGCTTAGAGCAGACAGTGAAGCACACTGATATTTAAAAATGACACATAAGCAGATGTGAAAAACTCCATGAC